>NW_006399811.1:16828053-16901028 GCF_000299155.1 Elephantulus edwardii | reverse complement strand
CCCCCACCCCTCCCACCGCCCCAAGTACATTCCACTATGCGACTTTAATTGTGGATTCTTGGAAAAATCACTTCTTAACAACCATTTCCAGTCAGTTCCTACTGATAGGACCACACCCTGTGTCACAGTAGAACTGTGCTCCACAGGGCTTTTGAGGGTGTGACCTTTCACAAACAAATCACCAAATCTATTTTCCAAGGTGCCTCTGGGAGTTCTGAACTTCCAATCTTTCTCAGTAGTTGAGCATGTGACCATTAGTACCAAGGGACTCAAATAGTAGATTTTAACCTTAGTCCCCATTTTCATAACGAAGACTCAGACCAATCAAAATGGAGAAACACAAACGAAAAACATGTCTAATATTTTCCTGGGCTCTGCTCCTTTAGAGAGATTTCTTACCAGGTTGACTTTTAATTTCATTTTAATTATAATTATTTAAACAGGCACAAAAGCTTTTAAAAAATCATGACGTTTACTTGACTTCAAAAGTGTGTCCCACTTTTCTGCACATTTTTGTTTTGGCCATCGATAGAACTCAGAAGCACAAGATTATCCGTAGTAATGCATGCTGACTGATCTGAAATGCTTTACAAATCTAGCATATTGTTTGCCACATTTATTCTAAATTAAATCACAAAAATCTTTCCAAGAATGTAATTTCTGATTTCTCCAGTGTCTTATAAATTTGGTGGTGTTGATAAAAGGCTTTTACATAGGAAGTTTAAGAAGTAATTTAAAGCAAGCATTTGGGAATCAGATAGTCCTACAGTGAGGTCCAGATATTATCACATATTAAACTCACTGCGACTGATCCCATTTCAGCTCATAAGGACCCTTCACTGAAAATCTTTATGGGTTAGCATTTTTCTCCCTTGGCATTGTCATTGAATTGGAACTTCAAATCTTTGAGTTGTGTTGTTATATGCTGTTCAGTCAACTACAAATCTTTGAGTTGTGTTGTTATATGCTGTTCAGTCAACTACCACTTATCGGGACTTTTGAATCCTGATCTATCTTGAGTCAATCTCATTGTCTCTGACATACCTGCTGCAATTGCCATAGTCACTGTGTCAATCCATCTCATCCATGGTCTTCCCGCCCTGTGCTGACACTCCACCATCCCAAGCATAATATTCTCTAAGGACTGGTCTCTCCTGGCAACAAGTCCAAAGACTGCGACACGGAGCTTCATAATCTTTGCCTCCAAAAGCAACCTGGTTTCACTCTCTCCAGGACAGACTCTGTTTGTTCTCTTGACAGTCCATATTCTAAACCTTTCCGTTAGCAGTCTGGTATATTACTATGTTACCAGGGTGGGTCCCTTTATCTATTATCCTTAGAGTATCTAATTGTCATCAAGTTCATTCCAATTTATACCAACCCCAGAAGACAGAGTAGAACTGCCTATTAAGATTTCTAAAACTCTAAATTTTATGATATTGATAGCAAGAGTGCTGTATCGTTCCCCTTCGGAATGGCTGATTGGTTCCAAGCGTTTTTTCAGTTAGTTTCAGAGTGCTGAACACCACGAGTGCTTGTATCCTCAGGGTACAGTGAGGAAATTCTGACCTGAGAGACGAAACTATCTTCTCATGGTGAGTCAACAAGCAGCAGAAAAAGACTCAAGGTGGAGGAATGTGACTCCTGGGTCTATCTGTGCAAACATGACCAAACAAAACCAGGTGCTGTCAGGTCTGACTCACATGACCCCCAGATGTGTCCGAGTAGAATGATGACCACAGCACTTGCAATGGATAATTTTTCAGAAACAGACCACCAGGCTTTTCTTCAGAAGTGTCTCTGGGTACAATCAAACCTCTAATCTTTTAGTTATTGGAAGAATGCATTAATAACCATTTGCATTACCTAGGGGCTCCACAAGCATAACAGAAACAGGAAAAGAAAACATGTCCCAATCAGATGGACAGTCCTTCCTCATAAAGATTTACAACCTCAGAAACGAGAGAGAGACCCTGTGGGTCACCATGAGTCAGAATCCATTGACTGACAATGAATGAATGTCCTATTCAAGATCTTCTTGTGACATTAAGGCAATCATATTTATGGACCCTCTTCCAGCTATAAAAAACTTTTCTCTTTTTTTCCCTATTTATTGTGACAAAAATATATATTCTACAGAATAAGTATTGTAGTATATACACTGTTGATATATATATATCACAGAACATTTGCTACTTAACATTGAGCCCATTGTGCAACCACCAACATATTTTAAAAATTCACTCATGACTCTTTTTTTATGTTGAAATGGTTATTTTATATTTTTTTCAATATTGAAATCTTTATTAGCTCACAGTTTGCTTTTTATATTTTTTAAAACTTAAAAAATGATCTCTAATTTCCTTATTTGATGCTATCCTTATTAATCTGTGTCCATTATCTATTTTATTGATAATACGTTTCTGTGTAGCATCTTAGATCTATTCCTTTTATTCTTTCCTTATTTTATTTTTTAAATAAAATTTTATTTTCATTGTGATTTTAAGAAACATTTACATCACTCTTAACAGAGACTCAGTATCCCTTAAAAACTCTTCAAGGACCTTTGACGTATCTAAACATGATCAAAACAGCCTCTACCCAAGAGGCAGGTATTTGACTATGGATCACAAGTATGGCTAAAATTGAGAGGAATGGGCATCCCAGAGAATGTAACTGTGCTCATGTGAAATGTATACCTAGACCAAGAGGCTATTTTGAGAACAGAGCAAGAGAATACTACATGTTTTAAAACTGAGAAGGAAATTAGTTGTGTCAGGGTTGTATTCCCTCTCCATACCTATGCAGTCTTATGATGAGCAAATTATTCCAAGAAACTGGAGTCTATGAAAAGGAACATGGCACCAAGATCAGAGAAAGACTCATCAATAACCTGCTTTACGCAGATGACACACCTTGCTTTCTGAAGGTGTGGAGGACTTGAAGCACTTGTAAAAGATCAAAGAACACAGCATTCAATATTAATTGCATCTCAATGTCAAGAAAATAAAGATTCTTACCACTGAACCACCAGGCAAACAACATGATAAATGGTGAAAAATCTGAAACTGTCAACACCTTACTTGGATCCACCATCAACACCCTTGGTACCAAGAGTCAGAAAGTCAGGAAAAATATTGCACTGGGAAAGATGGCCGACAAGGACCTTTCCAAATTATTGTGTAATGATATCAGTTTGAGAATTAAGGTGCATCTGATTCAGGTCATGGTCTTTCTGATCACTTGCTATGTATCTGAGAGCTGGACAAAGAATAGGGATGACAGAAGAAGAATAAATGCCTTTGAGCTCTGGTGCTGGAGAAGAGTACTGAACATTGCATGGACTGCCAAAAAGAACAAACAAATACGTCTTGGAGAAAGTGCAGTGAAAGCACTCCTTGAAGGCAAAGAAAACAAAACCTCACCTCACATTCTAGCATGTTGCTAAGGAGGGGCTATTCCTTGGACAGGGACATGATTCTGGGAAAAGCAGTGTCAGCAAAGCAGAAGACCTTCACCCAGATGAACTGGCACAGTGACCGTCCCATGGGCTCTAGTGGGTCAAGAAATGTAAGAATGGCACAGGATGGGGCAGGGTTTAGATCAGTTATTCACTGGGTCACTATGAGTCATACTCAACTTGATAGCATCTAACAACAACCACCACCACCCCCCACAAGGCCCACAATGCAGTGAAGTTTCCCCACTGGAAGGTTGTCAATGCAATCTCCTCTATCCTGGTGCCCCTCCTAAACTTCCTGACCAGTAGTCTTCCGGCCATGAACAACAATAATGTGTGCTGTGGTGTAGAGAAGGGCTGGACAGCATCACTGAGGGGGCCACACAGATAGAGGAGCCAATCATCTGTTCTCTTCCTCTGACGTCAAGTCGTCCAGATGCAGCACTGCCATAGGACGGCTACAAGAAGAGCTCCTAACTCTCAAGATTCCTCTATTGGAAAAATAATTGACAAATGGAATGTTTTCTCTGAGAATGGCACAGGCTCAGAATTCCTAGGGCAAGACTGAACTAAATCCTATAGTGCATTCATCAGGAAAGAGAAGAATAAGATTTTTTTAGGGTTCCTAGGAATCTGTGTTCTTTAAATCTTCCTGTTTTAAAAAGGCCCATAAAATGATACTGTGGCTGCTGATTAAATATAAGCTCTTGCTGGGCTCCTCCCAATGTGCACACAAACCACCTGACACCTGGGTTCCTGCAGCTCTCTTTTATTCCACAGGGACTTGCCATCTTCACCCTTAGGGCGTGGTGTCAGAAATCAAGTTCTCAGATAAGACAGGAAGAAAAACAAGAATCAATAAGTCTGCACCATTTTACTCAAGAAAGATTTCCTTGTTTATTGCTTGCTATATGAAATGGACTTGGTGTTCCAGATGAGTTTTCTGAATTTGTTTTGGACTGGGCCTGATTTGCATACCAAAGCTCTTTCCATGGTTCCAGAACAATGCTGTTTCCATATTATGGATTGAATTTTGTCCCTCAGAAGTATGTGCTATAAATCCTAAACTCTGTGCTTATGGTTATAATCCCATTGGAGAATGCACTATCCTTGTTAATGAGGTAGGATAAGTATAAAGTGTCTTTTGAGTCAGTATCTTCTGAAATATAATAAAAGATTAGACAAGGGAATAGAAAATAAATGAGGGAAGAGAGATGCCAAACCACATGAAGATGAAACAGGAATTGAAGCTCAGAAGAGACAAGGACCTTCCTCCAGAGCCAACAGACAGAGAAAGCACAAGTCCCTGGAGCCAGCACCCTGAATTCCCACTTGAAACTTCTAAAAGGGAGCTCTAGAAGCACTATCCATTGCTCACCCAAAGGCCACACCTCTCTGGTACTCAAGTTTACCAGAGCCTCCTCTATAGAAAGATGGGAGATCTCTTCTCATGCAATTTATAGCCTTGCAACCCAATGATGAGCCAGCTACGACTCCTGTCTGATTTGACAGCTAAGAGAAAGTGAATGAACCCCTTACAACTGAGAAAGAAATCTGTTAAAGGCAGCCTCTTGGTATTTCAGTTGCACTTACTGGCTCTTCGCCATTGAGATAGAACTGACTCAGAGCTGACCCTCCAGCAAGTTTTCAGAGGCTGTAAATCACATGCGAGGAGCCTGGCCTTCTTTCTTTTATGAAGGATTTGAACCACTTACCTTTGGATTAGGAAGCTCTGGTGACTAACTGGTAAGAAGCTGCAGTGCCAACTCAAAGGCAAGTGGTTAGAATCCACCAGCTGCTCCACTGATGAAAGATGGGCAATCTCCTTCAGATTTATTGCCTCTGAAAACCTGCAAGTAAGTCAGCTATGAGTTGGCTCTGACTCGGGGGTGCATAAGAAGTCGTCTTTGAGTTGGTAGCACAATTCCTCACGCAGTAGGCCACCAGAGCTACAGCCTCTCTGCAAGAGAAAGAGACAGTCTGCACCGATAAAGGTTACAGGCCCGCCGCCCCCACACACACACAAAAAAGAGGTTACAGCCCAGCAAACCCTCTCGGACCATTTTACTCTGTCCTTTATAGGATTGTCAGGAATCAAAATTGCCTTGACAGCACATGATACATCAGTATCTTCATTACGGTGTGTTATGACATCTGTTATACTAGCACTAGATAACAAAGATATTTCCTAAATGAATAGCTGTTGAAATGTAGAAGAAAAAAAAAATTAGAGTTTTTTCCATAACTAGATTTAAACATTTAACATTTGAGTCATATTCACAAAAATGTCAAGAAGGTTTTCTCACCTCACCCCCAGCAGGCTCTCTTTCATCTAGTTTCTTGTTCACCATGCACAGACAAGGCTCCAGGTTGTCATAGATTCCTCCTGGCTGGCTTTGTCCTAGTCTTCAAATCTCATCTCAAATGTCATGTTTTCATAGTAATCTTCTAATGTACCCTGCCCCCAAACCCACTCAATGCCATTCATTTCCACTTTACTGACTGGCTTTCGTGCACTAATCAGTATCCAAAGGAAGCTCTGGTGGCCATGTATCAAAAAGCTACACTGCAATCCCGAAGGCAGGGAGTTTGAGGCCACCAGCTGCTCCACAGGGGAAGGATGAGTCATTTCCTCCTGTGTGATTAACTGTCTCTGAAAATGCTGGAGGGTCAACTATGGGTTGGCTCCGACTCTACAGTACACAACAACAACAACAACCAGCATCCAAAGTGATCTTGAGCAGCCGCCTCTGGATGTGACTGAGGCTGCTGGCAGGGACCTTGTCTGCCTTGTCCACAGATATCCTCCCAGCACGCAGAACAGAATGTTCGTGGAGTCAACAAGGGAGGGAGGGCTGGAAGGGGGAGAGGATGGAAAAGATGTTCAGAAAGGAGGCTCAACTTGAAGAGTGTAACCAATGTCACTGAATCGTGCAGGGAGAAAGAGTTGAAGTGGTTTAGATTTTTGTTTGTGCACTGTCTTAGTTATTTTCTCTGTTTTAACAAACTACCACACATAGGTGGCTTTAACAAAAGGGAGGAAGAGATCCTAGGTGTTCTAATAACCAGTCATCAGAGTAGCGGAGTGAAGCAGTAAGTCACAGATCAAATTTACTTTCTGAATTGTGAGGCAGCATATAGCGGAGTCATGACTCCCTGCAGTTAGGTAAAACTGGACTTCAATGCCACTCCACCTCCAACACGGGCAAGTGAGAATTCTTTATGCTGAGCATTCCTAATAACACGCACCTTTGCCACACGTACATGACACTGTATGTACTTGCACTTTCTACTCTGTATGCTGATCATTCCTGCATCCTCAAACCCCACAGACTGTACCCCAAATCCTATATCAGTATCACAATACACACATACTGACAATACTGATATGTCATGTGCCTATAGGCTTTTCAGGACTGTAATCTTTACAAAAGCAGACTGGCTCATCTTTCTCTCACAGAGAGGATGGGGGGCATGAAATGTACTTAACTTGACTACTACATTACTAGGCACTACCAGGATTCCTTATAATAAAAAAATACCAAGAGAAAAAGAAGAACTACTAAGTTGTGCCTGATCCAGGCCATTGTCTTTGCAATTACTTGTTATGCATCAGAAAGCTGGACAATGACTAGAAATGATAGAAGAAGAATAGATGCCTTTGAGCTGTAGTGCTGGAAGAGTACTGAAGGTATCATGGACTGCTAGGAGAACAAACAGGTTCATCCTAGAGAGGGTGAGACAAGGCTGCTCCTTGGAGGCAAGGATTCTGAAGCTTCATGTGACATATTCTGGACATGCTGCAAGGAGGGACCAGTCCTTAGAGGGGGACATCATGCTTGGGAGGGTAGAGGGACAGAGCAAGAGAGGAAGACTTTTGATTGATTCAGTGACTAAGGTAATGATGATAGGTGTGTCAGAGACAGTAAGATTGGCACAGGATAGAGCAGGATTTAGGGCTACTGTACATAGGGTCACTGTGAGTAGCAGGTGGTGGCACATAACAACAATTACTATTATGTCAAGCCACTAAGGCAGAGCAGAACTGCACTTAAGGGTTTCCAACTGTAAACCCTATAGAAGGAGTCGGCCTCATCTTTGTGACATGGAGCACCAGATCTTCTGGTTAATAGTTAAAAGTCTAAAGCATGGTCCCACCAGAACTCACCTGTCTTTGCAACTAATCCCATCAGCCTAGCTCCAGTTACTCCATTCATTTTATTTTCTGATCTGCAACAATGCAAAAACTGTCCCTGCGGCTAAGATCAACCTCCTCATCCCTTCTCTCCTGCAATTTATCCATCCCTTCTCCCCATACTATCACCATCTCTCTTTTAACCCATTCACTCTGATCCTCACAGCCTGGTGACTTCTCTTCATAGTCATCATAGTTGGGATTTAGCCCTCACCATGCTTCTAAAACCATTCTTAGCATTTGCCAACAAGATTCAGTGTTTCTTGGTCACACGTTACTCCACTTTTATGCAGATTTATTTTCACAGAAGTAATCATCTTTTCTTCTCTTATATTTGAGAAAACAATTCTTTTCCAATTTTGTATTTCCCACTGAAGAAAGATATACTCCCTCTACCTACCTATATAATGCTACATTCTTCTAGCTTTCATATTACCCTTCGACATTGATCTACCAGACTCCTTTGCTATACTCTTCTACTCAATCCCTCAAATTCGGAAGGTGCTGGAGTTCAGTTGCTTGTCATTCTCTTGATTCAAAAACCATCTATAGACAATGACTCTCAAATGCATCCTTCAAGTTGAGGCCACTTCCTTTAGCTCAGCAGCGTTACATGTTAGTGTCTATTTAGCATCGCTTTATACTGAACTGAAGCCAGAATAATGGGTTCTCTTCTCTACAAAATGACCTCAAATTGGACTGCCATGTCTAATTATCAAACTGCCTCAATGAATTTCTTCTTTTGTCATGAGACCAGAGAAACTGGATGGGACCTCACTATGATTATTTAATGTTTTGGATCAAAGACTCTGTAGAAGACTAGTGATCTTCTACAGAGTAGAAACACCTAGTCTGAGGGAAAATAGAACAGGATTGCAACTTACAATAGAATCCAGATTTTCTAGAAACTGGGCTTGATGACCCTCTGGAAATGGTAACCATTAAGCCTTAAACCTAAACTATCCCTGAAGCCATCTTTAGATGAACTATTAATTTAGCTTAGTTAGGGGGAGGAAAAGTGTTTGTGCTGGATATTGTATACTTTTAAACAATTATTTATAAGTGATAAAATTTAGCAAGCAACAGCAACTAGAAAGGCTAGGTGAGATACTTGGGGCACTGAATTCATGTCAATGATGAGAAATAATTGGAAAAAGGATATTCAGAAAGGAGATTCAACTTGAAGGCTGTAATTAACATTCAGAATCATTGAATTGTGCAGGAAGAAAGAGTTGAAATGGCAGTATATGTTTCACTTGTATACTGACTTCAATAGTTCATTCTGCTTTAATAGAAATGCCAAATAAGTGACTTTAATAAACAGAAATGTATTGTATTTCGTTTCAGAGGCCAGAAGTCTAAATTCAGTATGACAGATGTAGAGAATGCCTCTCTTGCTCTTTTGTTCTATTCTAGCTCTGGTGGAGGAAAGTCTTTGTTTCCTTCAGCATCTACAGGCCTCATGTTCCTTGGCCTTCCCTGATATTAAAGTGCCTCATTTCTAAGGGGTGCAGATTCATTCCCGGTAATTGTTTCTTAGTGGTATTACAGTTGACCTCTTTTTCTTCCTCTTTTATTACCAGTGTTACCACCCACTGCCATGGGAATGCTCCTTACATTCTAATAGGGTTGTGATAAGATTAAGGAATGTTGCATTCCACCCTTAGCCCTTCTACAACTATTTGGTTCATCAGATAATGAAGGATCATTACATAGTTTTCCCCATTTATCATGATATACATGTATTTTAAGGAGAAACAATTCATGACAAACATATTTTTATCCTCTCAAAACAAAACAACCTCAGAACATTCTTCTTCAAGACACAGGTACAACACAGAGTTATTCTTGAGGTGCCTCATAATTTCCACCAATTAACTCCATTTGCTACTTACAAATATTTCCTGAATTTGCACATTTTTCACCTCTTCTTATTCCAAACTTGGTCCAAACCCCTATCTACTTTTCATGCATTCCTTACCAATGAACACATAATAATGTAAACCACTTTCACAGAAGATAAAATGGAGAGAGTTTGTTCTAAAGCTTAAATCAGATTATTCCACCACTTCCTCCTCCTCCATAACTTCCCAGTACACTTAATAAAATTCACTCTCAACAAACTCATACACCCTCCATTTCTGGCCTTACCGCCTCTGACTGTTCCCATTATTTACTACCATTCAGGACTGAAGACTTCAGCTCTGCTCCTTAGACACACCCAGCTTATCCCCAGTATCATTTCCTACACCTGTTCACTCTGACTCTTCCCACAGATCTTTCCCATCTTTCCGTTCTCAACTCGATGTCACCGCCTCAGACTGCCTCTACCATGCTATTATCGTCCTGGTGTACTTCCTTTACAGAAAATGATGCCTTGCTTACATATTTACATCCTGATTTCTCAACCAGCTATAAGGCTCTAAAGTGTCGTTCTGGTCCACCACTAAAGACTTTCAATGCTTAGAATATTTTGTGGCATGTTGCCAATAATCAATAAACATACATTGGCTAGATAATTGGCTAGCTTTGTGCTTCAGTCTCCTCACCAGTAAATGCAGGCCTGACACACTAATATCAGAATCCATTCACATGCAAATACAATGAATGACAACCACACAGACCTTGTAAAGTTATTATGTCAAGTGATGCTTCTTGTTATTTGCTACACAGATTCTTTTTTTGTTTGTTTGTTTGTTTTTGTTTTTTTATGTGTGTACCGTCAAATTGGATCTGACTGGTACAGGAGGCAATTGTTCCTCCTTCTTCAGCAGAGCATCTGGTGGATTTGAACCGCGCACCTCTGGGATTGCAGTGCAGTTTCCTGCCACTAGGCCACCAGAGCTCACCAACTACACAGATTCTTTATCCAAACAGTTAGTTACTCAAGTGTTACTGAATGCCTGACTATAATCTGGCACAGTACTACGGGCTGATTAAGTGAAAATATATAGACAATAGCCCCTGCCTCAAAGGTGCTTACTGTCTGGTGAGGCAATGGATATATGATATGGAAAAGAAATTTAATAGTGGAGAAGACTCTATGGAGAGTATAGTGTTATCTAAACACTAGGACAGAGCCCTCTCTGGACAGAGGGGAGCGGGCAGGAAGGGGCTTTCAGGGAAGAACTCTCAGTAAAGGAACTGTCGCAAAGGATAGGACTTCTTCAGGTAGAGGAGAGGATCAGTTTACACAAGCAGTCCCAAAGATGTAACAGGCTAGCATTATATGGCATTAAAGGGAAAGCCGGCTCAGAATCAACAAAGAGCTGAAAGTCAGAACACTCGAACTACATACTCCCAACAAGGAGCCACAGACCTCATGCAGCTTTAGAGTACGCAGTGTGCGGCTAGTGCTTCATGTTGCAATGATAGTATTTTGATTATTATGGGGTTTTTAAAAAAATATATTGTCAAACATAGTATCACTGCCATCAAGTTGATTCTGACTCATATTGACCCTATATTGGGTTTCCAAGGTTACCAACGATGCAGGAGCAACTGCCCATCTTTCTCTTGCAGAACCATGCATGGATTCGAACTGCCAGAGACACAGGGCCTTTTGGTTACCGGTGCAACTAGATAGGGATTAAGCCACCATAGATCTATGTGAAATTAGAAATATTAAAATTACACACATGGCTTGCATTGTATCTTTCTTGGAAAAAAATGGTCTAGAAAGATAATGATTATTTCATAAAGGGCTGTCATAGTATACTAAGAAACATGAGTTTATTTCCAGGACATACCTTCTATTGGTAATGTGAGCCAGTGAAAGCATTCCTGAGCAAGAAATTATGATTGTGGTACAAGGGATCATTTCTGTGTGGCCTTTTTCAACATGGTTTTATTATTCCTATAAAATTTTTAGTAAGACTATGCAAATAAGGTACATGTGTCCTACCAAAAGGATTGGACAGTCTATTAATGCAAATAAGGTACAGAGAACCCCAGTGGGTGTGAGACTTTTCCAATAGGGTGTATGGAACCGTAATAAAGGATGGGTCAATTCTGCCATCCCAGGATCTCTGTGCTAGGAACCCCCTAGATCCAGAGATCTAGAGACAGTGAGAAAGAAACCACAAAATCACCAGGAGATGATGAGTGGGGCTTCCTGGCTCATAGAACAATTAAGCTGAGCATATGGTACTCTGGAAGAAGGCTTGCTGGCGAATCAGGTGCCTGGGGTATTCCAGGAATTTAGTGACAGAGCTAAAAAGATGTGTAGAGGGGATCTCTGGTGGCCTAGTGGCAAGGAGCTGCAACTACAATCCCAGAGGCGCACGGTTCAAATCCACCAGATGCTCTGCCGGGGAAGGAGGGACAATCTCCTCCTGTACCAGTCAGATCTGATTTGATGGTACACTCACACAAAAATAATAAAATAAAATAAAAAAAAAAGATGCGTAGAAAGAGGCCAGGTCAGTCCAAGAGGGCTGAGGTGTCAAGGGGTCAAGTGCTTGAAGGACATTGGCATAGAGTACCATTAAGAATCTATCCTGATTGAAGAACTGTATTTCCATCATTTCTGATCCTGAATTGTAACCTGTCATTTTTCTAAAAAAAACCCCAATGATGAGTTATTAATGTCTTGGATACAGTTTGGCCACAGCATTGAGCTACTGAACAGAAGAGAAGTAGAGATTGATATGAGAGGGATAGCTCATGTCAGAATTGACAAATGGAGTGAAGAGAGAAGATATGACTGACCTCTACTTGATAGAAATCAGCTTCGGGCTGATGCATCCCAGTGATGGTGATCCTCTCTGTCCCTGGTGAAGTCCCAGAAGGTCAATGCCCCACCCCCATCATCAATGCTCAAGTCTGCATTTTATACAGGGAACCATATATGCATTGCACATTTTAGACTTGCTGCATACCATCGAGTCAGAAGTGACCCACGGCTGACCCTCCAGCGGATTTTCAGAGGCAGTTAATCACACGGGAGGAGAATGTCCATCCTTCACCAGTGGAACAGCTGGTGGATTCAAACTGTGTGCCTTTGATATTGCAGCGCAGCTTCTTACCACTAGGCCACCCTCAATCTAAGCCAAATCAATCACACTCATGGCTGTCAAGGAGCCTCCAAACCATAATGACAATACAGGACAGAGTATAACTGCTTCATAGGGCTCCTAAGGTTGTAAGTCTTTATTAAAGCAGACTGCTTCTCTTTTTCCCCATATAATTGTTAGTGGTGGATTCACACTTCCAACCTTTCTAGTAATGGTTAAACCCTTAATTCACTCATTGTGCCACTAGCATTCCTCCATCCTCCCCAGTCCCCTGGGAAGAGGGGACTGCATACCAATTTTTCCTCTCTGCCACCACACAGAGAGCCCTTGAACAGCCTGAGCTGGGGAAAAAAGATTTTTCATGGTTAGAGTTTTTGGATCAAAGCAGGGAAAATACCAGGGTATGGGTGATGTCCATACACACACATACAGAGAGAGAGCGAGAGAGAGAGAAACCTTGACCCTCTCAGCAGAAGTGCTGTCTGACCTGCTAGATCAGATCACCTACGGCCGTGAACAGCTGGCCACAGCAAACACTTGCCTAGAGAATGTGCAGACAGAGGTTCCTGCCTCAGGAACCAAAGGCTTCTAAACAAAGTCCACCACCTGAGTCAGGGACATCTCAAAAAGGAGCACTTCCCAGAGTTCTTCACTACAAATGCAATCACATCCAGCCCCTGGATTCACTCATTTCTATTAGACTCATTGCTGTCAAGTTCAAACTGTTTTCAGAGTTTTGAGACATTTATCCATTTGAGGTATATACCAGGGTTTTCAGAGGCTGTGTATCACATAGGAAGAGATTGCTCATCTTTCTCATGTGAGGCTGCTGGTAGGTTTGAACTGTCTACCTTTGGGTTGACAGTGTAACTCCTTAACCACTAAATTACCAAAGCTCCCTAGAGTGTGCACTGCATATGGCTAATTCTGTATTCTGGTGCCAAAAAATTTGTGAGTGAATAAAGGTTTATTACTCACTCACTCATCATCACGAAGTCAGAATTAACCACAGCTCATAGCTGACCCTCGAGCAAGGTTTTGGAGACAATAAATTCTCAGGAGGAGATACTCATCTTTCACTCTTGGAGCCACTGGTAGACGTGAACTGTCAAGAGGTATGGCCTCTGGGTTAGCAGTACAACTTTGTACAGACAAGGATACTAGAACTCTCTGAATAAAGTTGAGGGGTGGGGGATCAACAAAAACAATAACAAAATCCCCAAAGATTCTGAGGCTTGTCTTCTGAAAACAACAACAATAATATTTTTAAAGCAAATTCATATCCCACATTGGCTGTTCAAATCCACTCACAAGGACCTCAGAGAAACCCCCGCCGGTCTACTTCCAAAGGATCAGGCACTGAAAAGCCTGTGAAGCAATGTTTGTGGGCTTAATGAATCAGAATTGATGGCAGTGCATTTGGTTCATTTTCATTCTCCTTTCCTTCCCCAGCAAAAGCAGAGCAGAATTCCTAACAATATTAAAGATTTTGTAACCTTCTCATGTTCTCTATTTAGGACTTAAGCCAATCTCTTCACTCACCAATATTCTATAATTTTGCAAGGATGTGGGGGTGTCTTTTTCCTTCTTCCTCACACAGGCACTTCCAAAGATGGAATGATGAATGAGCAGAGTTATAAATATTCTAAGGCTGTTGAGAGCCAGAGATGGACCATACCAAACCTGGTATTTCAGAAACTGGCCCTGGCATGTGCTTAAGTTAACAGGTCTTGACCCCATAAAATTACAGAGCGGTTTTATCAGCAAAGAAAACAAAGCCCAAAAAGCTGTCATGAATTACTGTAAATTCACATTTCACCAAATAGTATTTCATCAAACGGGGTTTATTTTGCAAAATGAAAGTAACTGACTGCTAATTAAGACACAAATCTTGTTTATGAACATGTTCAGAATGTTAACAGAAGTCTTCTTTGTCACTTTGTTATTAGGAAAGAGAAACATTAATCAAAGTTTTACACATAGTGGAATGTGTCATGTTTGAAATGGCCATTCCTGGTTTCAAGAAGGGGAGTATGTAGAGAAGAGGACATCAGTGGAACAACAGGCAGAGTGGCAGGGGTAAGAAGTTTCTGATCATCTTGGACATATCTATGAAGTATTAACAGCTTCTTCTCATAAGCTCCCAAGACCATCAATTATAGGTGGGTGCTAGGGTAGCCTAATGAGTAACACATTGCATTGTCAATCAAAAGGTAGGTGGTTTGAACCCACCAGCTGTTCCAAAGGAGAAAGATGGGCAATCTCCTCCCAGGCAGTTTACAGCCTCTGAAAACTCACTGCAGTGTGAGTGATATTCCGACTTGATGTCAGTGAGCAATTTTTTTTTTGCATGCAAGCTGCCTCAAGTGGCATACATCCCCCCTCAAAAAAGGATGTTATCATGATTAAGTTCGTGTGTCAATTTAACTAGGGTGTGGGATCCAGGTTTTCAATCAAGCACTATTGTACATGCTGTTACGAAGCAGTAGCAGTTGTTGTCAAGTGCATCAAGCGTATGAACACCAGCTCTGAATCGTGCCCTGTCCTGCACCAGCCTCCAGTCTTGGAGGTACGCGTGAGTAATTCAACTACGCTTAACAAAGCAGGCGGTCTTCCATAATTCTGGTAGGCCTTATGCAATCAGTTGAAGCCCTAATAAGCAAAAAGGATGCTTTCCCTAGATTGTATTCTGCCTCCAGACAACAGATTTATTGCCAGAACTCTCATACTCTTCACTTTTCCAACTGTTAGACATTCAAATATAGAGACACAAGACTGCAAGAGTCTCCTGTGCCTGACATACAAATTTTGGGCTTCTCCTCCCATGTGGTTTAGGGCCTCTAAAAACCCAATGGAGGGTCAGTTATGGGTTGGTTCTGACTCGATGGCACACAGCTACAACAACAATAGATCTTTAAAAGGTAGCCCTGGTGGCCTACTGATAAAACGCTGCACTGCAATCTCAAAGGCAGGCAGTTCGAATCCATAAGCTGCTCCACAGGAGGATAGGCAATCTCTCCCAGGTGATTTATTGCCTTTGAAAACCTGCTAGAAGGTCAGCTATGAGTTGGTTCCAATTCGAGGGCACACAACAACAACAACAACTACAGCCTATAATCATGGGAGCCAATATCTTAATATGTGCGTGATTTTTATATACTAGCTGTGTTCCTCTAGAGAACCCTATGACAGACAATCCCAAGTTCATTTGGATGTCAGATAAACAATAGGTAATTTTTTGGTATGTCTCAAAATATATCACATGGGAAATAATTGATGTATATATCATAATAATAAAAAAAGATTTTTCTTTCTTTTTACCTGACACTCAAATTAGCTGGGTGTTCTATATTTCATCTGGCAAATCTAGTGCTGCCTGATAGTTATGCTAACCTGCTAGAACAGTTTCAAGTGAGGACAGTGGATCCCCCTAAGTCTTGAGTTACCCTTGACCAGCATCCAGCAGTTCTTTAACACCAGATGGTGCCAAACGTGACTAAGCAGGGCCCTCCACACAGCATCCACAGTGTCCATGGAGACATAGTCAAGCTTGCTGCTGCTTTCCTAAATTAATTTAGAATCAATCACAGACTTTCAGAATTAGAGACACGCATAGATTGTTTTTAAATTAAAAAAAAAAAAAACAAAAACAACAAAACAACCCAATATGTCATTGACTAATGCAAAGAACTTCCTGACAACCCACTAAAATGTGCAGGGTGTGAGTGACCAACATGAGCACTGCCTGTAACAGCAGGAGAGGCCAAAAGACGCCATTGTCTCTCCAGTTCCCAAATTCACTTAATCTTTAAATGTTAGCAACTTGTTAAGTAAGGATCATCTTTACAAGTGGGGACAGAAACACAGAAGAAATGGGCTGTGAGCTCCTTGGGGACCAAGTGAGCATCAGATTCATCCATGTGACCCATCTGTATGGTACTCAGTGGACACCTAATGAAAATCTGATGGAAAAACGAATGAGATGAGTGACTATGTACGCTCTTAAATCGCTGAGACCAAATATATGTTGTGGGGGGTTAAGACGAATCAGATGAGGCAACGGCATACAAGGAGCTCAGAAAGCCCAAGAGCAGGTTGATGGAAGAAAGCAAGGAAGCCACTACCTTTGCCTCTAGTCCACTTTCCTAACTAGATCCTTCTGTTTATCAGTCCTAAAAATGTTGCAGAAATGCCAATACTTCTTATATGTAGGTCCTCAGGCAAGTAAGTCGCCTGACTCAACCCAGGTTCAGCTCAGAACAAGCTGCTTCTCTCAGGGCCCATTTTACCCACTGCTTGGGTCACAGGCCCAGGGTCAGGGGGTCATAAACTTTTCAACCACTTTCAGGAACATCAAGATAAATAGAGGAGATATTGAAGTTGCCAAAGATTCCATTTTACTTGGATCCACTATCAATGCCATGGAGCAGCAGTCGAAAGAAAATCAATCACATTTGGTAAATGTGCCACAAAAAAAACCTTTAAAACCTCAAACACATTTCCGTCAAGTCAGAAATAATGCATAGCTGATTCTCCATTGGATTTCCAAGGCTATAAATCACACAGGACAAGACTGTCCGTCCATCTTTCTTCTGTAGAGAAGCTTGTAGATTCAACCCCTCAGAGAGCCCTTGCCTTTGGGCTAGCAGTACAACTGACGCTACCAGAGTTCTGTGCTGCAAAAGACCTCTTTAAACTATTTAAAAGCAAAAATGTTACTTGAGGACTAAGGCGTACCTGACACAGCCAGGGTATTTAAATCGTCTCACACACATGCAAAAGCCTAACAGAAAAATGATTAATAACTGTTGTTGATTGAGTACTTCAAGTTTGAAGTGACATAGAGCTGACCCTCCAGTAGGTTTTCAGAGGAGGAGACACAGCTTTCTTCCACAGAGCGACTAGTGTGTCTGAACTGCGAACCTTTGAGTTGGCAGTGCAATTCCTTATCACTAAGTCGGCAGAACTCCCTCATGAATAACTGGTGCATTTGAATTGGAGAAGAATATTAAATACTCCAAGAATTCCCAGAAGAATGAGCAAGTCTTAGAAGAGGTATGGCCTGAATGTATCTTAGAAGCAAGTGTTGTTGTTGTTGTTGTTGTTAGGTGTCGTCGAGTCGTAGAAGAAGCAAGTGTAGAGAGACTTTATCTCACATAATTTGAAGATGTCATCTGGAGGCACCAGTCCTTGGAGAAGGGAATAATGCTTAGTAAAGTGCCATCAAACAGGAAGAAAACCTTAAAGAAGATGGACTGACAAAGGGTGCAAACCCAGGAAGGCTTGTGAGGATGGTAAAAGCCTGGGCAGTATTTCCCTCGGTTGTATGAAAGATCACTGTTGAGTCAGAACCACCAACACCACTACCACCAACAGAAGGAAAACCACTGCTCGAATACTAAAGGAAATCAGAAATAGAAAATTTAGTGAGTATGTAAGTTAATTGTCTACAAAATATTACTTTCAACAAACATTTGCAACCCAATGTTCAAGTCATTAGACACAAATGATAAAGGGAAATGTGAATACCTTTTACTAATTCTGACCCAGTGTGAGATGTGACCACCTTGTTCTTCACTGTCTACTTCCCTCTCCCATTAAAACTGCTGTGCTCACAAAAGGACAGCACTGGTAGACCACCTCCTGTAACATTCAGAAAAACAATCATGTGTCTGGCCTTTCCCAGACTCTTTGCAGTAATGTCCATACTCAAAATGCTTTTTCCCTCCAACCAATTTGTTTACCTGCAAAGTCTTAAGTATAGTTCCCTCCTCAAAGATATATCAAATAGGGCATCTAAAGTGTGCAAGGTAGGTCTGCTGGGGAAAGTTCCAAAGGTCAGGGTATGAAAAACGGTTCCACTATTAAAATAGCTAAATATTACAGGCCTTAACATACAGAAAGTCTTTGTTCAGTGAGGTAATGACACCTCACAACAAGTGGCCTCTTTTATGATCCTCATTTTAGCAACAAGGAAACTGCGACTCAGAGAGGCTGAGTTTCTTGCTGAAGGTCACACAGCTGCTAGTTGTGAAACCAAGAGTTAACATCTGGGCGATCTAATCATGTGTTCAATTAAGTAACTGAGCACTCAACACATTGGAGTCAAGTGGTCACAGGGTGATCCAAATCTGCCAAGAATGATAGGATGGCCATAATGAAAATGAGCAAAGTCTGGGGTAAGAGACAAGAGAATCAAAACAAAGCTTTCCAGCTAAGAGCAATGAAAACACTAGGAAAGGTGAGATTCAGCTCTCCAAGAGCAGACAGAGCTACCTTTCAGTAACTTCAGTCCTTCTTTCACTGTAGACAGTTCTACACTTCAAAGCCGGAGGACCATGGCATTGAGAACTGGCGTCTGGATGCAGAAAGCATCAGTGGAGGGAGAACCCAGTACATTCCTTCATTTGAGCCATCTCATTTAACAAGTGAGAGAGCCAAGGCCGAGAAAAGTTCAATGATTTGCCCAAGACTGCCCAGTGGTAGAGTACCCCAGGACCCCCGATTAAACTCATTGCTCATTTTCTTAACTTTAACTGTCTCCCTGATAGTATTCAACTGCTAACTAAAACATCAGTGGTTCTAGACCAGCAGCTGCTCCACAGAAGATATGACAATCTGCTTTGGTAGAGATTGCTGTTGTTGTTGTAGTTGTCATTGTTGTTGTTGTTGTGTACCATTAAGGAGGAATTGACCCAGAGCTGACCCTCCAGTGGGTTTTCAGAAGCAGTTAATTGCATGGGAAGAGACTGCCCATCCTTCTCCATCAGAGCAGAAGGTGAATTCTAATCACATGCCTTTGGGATTGCAGTGCAGCTTCCTACCACTAGGCCACCAGAGCTCACAGCTTTGGAAACTTTATGGGAAAGTTTGACCCACTATTACCAAGAGTCATAATGGTGGGTTTTGTTTGTTTGATTTTGTTTTTAATTGCCTCCCAGGGTCTACAACCACCAAACAGTCTTTGGACCCAGAACAGAAAACTCACTCACTGCTGTCAAATGCGTTGCCACATAGTGACCCTCCATTGGGTTGCCCAGATTGTAAATGCAACAAAAGAGACTGCCCATCATTCTCCACTGGTGAGTTCAAACCACTAGAGAAATGCAGCCTTTTGAGTAAGCAGCACACAGCGCACATCACTATGAACTACGCCACCAGAAATACCCTAAGGAGAGGAGTAGTGAAAAGAGAAAAAGGCACAACATCTAAGAGTTCTTTTTAACTGCAATGTAGGACAGATAAGGAAATCCTGACCTCCAAGCACCTCTGACAACTCATTAGGGAACCACTAAGAATAAGGCAACACATAAGACTTCTTTTTTTTTTTCTATCCAGGTGGGCCAGATCTTGGAAATGAAAGTAGAAGATAGATTTCTGTCAAAGCAGAGATGCAGCTTTCACAGATTCTTGAGCCCAACAAGGATTCACTAAGAATATCTTGTCAAGTTAACTTAGCATCCTGGTTACGACAGAGTTCTTGGTGAGCAGAAGAAGTCTGGTCCACTTAAGGTGCTAAGATTTTGGCAGTGCATCTGGCAGTCTGAGATCTAATGAATAAAATGGCAAAATAAGAGCTGGACTGACTCAAACATAACGTCCTTAGGTTACGTTTGCCAGTCCTAAGGCCGACCCAGAAACCTCAACCTCTCCATTTTCCGAAGACAATGCCCTCACTCTGCAGACAAAAGGGCCATCTCCCAGGAAATTTACTGGTTAGAATCCCTAAATTGGGCAGGGAGCCAATGTAGTTGTAGCCTTCTGTACACCAGGCAGACAGGGCTTCTCAGAGAGGTCAGTCAAATGAATGAATTGATACTTCCATTCACTGTCTGAGCCATTATTATTGCGCATCTACAGTGAATCAAGCAATGTCCTAAGCACCCAGTGTGCCTTGATTATCCTGTCCCTGCCCTCGGGAGCTTAGAGTCTACCAGGGAGGCTTGGCATCAAGCAACAATTAAATCATTTAAAGTGTTTTGAAGGAAAAGTAGCAGATGCTGTGAGAATGGGCCATTCAGGAAGACCTGAAGAATTGACATTTAAGCTAAGAATCAAGAGAGCAAAAAAGTTGGCAAATTAAAGATGTTTGTAACGTGTTCTTATAGGCCATAGAGTCAACTCAGCCTCACAATGATCCTGTGAACAACAGTTTAAAACTTTCCCAGATCCTACAACCATCCCCACAATCTCCTCTGTGCTTAAGCCCATTTCTGCAGTCACGGTGTCAATTCACTTACGTAAAGGTCTTCCTCTCCTTCACTAACCTCCTACTTTTTTGAGCATGATGTCTTTCCCTGGAGACTGGCCCCTCCTAATAAGAGGCCCAAAGTATGAGAGAGGAAGTCTCATCATCCCTGCTTCTAAAGTGCACTCTGGCTGCACTTCTGCCAAGGCAGATTTGTTTGTTCTTTTGGATTGTTGCCCATTAGGTGCCATCTAGTGCACTGACTCATGGCTGCCTTATGAACAACACATCTGAACTCTGCCCATCCCTGAATCATCCTCATGACCTTGGAGAAGATCAAGTATCAATATCTTCATTCAAAAGTATCATTTATTCACTCTCACTCACTGTCCAACTTTCATATCCTTTTGTTGTTGTCAGGTGCCATCAGGTTGAGTACAACTCATAGCAACCCTATGAAAACCAATGTGAACACTATCCTGTCTTGTGCCATCCTCCCAATCTCTGACACGCTTAAAACTATTGCCACAGACACCATGTCAAACCACTTGGTCAAAGGTCATCCCGCTTTTGCCACCCCTCCACTTTCCCAAGCTTGATGCCCCTCTCCAAGGAATAACCTTTCCTAGCAACATGCCCCAAGTATGTGACACCCAAGGTATATGGTCATATCCTTATAGAACAATTCAAAATACTACAGCTTGGGTCAAGCATATCTTAATCTTTAAACTGATCTCCTTGCTCTTAATAAATTACAAAGAGGCCTTGACAGCAGATTTGCCCAATGCAATATACCTTTTAATTTCTTGATTGTTACTTCTACAGATGTTGACAGTAAAATTATAGCACTGACAACTTAAATCTTCATTTATCAGGATGTTTCCTACTCATCTATCTGTCAAATGTTTTTGTTTTCTTTCATTGAGGTATAATCCATATTGAAGACCAGAGTCTTTTCTCTTCTTCAGTAAATGCCTCAAGTTCTCTTCATTTTTAGCAAGCAAGGGATGAACAAGGCATATTTAGACAATATTAAAAGGTGGAAATGAGGAATATGTCTAGAGATGGGCTGGTGAGCTGTCAACTCTAGTGTAATGGTGTGAGAAGAGAAGCAAGATCAGGCAGATTTTTAAAGACACTCAGATTGTGTGTGCAGAATAAACTGGAAGGGAAAAGGGAGGGAAGACCAGAAGATGGCCTGGTAGCAGGATCCTGTAGTAATCCCAGCAAATTCTGAACAGAAAGACAAATGGAGAATAAGATGGGTTCTGAGGTGTCATCGTTACATTGCAGTAAGTCAAGAGTTAATTCTAGTTTGAGAGTAATTTGGAGGAAGAACTTCATAACACAAAGCCATGGTTTCTCCTTGGCTCAGCCTGGAGTCTCTCTCCTTTCCAACAGTTTTATCTTTATTGGGATGATGCCAATAGGTAAATGGGTAAAGCTGCAGATTACCTAGATATGTGTGGGAGGCATGACGAATGTCAAAGACCCCACTGAATCGCCACTAGACTCTCTTTATAGCTCTGGGAGAGAGAAAGTTCATAAAGACACAGCTATACGATCTCTTTTCTCATGGAACTCTCAAGCTAGTGGGGGAAGTCTGAGCATAAGAAGCATTAATAGGCTGTGAAACTGTATAAACATGCACTGGCAAGAAAAACCTCATTCTGGCATGGAAATAAGGGACAATTCCCCACTGGCCTTTCAGACTGAGAGGTGGAGAGAAGGTAGGAAAGGGCATTCGAAAAAGAAGGAAAAAATCTGAGGGAGGCAAAAGCAGAGAAGAGCAAGTCTGCAAGAGCCCAGAGGCAGGGAGGCCACAGTCCACACTTCAGAACATAAGGATTGGCATCAACTTGCCAGTTTGCAAAATCTTTCTACCTATATTGTCTCCCTTAATCTCACATCCACACAGGTTAGGACAACTGATCTCACCTGACAACTAAGAACCCTGCTGCTCCACTCACCCAACCTAGGGAGTCACACCCAAGCCTTGCCACCTAATTTACCAGCCCTGAGCCAATGAGAACGAATAAAACCAACAGGAGGTCGTTTCATGGAATTCAAAATGTTGGTTTTGTTGCTTGCAGCCATTTAGTTGGTCCCGAGCTCATGGTGACCCATGCATGAATAATGGTACATAAAAACACTTCCCAGTTCCGCACTAGCCTCAAGGTCGGTGGAAAATCAGGCCCATGAATGGCTGGAGATCAGAGCTTTGCAATGCATGGAGTTTTCACTGGCTGTTTTTCAGAAGTCAGTCACCAGGCCTTTTTGTAGTCCACCTCAGTTCAGAGCTCCGCAGAAACCTGTTAAACATCACAGCAACATGCAGGTGACACCTACAAATGAGGTATGTTGGCTGGGATCTGAATCAGGGTCTCCTGCATGGAAGCCAAGAATTCTACAACTGAACAACCAGTTTGTTCTGGTCAGATATGAAAAAAAACCAGACTCTATTTAGGTGGTGGTTGTGTGCTGTCATATCGGAACCAACTCATAGGTGACCCACCAGTGGGTTTTCAGAGGCAGGAGGAGAAGATTTCCTGTCCTTCTGCCACAGAGCAGCTAATGGATTTGAATCGCATGCCTCTAGGATTGCAACACGGCTTCTTACCACTAGGCCATCAGAGTTAGAAAGAAAAAGATCCCCATGTGCAGGATGGAAGCCACCTAACTCTAACTCATCTGTATAATAAAGGGTCTGTGTTCTGACGACTACAAATTCCAACTATGATGACAGACACTATGCCGAACTTAACGCAAGCTTCTTAAGACACAACTGGAGACCATGGTAAATAATGGTTTTTGCGGGATGGGGGGCAGGTAGATAAACACCTTGAATTTGGGGTAAGGTAGTCCTCAGAAGCTCATTTCCAGAGCTTCCACTTATAAGTTGTGTGGTCCTCGACTGGCAATATCTTCACTGCTCTGAAGCTCAGTTTCTCCAACTTGAAACTAGACAACAGACCAACGTACCTGTGTTGTCAAGAGACAGAAGGAGAATATGCAGGTAATGAGGCTGGCATGATGCCCAGCATACCCTGTTAATGTTGGCCTTAATTAACTCTCATCACAGCTCTCTGCCAAGGTCACAGCATGTCAGAGATACCACACACAAATTCTGATTCCATATTTTATGAGACAGACTAAAAATTTAGAGTGTTTGGGAGGGGTTATCAGGATAGAAGATTTGAGGAAACACTAGTCTTACAAGTCTGAACACTTGAGAGCCCAAGTTCTTGTCCCAGTTTTGTCACTAACTAGCTCTGTGATCGTGGGCAAGTCCCAACTTATTTGTGACTCAGATCAAACCTGTAAAGAGATGTGAGTTGAAGTATGAAGTCTAAAGTCCTAGTCAGCTCCCAAATTCTCATGTTCTTGTTCTATAACTCTTACATTATAATGAACTCTTAAGTGAACTGATGAAGGGAGTGGTGACTTTCTAAAAGTGAGGATTAAAGAGTTCCATGATGTTTATTATAAATGTATTAAAAAACAGCCGCAAAGAGGAAGAACACACTAATTCTGTTTCACCAGAGAAAATTAGCCAAGTAGGACTCACTTGTACAGTGGCAGGAAAGGAAGCGTATTTTGCCTCAAGCTAAGGAAAAAAAAAGTTTCCAACAACAAAAAGTATTCAATAATAGACTTCAAATGGGAACACTAGATTGTGAGTTACTCTAGGACAGGATCACATTATAAATCAACATTACACTCCATGCACCTATGGCACTTTGAAAATGTTTAAGAAATGATGATGAATGGATGGATGGATAGGTGGATGGCTACATGGAAGAGTGAGGGAGAGAGAGAAAGGAAGAGAGGTAGGGATGAGGGGAAAAGGAAGCCGCGTATACAGGGGGAAGAAGTTAGGAAAGGCAAGAGGGACACAAGAAAGCAGAGAGAGAAGAGAATAGGGACAAGAAAGGCAGGTGAGAGGAGGGAAGGCTGAGGAAACTCTCAGGAGGCAGTGGACTGCCCATTGCTGGTGTGATCTGGCATCAGCTGGATGACCATCTGTAGGGGTGCTGCAGAATAGATTTCTATCCTGTGTAGGAGGCTCTACTAAAGGTCTATGTGGTATTTATTTCCTCACTTCTCTCCCCACTAACTCATCCTACATGCTTTTGTCAGATTAATCTTCCTAAAGGACAGTTCTGTCATGTCAGCCTCCTACTCAAAATAATTCACTGGCTCTCCATGGCCTATTCAATTAAGTTCACACTCCATGCACGTAAGGAGTGTCTTATATGCTTTGCCTTATAGGCTTCTGCTCATTTTTCAAAATCAAAGTTGGCCCTCCAAGAAGATAATCAAGAAGCTGACGAGTCTTTACCTCTCCCTCCACCACACACAGAGTTTAGCTATTTCTGCATGTCATTACACATTATAACACACTTGGGGACAGCTGTTCTCTTGCTTGAGACTGTGAAGTCCCTGGATAAGACGGGCATCTTTATCTGCCTATCCTCCACAAGCGGCACGATACCTGATTTCCAGAAATCCCTCAATACTGATAATGTTGTTGTTGCTGTTCCTGCTATGAACCATCGAGTCAGAACCCACCCATAGCTGACCCTCCTGCGGGTTTTTAGCGACAGTCAATCACACTGGAGGACACGGCCCACCTTTCTCCCATGGAGCAGCTGGTGGACATGAATTACATGTCTTCAGGTTGGCAGCATAACTCCTTATCACTGGACCACCAGAGCTCACTCAATACTAACAATGATGATCAGGGGGTTTTTATAATAGACCAAGCACTGCATTAAATTCTTACATTATCTCCTTAGATCTTCATATTGCTGTAAGGAGTCTTGGTGGCACAGATGTCAAAGTGATAGACCACTAACCAAAAGGTAAGTGGTCTGAACCCATCAGCTGATCTATAGGCGAATGAGGTGGCAATCTGCTTCCATAAAGATTTATAGACTTGGAAACCCTATGATGAAGTGCTACTCTGTCCTCCAAGGTCCCTATTAGTTCTCCACAGGGAGTAGAACTGCAAGCCCAAAGGCTACACCACTCTACAGGTTCAAATCCACCAATGGCTCCTTGGAGAAAAGTTGGGCAATTTCCTCCCACGTGATTTACAGTCTCAGAAACCCAATTGTGGGTCAGATATGCATCGGTTCTGCTGCAACAGCAATGTGTTGAGGTGAGGTGAGTTGAGAAGGACACCAACACACTTGATTATCGTTCTTATTAAACAAAAAGGATATGTAAGCTTAAGGGAGGATGAATGTGGAAGAAGCTGGAGTCAACTTTCTAGCATCCAAAGTTATGTACAAAGTTGTGTGTGTGCTATCTTCCCTGTCAAGTCAACTGTGGCTCACAGCAACCCCTCGTGAGAGAGTAGAATTGTTTCATAGGGTTTCCTAGCACAATCGTCATGGAAGCACAGCCACAGGTCTTTCTAAAGGAAGAGCTGCTGTGTGCATTCAAACTGACAACTTTTCAGTGAGCAGCCACGTATTAACAATGGCATTGCCAAGGTTCTTGACAGTATGGCTGGCAGTCCTGGAAGTGAACCACTCCATGGTGCTGGTTTCCTGCAGTAAGACCCTCCAGGGGAGCTAAGGCATTTTATCCCTTCACCTTTCCAACAAGCATTTACTGTGACATTAGATGGCAGGGACTGTGGGGGGAGTTCTTGTCCTCATGAAGTTTGCAGTCTAGTGTACAAAACAGAAAACTAGTAACTTACTGGTTCAATGCAATGAATGCTGAGAGAGACACAAGTCAAAACCCACCTCAAATAAGCTGGAGAAAGGAAATAGTAATCAGAGCAATAACTTCTGATTACCAAGAGCATAATACAGGATGAAGAGTGCTGAACAGATCATAACAATCTTTATCACAAGGTTTTACAAATCCGCTTCACTCTAGCAAAAAGAGTATGGCATCTGAGAACACAGTTGCTGGACTCATAGTGCCAAGTTCAGTTCCCAGTACTGCTATCTCCTAGCTGTGTCCCTGAGCAACCTACTTATCCTTTTTGTACCTCAAAGACTCCACTTATAAAAAATAAGAAGGATAATAATACTTCTAGCTCACTGAATATTGTTATGGTTAAAAAGCTAAACCTATACAAAAACTTAAAATCAAAACCCCTGCCTTCAAGTTGATTTTGATTCACAGAAACTCTCCACTGGGTTCAAGGCTGTAAACCTTTATTGATCTAACCCACCCAGCTTGCTCCCATGTAGAGACTGCATGATTCAGCTTAAAAATCTTTCTGCAGCCACCCAACATGTTATACACTATGCCACCAGGGATCCTTAAGCCTATACAAAGTACTAAGAATGCTGCCTGAGCATGCAGAGTTAAATATATTTTACTCAATATTAAGTCACTTGGCCAAAAGGGAACTGATGCCTTTGAAATATTGTGTTGGCAAACATATTGACTATGCTATGGACTTCCAGAAGAACAAACAAACAAATCCACCTTGGAAGTACAGCCAAAATGCTCCTTAAAAATGACTCACATACTTTCGGCATGTTCTCAAGAGGGACTAGTCCCTGGAGAAGGACATCATTCTTGGTAATATACAGGGTCAGTGAAAAATAAAGGAAGGTATTCAATGATATAAATTGAGGCAGTGGCTAATGCAATGGGCTCAAACGCAGCAACAACTGTGAGGACCGGTCAGGGCTGAGCAGTGTTTTATTCTATTATAAGAGCTCTGTGAGTCAGAGCTAGGACACTCTGGTGGCTTGGTGATAAGGAATTGCAACACAAAGATATGGGTTTCTAATCCACCAGCTACTCTGAGGGAGAAGGATGGGCAATCTTCTCCCATGCAATCTACTGCCTCTAAAAACACACTGGAGGGTCAGCTATGGGCCAGTTCCAACTCACCAAGAACAATTCAAGTAGAGAGCTTGATTGCAATGTCCATTCACTAAGCCTTCCTCAGAGATGCAACAGTAAGCCAAAAAGAAGCTTGAATTGGGTTTTGAAAGGAGATGAGCAATGGAAGACACCAGGGTCAATGTGAACAGTCTGCATTCCTACACTGCCACAATGCACAGCTAAACTACTGATCTTTCCTTTCTCTGCCTGCTACCCCCTCCCTGATAATCACGGCCCACTGAAATCCCATTTACCAGCCAACAAACCATCCCATAAATAAAAAGTGTGAACTTCTTTCATCAATACTCCCATGCTCTCTCCCTCCCACACACTTGATTGATACCATCTTGTGGCTCTTGTGAGGATCAGTCTTGTGTATTTGGGCAGTATTTGCAAATTTTTCACCCATAGGCATATGCACACACGTGCACGCATATGAACAGACCTCCACAGGGTTTCCAGAATGCTTCACACTCATGTAGCAGCATACTTTATAAAGCTCCACAGACAGTGATCATCAGCTCAAGTCGCAGATATTTGTTATACTAATTACTGTTCCAAAGCTAAAATTAGAAACCATCCCCAAACTGCAGACAGCTCCACTGTAAACAGTATTTCCTACTCACCCTAACACATCATCTTGAATTTCTCACAAATGAAGGAGGTCATCCATGACTTAATATTGAATAAGTGTAACTTCAACTAAGTCGTTAAAAAACAAAAAGAGGAAACTTTAGACAAGAAATCTCCACCCTCCCAGAAGCACAGTTATCAGAAAGACATACTTTCTTGCTTTCATTGTAAAACTGGGTGGAAGAGAGTAGGAAGGAATTTTAACATTAAAATAGTCAGAAAAGGTATAAAAAAAATTTTCCCAGTGCAGCATATGCCATATAGTGTTTCTGTTTTCTTTTTCTCACAGCCAACTCTTGATCAAATACCTCAGGAAGGCAATTCAACAGAAACATAACAGCAGGTTGAGTTGGGGGAGAATGCACAGAAAAATGCACAAATAAAAGGTGAAACTAAAGTGAATGAATGAAAATGGACAGATATTAATTGGACCTCTTTTTTCCTGCTTTCAGCCCAATCGAAGAGGGTAATCAGCTTGTGTCTTACTGGATGCTGAAAGCCACTGGTACTCAAAACACTGGCAGGGTCACCCATGCTGATAGGCAGATTTCAGTGGAGCTTCTAAGCTAAGATAGACTAGGAAGAAAGGCCAGGAGATCTCCTTATAAAAATTAAGACAATGGAAACTTTCTATGTCAGAACAGAACTGCAATGTCTGGATACACCATTGGGATGATCTGTCACTGCAGGAGACTTTAAGTTTGGTAAGGCAGAGGGTGAAGGAGAGTGTGGACGACTCTCAGTGAGAGAGACTGGCACGCTGATGGCAACTGGGAGGATAATACAGAACTGGGCAACCTTCTGTTCTGCTGCCCTTAAGTCCGCCATGAACTGAAACTGGCCCCATGGCAGGTAACAACACCAATATAGCAGGATGGACGTCCCTGCCAACACAAGTAGGTCAAGTGATGGGAAAGAAACACGCAGACGAAGGTTCAAATTAGATAATCACGCCTCTCCCAGATAATTAGCTTGGCATATGAGCACGGATAAATCATTGTTGTGACTGTCCTTACTTCAAAAATAGTTTTTGAAAAACCAAATCATGGGTTCAAACAATATTTTAAAAAATTATAACTAAGGCAAGATTCCTCTTCTTTTAAGGCATTAATTTATTTTCCATATAGAAACTTCAAGTTGAGCCAAAAGAAGACTAAGAAGACTTTTTTTCCCAATGCCAAATAAGTCATCTTTCTGGACTTGCCCAGAACAGAGATACGGCTGTGAGACTAAGAATATCAAACACTGATCGTAACTAAAAATGAGTAAATTCAACTCGAAGGCAAGTCTATCAAAATAATTAATTTTCCCTCCTAATAGTTTAAAATTAGACACTTTTACAATACTGTCCTTCTATAGGTAAAAAGATATCTAATCACAAACCTTACTTTTCCCCCTCCTTGTAAAATAATATACTATCACAAAATCTACTTTTCTACACCATGAAGTATTAGTGCACAATTACACCTTTTCGTAAAGAAAACAAAACAAAATAAAAAAAAAATCCTTCTAAGTGGACCAATTACACAGCTTCACAATAAATGGAGAAAAAAACTGAGGTTGTCAAAGATTTTGCTTTTCTTGAATTCACAATAGAAGTCTACGGAAGCAGCAGTCAAGAAAGCAAAAGATATTGCACAGGGCAAATCTTCAAAAGATCTCCTTTAAAGGATTAAAAAGCAAAGACATCACCTTGATGACTAAGGTATGACTGGCCCAAGCCAGTCAAATTACTGTCAAAAAACTACCTCAAAAACCAGGGAAAGAGAGATAAAAAAGGAAGATCAAAGAACAACTGATACATCTGAATAACGGTGATGACTGCCAGAAGAATGAACAAATGTCTTGGGGAAGCTAGAACACTTCTTAAAAATGAGGATGGTTTTACTCTTCAAGAGAAGAACGAACTGGGGGTTGGGGGCAGGGAGAAAAAGGCAAAAAAGAATGAATGGAAATCTAAAATCTATGTAAACGTTCATTAAAATGAAAAATTTTTTTAAATGCAAAAAAAAAAAAAAAAGAAATGAGAATTGCAAGACTGTCTCACTTCCTCAGGCTGTGTTTCACAAGGGACTCGTACCTGGAGAAGGACATAACGCTTGGTAAAGCAAAGGCTCAGCTTAAAAGAGGACAACCCCAACCACATGGGCTGACACAGTGGCTGAAGCGACATTCAGCAACTGTGGGGACAGCACAGGATCAGCAGTGTCCTGTTCTAGTGTTAACAGGATTGTTATGGGTAGGCACCAACACAAAGGCATCCAACACCACAACAATGTGTTGTGGTTCCATACTGCTTGGCAGCTAATTTCACAGCTACCAGACCTAGAGAATTTAACGCTAATAAAATGTCACAGCCAACCTAATGAAACTCCATCTCTTATTTGAAGTCCTCATCAATAAACCCGAAGCTATAGGAATAAATATCCCAAAAGTAATTTTTTTTCCAAAAGTAATTTTAAGATACAAAAATGCCTCCGCTTTTATCCCCCAAAGATACATTGTTAATAAAATAAATGGAATCAGTAATGTTTCTTTCTTACACAGCCTAAATCCTGGTTCTCAAAGAGTAATGGGATATTTTCAAGATTTCCCTGAAGGCTTTCTTTATTTTTGGATATCTGGCATCCAAGGTCTTACAGCAGCAGACGCAGAAGCTAAACTTTGATTCAAATTCTATGTTAACTGCTATGATGAGGTTACACTAGGTCACCACCAAGAATCGCCCTCCTCATCTTAACTGTCAGGGAGATCCTATCAAAAGTCTAGAACCTGAAAATGATGGGATTGGATCAATGGTGATTAATTTTATAAAATATAAAGTATGGGGGGATTACATAACAAAGAAAGAGTTTTTCTTTTCTATGAGAAGAGTGTCTTGGGGGGAGGGAATGGGCAGGGAGAAAAGTGCAACAATGAATGACTGGAAACCCTAAGTCTCTGTAAATTTTCATTTAAGTTAATAAAAAAATATAAAATGAGAACTCAAAGGGTGAAAATGATCATATGAAATACAATGTGAACAGAGGATTGAGTGAAACACAATGTATATAAATGAAAAACATAACCATTTTTTGTATTTTATTATTTTATGACTGTTGATGTCAGAAATCATGGAGTTATACAATCAGTTAGGACAGTGTTGACTCCACACTTCTTATAACTGGTCTGCTACTAATCTTGGCAGAATGAATTATGAATGCAGCCCTCTGTGAGATGGATTGACACACTGACTGCAAAAGTGATTGTGGCTAGATCTTTTCACATGAGAGCTTTGGTGGCCTAATGGCAGAAACTGCACTGCAATCCCAAAGGCAAGCAGTTTGAATCCCACCAATGACTCCGCAGAAGGATGGGCAATCTCCTCCTGTGCCATTAACTGCTAAGTTGTTAAGGGAGACAGGAACAGGTGACTAAATTCAGCACTGGTATCGCTGAAGACTCACTGAGTGGCCAAGAGTACTGCCAGCCCCTCCTCTTAACCTCAGTTAAGCAGAAGAATGAAGGCCAGACCCAAGTATCGTCTCCAGATGCTAATACTAAATGAGAAATATCAAAAATGCAAAATCATGGCTCTGAGAGAGAAAGCTATAGGAACACTTGAGGGATATTGTGGGCTCCATTTCAAAGCATAACAATAAATTGAGTCAACCATGTTCTGGGTCGCCCAGTGCCTATAAAGATTATGTTTACACTAAACTGTAGTCTACTAAGGATGTTTTGAAGCTCCATCTTACATGCTTAGGGCATGTGGCCAGGAGGCCACCGATCGTTAGAGAAGGACATCATGCTTGGAGGCATGGAGGGACAGCACAGGAAAGTAGGACCCCAGATGATATGGACTGATACAGTAAATGGGACAGTGGGGGTTGGTATTTGGGAACTGGTTGAGACTGGATCAGGACGGGGCAGGCTTCAGAGATGCTGTACATAGAGTCCCTAGGAGTCGCAGGCAACTTAATGGAACATAACAACAAGGATGTAATGTTGTTATGTGCTGTCAAGTGACCTGCAACTCCTAGCAACCCTATGTACAACAGCTCTGAACCATGTTCTATCCTAAGCCAGTCTTACCGACACTCCTACCCTCGTTACCCCAGTTACTGTGTCAACTCATCTCATTTGGATCTCCTGTGCTCTCCATCTCCAAGAACTGGTCGCTCCTGCCCACAGGTCCAAAGTATGTGCTACGGAGCTTCAAAACCATTGCCTCCAAGGAGAAACGTGGTTTCATCCTTTCCATGACAGACCTATTTGTTCACCTGGAAGTCCATGGTATGTTCAATATTCTTTCCCAGCACCACAACTCAAAGGCAAAAACTCTTTCTCTCTCTTATGCATAGTTCATCATTGTGAAGATCATGTCCTGGATCAGGTACACCTTAGTCCCTAGACTGACATTATTCCTCTTTAGCACTTTGGAGAGGACAATGCAGCAGCATTATGAAAAAGCTAGGATTATACTTGTCTTCTGTCTGCATTGATAGGTTGCCAATGTCCAAGCCTGCAGGTAACATCACCAGGACCACAGGTGGCAGGAGGTCTCAAATAAAGAAGTTTAACATGTGGGGAAAAAAAAAGGAAAAAAGCTTGTGATGTTGAGACAATCACCAATATGTGGCACATAGACACAAAGCAAGCAGATGCTGCAGGAAAACTGGCACTGACTGACTTACTCAATGTTGGGTTACCGAAAACCTTCAATTTGTAAGTAGTATTTGCATAGCACAATAAATTTAAGTGAAATAAAAAGACGTATACCTGTACCTCTTGATTACAAAAAATTTTTGAGGTTGACAGGAAGAGCCATTTTACTAGCCCAACAGCCCAAAACCTAAGTCGGTTCATATACTCAAAGTCCAGCAATTGCTCTGAGGGCTTCAGAAAAGAATTACAGTACTACAAGCAGAGGCTCTCTTCCTGAATCATCTGAGCAGCAAGTCAGTCTTGGAAGACACCAAGCCACAAAGAGGAAAGAACCTGGAAAGTTCTGTCTACAGACAGAGACAGAAAAGGAGAAACTGTCTGAGTCAGTCCAAACCAGTCATCCTTTGGTTTGGCTGAGAATAGGCCGGGTGGGTAGGTAAGATGAGCAGGAATGTCCAACCAGAGTCTACTTCACCTCCTTAGCCAACACTCATATCTAAGGCAATGAAAACAAACAGGAGAAAGGCCTACCACCAGCTTCTCTAAGGAACAGGTCGGTGCTTTGTCGCCCGTCTGACCTGACCTGATTCCAACACAGTCCACTAGGGCTTTTCATCCCCCATTCTCTGGGTGGTTTTCAACGACAAACTACAGAAGCAGACATCTGCTTCCAGCTTTGCATGGTGGGAATTGGTAAGCTTGATGACGGAGAACAGAGGTGACAAGAAAATCCCGCATTTTTGATGTCTGAAACTGCCTGAGTCAGATGAAATAGCTCAAACTTCAAAGCATCACAGGGCTTGCTGAAATCTCTTCCTTTTTCTTGATAAAGCTGTATTTTTATTTCAAACATCCAAAATTAGAATACCCATAAATGCCAAGAATTCCTTTTGTGATAGCTGCTCAAATCCTCACATCTTAAAGGCCTCTTTGATTCTGTTTGAATCAAGGTGTCAACTCTAAGGTCTTCATGGTTGAGGTCTATAACTTGCAGGCATTTATTAGTGATGTAAAATAAATAGGCTGTTCTTCAGAAAAAAAGAATTCCATTTAAAAGGCTTCCCAAGTGTTCATTCCATAACCATTCTGAGTGCTGTCTTGACACACGGATGTCTTTCGGGGGAGGGGTACACTGAGGCTCTCACTGTATTTGAAAAATAGCATTGTCGCTATGGAAGCAGCTCTAAATTTTGACTGCTTTTCCTTACGCTAGCAGAGGCCATATTTTTTGTATGCAGCTCTTCGTTTCACTGAAAAGGCTCTGATGGTAATCCACCCAGTTTGCAGCATGCCCTGCCTTGCCTCGAAAAGTCGCCCTTCCTCTTACTGTTCAAGCATTGCTTTTTTTTTCGAGAGCAGAAACACACAAATATGCAGGCAGACCAGAAATCAACCAGATGCCAGCATGCTTAAAAATAAGTAAATAAAGCAAGAGGATGGCTTTCATTCATTCAATCATCCACTCCTTAAGTACAGACAAGTCCTATTCATGTCCTTGTCACTTGGCCTAACTCCAGTCTCCCTTGTCCCAGACCTTTCACTGGCAACTTGTCCATTAAGACCATTTTATGTGACTGGATGTTTCTCTTTCTCTCTGTGTGTTCTTTTTATTTTTTAAGTAAATGTTTCAGAAATTTGGGATTTAAGAAGACTCCTTTTTCACAGCAGTCAGTTTTAGAAACTTAGCACTTTTTCTATTAACATAATAATGGCAATTACTCACATATGCTGGAAGCTCTTTATGAATTGCTTCCAGAGGCCCATCCCAATAGCCCAAAACCAAAAAACCCAACCCAATGCTGTCAAGTCAATCCTGATCCAAGGTGACCCTCCATCATGTTTCAGAGGCTCTAAATCATGTGTCAGAGGCTGTAAGTCTTTAGTGGGAACAGATTGCCTCAGCTTTCCGCTGTAGAGTAACTGGTGGGTTCAAATAGCAGTTTTTAATTAACAGCCCAATGCATGACTCACCGAGCCACAAGGGCTCCTCCCAGGAAGAGCAAATTGTCATTTGCTGAAGCTGTATTTGACTAAGGGAAGCAACCAGCAAACATTCAGAGCCAAATAAGTCAAATAAAGTGGGTAATCATGTTGGATAACATTGTTTTCTTAAAACCGAGGCTCAAAATTGACTCTAAGTGCAGCTTCAAGTGAGTTCTAAATATATTTGCTGATGGATAATCTTGTTTTCTATAAATTTTGGAGACAATGTTAGCAACTGTGAAAAAAGTAAAAACACTCATCAAAGTTACTTCCAAGACAACATTTTCCATTTGGATGCACACATATGCTTGTTGTTATGTGCCATCGAGTCGCTTACGACTCATGAATGATCATTAGTTCCAACTCCAAGGCAATGAGTTTGAGGGTTTGTTTTCGTTTTTTGAATGGGCAAAGAGCTGTGCTGCCAAGCCAAAGGCAGGTAGTTCAAATCCATCAGTTGCTGCTAGGGAGAAAGATGGGCAATATCCTTCCATAAATAAAAAAAAAAATAGGGTTAGTATGGAGAGGGTATGGAGAAACGAGAAGACTTAAACATGCTGATGGGAATAGAAAACGATGCAGCCGCTGCAGAAAATAGTTTGGCCGCTCCTCAAAATTTGAACACAGAACTACCACGTGACTCAACAATCACACTCCTGAGAACATACCTAAAATACTTGAAATCAGTGACTCAAACAGACACACGTATATCATCATTGCAGCAATAGTCACAGTAGCCAAAAAGTGCTAAAAACCTAAACGTCCACCCGCTGATGAAGAAATAAACAAAATGTATAGACGTTCAACAGAGTATTATTCTGCAATAAAGAAAAATGAAGCTCTGACACATGCCACTATATGGATGAACTTTACGTTTTTATAGTTTTATGTTAAGTGAGATAAGGGGTCTATTAAAGTACTGTTTTAAATAGCTCAGTGTGGAAAATCCACCAAGACCAGAGAAAATTAGTAGTTATCATGAGATGGAAGGAGGAGAGAATGGCGAGACAAAGTATAAAACAGAAATGATGACTTTGTCAACTACCTACTTTAACGTGAATGTTTTGATTAAATTTTCCTAACTCTGCTCTTTTTCTTATGGTTACTGAGCTCTGGTGGCCTAGTCCACAGGGAGCTGTGCTGCTGCTGGCACAGAGGCTGGGCCTCTCTGGAGGTTCCACTGCACCAGTGGCTCTGCAGGAGAAAGGTAGGAAATTTCTTTTCATGTGGTTTACAGCCTCTGAAAACCCACTGAAGAATCAGCTATGAGTTGGTTCTGAATCGATGGTGATTCAGTAATCATAATGATAATAAAATGTTTGTATGATTCCTTCATGGAGCAAACAAGTGAATAAATGAAAGAAAAGTCCTAGCATCTTAGAACTGAAGAAGCTTGAGAGGGCATTCACCCCAAAATTATCTATTGAATAAATAACACCAAAGAGAAAACCATTCCATTTTCAGAGTAAATTATCTATATCTCCTTTTAATAAATTATCAAATTTATTAAGATGCTTCTACCCCTGTGTAAAGTTGAGTGCATGCCTGGCAATTTCTTTAGATTAGGACTGAAAGATATTTAAATATTACTCAAAGTGTTTTGGTAAGTAAAGAGAAGCAGGGCTTCCTGTTATATAGTCTTGAGGAGAAGATGTAAAACTGAACTCCTCATTCTGGGATCTGTAACCAAGTACAGGTTTCCTCTGCAGTGAGGAGATCAGCACTTCCATCCTGGGGTAAGCTGTCCTGATGACACAGCGGTTGAGCACTCAGTTGCTAACTGGCAGACTGGCCCTCTGAACCCACCAAGTTGCTCCTAGAGATTACTGTTTAGAAAACTCAATGGGGCAATTCTACCTTGCCACCTGGGTTTCCATGAGTCAGAATCAACTAGATGGCACCCAGCAATAACTACCAATATGCCGAAGCAATTCTGTTAACATTCTCACTATGAGAAATCCCTGTTGCTGTTTTTAACTGTTGTAGATGTAGCTGCAACTCATAGTAACCCTCAGTACAGACTGGTCTTGTGTTGTTAGCTTTACAATCACTGCTATGTTTGAAGCATTGTTGAAGCCGCTGTGCCACCTATCTCATTGAAGGTAATCTTTCTGTCTTTCTGTCTCTCTCTCTCTCCCCTCCTCTCTCTCTGTCTTTATCTCTCTTTTATTTTGTTGATCTTCTACTTTACTAAGCACGGTGTTCTTCTCCTGATGCTATTCCAAAGTCTCTCTGATAAATTCCCACCATGCTCACTCTTAAGGGCCCTTCTGTCTTTATTTCTTCCTAGCCAGCCAGATGTGTTTGTTCTTGCTGTCCACACTAGTTAATATTCTTTACTAACGCAACAATGCAAAGGTTTGAGTCAGCTATACCTTAGTCCCCAAAGTAACATCTCTGTTTCATTTTTTTTAAATAAAATTTTGATTTTTTTTTAATTTTATAATGGTTTTCTTACCAAGTTCATTTACATTGTTTTTCACAACCAGATCTTTCCCATTTCCTTCACTCACACCTCCCTCCACCTTATGCCTGAACAACCTCCCCATCTTCACCCATCTGCTCCCCCTCTTCCCTCCTTGGATCCTCATTCATGTTCTACAATAATGGTCCTATATAGTATTTGTCCTGATGGGACTGAGTTAGTTCACTCAGCGTAATAAATGTTCTCCAGTCCCTCCAAAGTTAGGTAGTCATTTACAAAATCATTGCTCTTGCATGCTGCATAGTATTTTATTTTTGAATGTACCATAATTTCTCAAACCATTCTATTATGGTTGGACATCTGAGCTGTTTCCATATTCTTGAGATGGTGAATAACACTGCTATGAACATTGATGTACAAATCTCCTATTGTCATTCTCAGGTGCCACTGAGTCAACCAGAACTCACAGCAACACTATGAACAGCAGATCAGAACTTTGCCTTATCCCAAGTCATCATCCGGATCTCCACCATGCTCAACCCATAGTTACAGTCATTCTCTCAATCAAAGGGAACTTCCTCTTAGCACATGCAAATCAACTGGCAGTGAGGAGGCAAAAAAAAACTTTCTAGACACCTGGAAGTGGGATGTTGCTATAGCAAATACCTAAATCTGCAGAAAGTGACTTTCTAATGTATCTTTACCCTATGATGTGACTGATATATTCTCTTCTTTTTCTGTTCTCTGCTCCTTTTTTCCCCCCCAAGGCTTTTCCATTTCCAAACCAACTCAACTGATTTCATGACTCATTAATGGGTCATCTTCACAGCTGGGAAAACACTGCCCTAGACAATATGCCTTTTTTTTTAAATACTGTGACCAATAAACTATCTCCATCAGAAAGGGCAAGAAAAGCAAATTCCTGGGCCCCAAGCTAGACCCACAGCATCCATGTATCTGTTGGCAGGGCCCAGGAATCCTTGTTTCATGCTCCCAGGTGATTCTGATATTACTTGAGTTTGAAAACCAAGTACTCGTCTAACATGATCTAGAGATGAGTCATCAGGAAATGGCTCCAAAAGAGGTAAGTGGTACTTGAAGGTCACACTGCTACTTAGTAGCAAAGCCAAACAATGATCCTCACCTCCTGCACTCCTGGTTAGTGCCCATTATCCCACCTTACCCCATCATCAAGATGTCTGTACTCTCCCTTGTTGGTTGCTGTCTCGTCGAGTCTGACTCACGCCGACCCATGCATGCAGAGGAAATCTGCTTCACAGGATTTTTTTAAACTGCCACCTTTTGGACAGTGATCACCAGGTCTGCCTTCTGAAGCACCTCTGGGTGGGTTCACATCACCCACCTCACAGGAAGTAGGTATGTGCTAAACTGTCTACCTCCCAGGAACTCCCTTCAAGATGACTATGACCCTCTAAATGAAAATAACTCAGGTTAGACCATAGTTACTTCTGAGACTAAATCTGAATAAAGAAATTATCTACAGATTTCAAAACCATTTTATCAACCTAAAAAGAAAACCAAATCTGATACCATTAATTTGTTACTATAGGTTATGCAACTCTGGTGGCCTTGTGGTAAGAAGCTGCACTGCAATCCCAAAAGCATGTGATTCGAATCCACCAGCTGGAGAAGGATGGGCAATCTCCTCCCTGTGCAATTTACTGCCTCTGAAAGCCCACAGGAGGATCAGCTATGGGTCAGTTCTGACTTGATGACACACAGCAAGGACAATCCAGGATTAGGGCACTGTGGTAATCTAGTCTGTGGGAAGTTGTACTAAGCCAAAGTCTACACCTCTCTGGCAGTGTGCATCCAGCAAGGCTCCATGGGAGAAAGATGGGCAATCCCTCCATCCCATGTAATTTACAGCCCCCAGAAACCTGCTGGAGGGTCAGCTACGAGTCAGTTCTAAGTGGACATCAGTAAGTTAAGAGAGAGTTACCAGGGCATGATGCTGCTATGCCAAAGGCTGAGAACTTCTCCCAGTTTCAGCCCATCAGCAGCTCTGTGGGAGAAAAAACATGCAATCTCCACCTGTAAAAGCTCACAGCCTTGAAAAATGAATGGAGGGTCCACTATCAGTCAGAACTCACTGGAGGATAGTGAGTGAGCGAGTGACTGAGTGATGCTGACAGTGCCGAGGTAGTATAAATTGTTGATGAACTCAGTCAGCTACTAGCCAAAAGGTTGGGGGTTCAAGTCTACTCAGAGGTAGCTGGGGGAAATGCCTTTGTGATTTTCTTTCAATAAATAATCCACTAAAACCCTTGTGGAGCAGTTCTACTCTGAAGCGTATACAGTCCCCTGAGCAGGAACTGATACTGACAGGTTATCCTGATCATCCTGAAGCCAGCAAGACTTCACTCCCTATTCTGATCATCATTCACACTGGGAGGTTTAATTCAAATAAATTCCAGAGCTGACATCAAAAACAGTACAAAAATTCATGAGAATTGAGAAGGAACTTCACCTGTAGAGTTTAATTACAAAGACTGGCACTTTGAAATTTTCTCCCACATATATTTTTCTCTGTATGAATAGATACATACAGACAGTGCAGAAAGTGTGAGGCCCAATCACTTCCTGTGGAAGGTAAACAATTGTCCATATGGATCCCAGAGTCACTCCTGCAGCCCAAGTCTACCAAAGAGATAACGGGGAACAGTAGAGACAAGATCTTCTTCCATTTGTTCCCCGGGTCTGCCAGAGCCTATCTCCTGAGGGTTCATTCCTCTTGATGGTATAAAACATGCTAACTTGCACTGCTCTCTGCTTGCAGTAATCAACAGAATTATTTCTAGAAAGGAGTGGAGAAGAAATTTGGATTTCCCCAAGCAAAGTTAAAACTGTCATCACCCTGTCCCCCTAATAAGGAGCAATTTCTCCCCAAATGAAGAGCAGGGACAGTTTCACTTTCCAAAGCCATGATGTATTTTTATCTTTCTTAGAACTGATACTTGTCACTGATAGTGCCAGGAGCAGATGCACAGACTAGACTGAACGCAATCCGTCAGGGCCTTCCATAGCATGATTCTGAATATTAACTCTTCTTTCATTTTATCCGTTTCAGCCATTTTTTTTCTCACTCCTTGTTGATAGGTGACATCAATTAAAGTATGACTCACAGTGACCCTATGAACAATAGATCTTCATTACTGTATTTAAGAAATAAGAAATTAGGGGAGCTCTGGTGGTCTAGTGGCAAGGAGCTGCATCTACAATCCCAGAGGCGCACGGTTCGAATCCACAAGATGCTCTGCCGGGGAAGGAGGGACAATCTCCTCCTGTACCAGTCAGATCTGATTTGACGGTACACTCACACAAAAACAATAAAATTAAAAAAAAAAAAAATAAGAAATTAGCACCTAACCAGCTGTGAGCATGCAGACTTGAACTCATGCTGACCCCAGGTGTGTCAGAGTAGAACTGTGCCCCACAAGGTTTTAAACAGCAGATCTGTCTGACTGTTAGCAACCTGGTACTTAATTGTCTAGCCCATCAAGGTCCAGTCTCAGAGGCTCACCCAGCAGGCATTACAATAAAGGCTGCTAGGAAGTGAATGGATTCTGTCTGCAAACCACCACTGATAGATAGATGAGTGGTGGTTGTGTATGAAGTCCACTAGCTTGGAATCAATCCCACATTTTCCACACAGAAGGAGGGAATTCCACTGATGAACTACTCAATAAATGAGTACCTACACACAGTTGTCCTGGATGAATCTTCCCCTAATGATGTTCACCACCAGTAAGGGCATTCCAAAGCATGAAATCATATTTACTTTACATGTGTTGTTAAGTGTCACTGACTCAATCCCAACTCCTTTTTGTTGTTGCTTTGTGCCACAGACCTGGAACTGATTCATAGTTGACTCCGCATCAGGTTTTCTAATACTATAAGTCATATGAGAGCAGACTGCCCATCTTTTATCTATGGGACAGTTGGGGGATTCGAACTGCATGCTTTTGGGCTGCAACTCCTTATCAGGCCTCTAAAGACCCTATACAGAATAGACGGAAACCCTGCTCATTTCCATGCCTCCCTTACAGTCTCCTCTATGCTAAGCTTATGGTTATTGTCACTGTGTCAACTATTTATAGGAATCTTCCTCTTCTTTGTTAGTTACTTTCCTAAGCATAATATCCTATCCCAAGAGTTGATCCTTCCTGATAACATGCCCATAGGATGACACTATGTTTGCCTTGAAGGTGCATGCTGATGTTCACATTACTCTGAATCTTCAAGCACAGGCCACTTCTAATAGAAAAACTACTACTGGTCTACTGGCCATCATGGTGGGTGGTATCCCCTCAACCTTCCCATTCACTGCCAATTCAGAGCAACTCTCCATCGAGTTTCTAAGGCTGTTAAAAATTTATGGAAAGAGACTGCTCATCTTTCTCCCAAGAAGCAACTGGATGGTGGATTCAAACCACTGAACTTCTTTCTGCTTAAACAGTTCAACATTATGCCTTACATTACCAGAGCGCCTCTCAATTTACCAGTGGGGGTGATACTGCAGACTTCTCTATAAAAACTGACTTCATTGCTTCCCAGGGATAAATCTTATTATTTTATCTTATGAGAATTTGGGAAATGGAGTTAAAGAAGCAAGACAACTAAACTAATAAGTAGACATATAAAGAGCTCTCTAGGATAATCGTCGCCAAGGGATTATAAAGGCATTTGTACTTCTATGATAAAGGAAGACAGAGGCAGACTGGAAAACCTTCCCATCCCTGCTTTGAGATTTTATTAGATGATAACCAGCTACAAATACTTTCTAGACAATCATTTCTGGGTAGTTTTAAAGACGCTGACAGTGACACTGATGTGTCAAATGTGATAATGGTTACCCATGGTGCACAGTGTTTATTGGAACTCCCTGATTAAAACAAGCTTGGAGGCAGGAGTGGCATCCACTTCTGAAATAGCTTGCCTCCAGAAACTCTATGAACTTGGAGAAACAATGAAAGTTATACAAGTGCTCAAGTCTTTCGTTCATAGGGTCACTATGAGTCGTCTACAACTTGATGGCACTTAACAACAACAACAGCAACTGATTATGCAGCAAGAGAATATCAAATATATTTGGCACTCTCTTATAGGTATTAAAACCTTGTGAGACAAACTTAGTAGACTAGAGTCACAGCTTATAATAGAAATATCACACAGAACTCAGTAATCTTTCCTAATAAGCCAGGATGGAACATTTTTAACAAAATGCACAGTACCAGTACTGTTTAGTTACACTGACTAAAGTAAATTTTCACATGAGCACCATGCAATCTATCTGCCAGATATCATTTACACATGAGACAGATACTTTATTTCTATTATATTTTTTCTTTTTTATAGAAATAATTTCCATTATATTGAAAAAATAAATTTCCTACTGTCCCTATACTTCTTTCTCCACAGAGAATTTCTAATCTATCACTTTTATTTCTCCTAAGTCAGGAGAAGACATCATTGAGTTTTCTGCACCCTAATTTGAAAGAGGCATGGAAAACTATTTGGAAACCGATTTTTCCACACTACACACTAAACCACAGATGGAGTCTAAGATTCATGACATACTATTACAAATTTTCTCAAAATGAGACATCATCTTTAAGTGTTATGATGAAAGTAAGAAATCCAAGACCTTCACCCCAAAACTATACTTTATATGAGCGTAACCATTCCTCTCAAGATAAACCCTAACCTCTTTAAACACTTTGACTTACCTATTATTATTGTTCCTCAGTGCTATGAGTCAATGCCTATACCTAGTAACCCCATGCATCACAAGCAGAATTGTCCCTACAAGGGTTTTGAGTGTAATCTTTACGGAAAGAGATGGCCTGGCCTTTCTTCCTCAGAGCCTCTGGATAAGCATGAATCACCAACCTTTAGCTCTATAGCCAAAAGCCTAAGCAACGTGCCACTAGGGATCCTGTGACCTATATAACTCACTGCCCTTCAGTTAACTGCAACTCACAGTGACCCTACAGGACACAGGAGAACTGCCTAAAGGGTTTCCAGAGCTGTGCTATTTACAGAAAGCCAACTGTCATACTTCACTGGGTGGTAAGTTAGAACCATTGACCTTTGGGTTAACAGGCAAAAGCTTAGTCACTGAGTCACCAGGGATTCCTTTCCACCTATACAGGCACAGCTAATGTTCAGGACATGACTGCCAAACCCGTATGTCTTAGATGTATTAACAATTAGCAGATCTTCTGTCTCATATAATTATTATTTTTTTGTTTCACTTACCAGAAAAGTAAATTTTCACATGAGCACCATGCAATATATCTGTCAGATATCATTTACACATAAGACAGATACTTTATTTCTATTATATTTTTTCTTTTTTATAGAAATAATTTCCATTATATTGAAAAAATAAATTTCCTACTGTCCCTATACTTCTTTCTCCACAGAGAATTTCTAATCTATCACTTTTATTTCTCCTAAGTCAGTATTGTTTTATACCTTATACCTATTCTGCTATATGTCATTCTGTGACATTATACAAATTTACGTAAGTGTTTTGATTCTCTTCAGCTAGTAGAGTCTCTGCTGTGCTACTTGAGAACAGCCATAAAAAAGTGCAAAACCAATGGGGCTACATCTTAGAATAGAAAGATAATATACAGTAGCCCACACAGACAAGAAATGAAATGACAAGTACCCAGGGGCCCGGAAGTCAACCATAACATTTAATTCAATTCGGCACATATTTATTGAGCCTTGGGTGTTGGGCTGCAAAATAAAGGGTAGAAGTTCAAAACCACCAGCTGCTCTGTGGGAGAAGAAGCAACAATAGTCTCTGCTCTGTAGAAGAAGATAGGAGTTCCCACCCTTAGACATTTAAAGCCTCAGAAACCTAATGCTGGGGGTCTGGTTCTTTGGTTGGTATACTCAAGGAGTCTGATAATACATCAGTTAAGCACTCAGCTGCTATCGCTAAGGTTTAGGTCCATTTTATGGCTGCAAAGAGTTCCAGTAGCCTTGTCTACCAAAAGGCTTTTTGTCAAGAAGTTTGAATCCACTAGCTTCCTCAAAGGGAAAAGATGGGCAGTCTCCTCTCATTAAGATTTACAGCTAGTAAACCCAATGGAGGGTCACTGTTGTTGCTGTTGTGTACTGTTGAGTTGGAGCCCACCCACAGCTGATCATCCAGTGAGTTTTCAGAGACAGTAAGTCACATGAGAGGAGACTGTCCATCCTTCTCCCACAGAGCAGCTGGTGGATTCGAACCATGTACCTTTGGGATTGCAATGCAGTTTCTTACTATTAGGCCACCAGAGAGATCAGTGATTTACACTAAGATTTACAGCTGGGAAACCCAATGGAGGGTCACTAGAAGTCATAATTGCCAGCAAGGAGGATTTTACAGTTTGATAAAGAACTATTAAGGAGCCCTGGTGGGATAGTGTTTAACATTTCAAACTGCTAATTGAAAAAAAAATAGTAGTATGAATCCAGGCAATCTCCTCCTGTAATGACTCACAGTCTTGGAAACCCAGTGGAGGGGAACTGTGAGAATGACTCCACTCGATGGCTATGGGTGTGGTTATGGAGCTATTAGGAGTCCTGGGATGGGGCACACAGTTAAGCATTCAAGTACTAATTGAAAGGCTGGCAGTTCAAACCCCCCTAGAGGTGCCACCCAGAGGTGAACAAAGACCTGGCAAACTGCTTCCAAACAGTCACAGCTTTGAAAGCTCTGTGGAGCAGCCCTACTCTGCATATCAGGATTCTACTGAGTCAAAATCAACTTCTAAAACCAACAGCAGTATCTTGTCACCCACCACATGCTCCCTCACACGACCATGCCTCCACATACATTCAGTCATGACTTCATTTACTCCCTCCTCTTACCCTGAGAGTTTACCTTTACTTTGTTTTTATCTGCAAAAGCTGAAGATTAGAATGCCTAATACTCAAACATAAGACAGTCCCACTCACTGAATAGCACAGACAGCAGATTTCTTTCTGCTCCACTCAGCTCTGACTTACCCACACCAAGAAGAAAACACAGCAAGGTCCTGCCCTTGTTTTACCATCTACTGAGGGAGGCCGTCCCAATCCTTCAAACATGCCAAAGGAGGCGTCCTTCAAATATGAAGTAAGAATGGAGAGGGGGAAACAAGGGCACTGACTAGAACCTGGGAATGTGGGAAGCCGCCCACAGTTCACCTTCTCTGCTGAAATGACTCTGAACGGCCAAAGGAATGCTGACATCCAAGCCCACTAGGGCACTGTCAGAATGGCTGTGTTGTGAAGGCACACACTTTTTTCAGAGCTTTCTCTGGTGGAGCATTGTTAGAATTAAATAAAAGGACCCTAATTTGCCATTTTCCTTATGCATGAGACTTCATCAGATTGGGATGAGAGAGAAAAGGCATTGAAACCTGACTAGCCTTCACAACTGCTTTTTCAAATGTCAGACTATCCTCAAAGGATGGGAAAACTCGCAGAGAAGCATGTCTTCTTCACACTCCATCGTCATTCCACAGCCCAGTGACTATTCCTAATCCAAAATGCTCATCAAGGCTTCCTCCTTCCTCCTCAATACCTAACCTCACATAATCTGTTTTTAAAATTCCTCCTTAAGGATATTAAGTTTTAATTTAAGAGTTAAATTTGGCAAAGCTATCTCGAACTAAAACAAACAAAAACCCAGTAACATAAACAAATTAAACTCATTACCCTCCAGCTGGTTAATCTCAAATGGCAACCCCTCCTTTGTCAGAGTAGGGCTGCTCTTCACAGAGCTGCAAATGCCTGGAGTGTTATGCAAGTAGATTTTCAGGTCTTGCTTCACAACACTATTGGGGAGGTGTGAGCTTCCAACCTTTCAGTTAGCTGTTATTTGCTATCAAGACAGAACCAATCAATGGCTGGTCCTCCAGGAGGTTTTCAGAGGGTGTAAAACACATGGGAGAAGAGTAACTACATTTTTCTCAAGGAGGAGCTGGTGGATTTGGACAACCCCTTTGTGTTGGTAGCACAACCCCTTACTAAGCCACCAGAACTCCCTATCACTTGCACCACCAACAGGACATAACTTCACCACAGACTTTAGCAAAGGATTCATACAATATTGCTTTCTTGATATAGATTCAAAATAACGAATGAGAAAAAAAAACACTGAGGTAACATTATCAGTCACTGAGAGCAATTATTTCTCCCTATCCTATCAGATGGGTGTCACTGACAGGTCACAGGAATCCCTCTAGGGACATGTCTGCCTACAAACACAAGCCCTCAGAGCAACAGCCACTTCCCAGGATGAATGACTCACCTCTCTTTCTGTACATTTGGCTGTCCATCCAAGAAATGTTGTGGCTCAACATTATTTTATGTTTGATTTGCCAATAAACTATCACCAACAAAAATAAATCCCTAACCACCATGATAATATTAATACATGCCAACTTTCCAGTTTTAAATGAGCACTGTTGATGTTGTATCAAGACCTTTAAGTTGTCTACCTACTCATAGGGAAAAACTGAACTGCTTGGCCTTCCTAATCTCATTACTATTGGTGGTGGTGGTGCCATTGAGTGGACTACGACTCATCAAAACTCTATGAGAAAAAACAGCAGATCTGATCCTTCCCCTATCCTGCAGCGTCAGTGACATGCTGTCCATTGCACAGCCCACTGTTTTGTTGTTGTTATTATTGAGTTATTAATGCTCTAACTGCTCATTCCTGTGTCCATCTCTTTAGAAGAGAGGTCAGTAAAAAGGTAAGACCACGGACAACCTTTAGCCCACCAGATGGTTTCTACATGATAATGTAACTATGACTCAATAACAGTAATGAAGGGTGTGGACCCTTACTTCCCTTCTATCTGTTAGCAGATCTGGGCTAAAGCTCCAGCGGTGGAGCTGTGCAAAAACTAGACACAGGATCTTCAAACTGCATCCTGTTTATCTTCAAACTGTTCATCACGGCTACCAAATGCAACAAAATCTTATCATTTCCTTTCTTCTCTTTTTTGCCTCTTCATTCTTGATTTTAAGAAGACAAATAGCCAGGTCAAACATCATTTTGGATTCCACTAGAATGATTCTGGATTCCACTAGAATGATTTGCTAGAGAATTAGTCAATCCCCTCATATAGAAAAAGAGAAGGAGGGGGGATTATTATGCTTCAAAGGTAAACAGGTGGGAATTTATTAGAGATAGTAAAAACAGCCCAAAAGAATGTTTTTTACTTGCTTGCAGAAGAATGAGGGAAAGGGGATAGAGGATTTCTAAACTAACGTGCATTCATTTGTTTAACAGATGCACACCCCAAGCTAAGTCGATGTGGTGGAGCAGCAGATGTGACCCATGGGGAAAATATAATTTAAGTTAGAAATAATATCTTACCTGAGAGATTTTCCAAGGTTTTCAAATTAAATGTTACCAGACGAATGTAGTTGTACACTCATTCAATTATGGAAAATGCCATTTAGGTACCTATTTAATCCATCCCCATTCATTTTAGGCACGTAAAATGTTATAGCCACAGTTAGTTCCACCTCAAAAACTCAATTCTGTAGAGAAATGGGGGAAGGGGGCAATATAGAAAGGAGGGGAAAGCTGACATCTTCACAAATGCATCCAACTCAAAGCTTTCTTTTCTTATTTCACACACATGCAGCTGGCCTGTCCCTGAGTAGTACAAAGAGTTAACAAACAGCTGCTGGCCAAAAGGTTGGAGGTTCAAGTCCACCCCAGGCATCTTGGGAAAGAGGCATGGCTATCTCTTTAGAAAAATTAGTCCTTGGAAACAAAAAAATTAGTCACTTGGATTCAAGTCTGTATGTACAGGTGGTGGAGCTGGCCCATGAGAATCCACTGTAACACAATGAGGCTGAAGACTTTTGGAGTTGCCCTTTAAAAGCATTAGGAAATATCTCAGTCACAAAGGGACAAATACTGTGTAAATTCATTATTGTAATAATAGGATCAAGATGGGGGAAAGGGGAAGAGCAGGGAAAGAATGGAGAGAGAATGAACACTGCACTGGAAGGAAAGGAAGGACTTTCTGAAAAGAATGTATGAATAGAAACCATGTGTCTGACAATTAACATTCTTAAAGAATGGGGGGAGGGGACAAAAGTGTGCATGAGTGAACAAATACTTTTTAAAAACGGGAAAAAACTTAGAAAAGCAGGTGAGAATGGCGGCCCATTCAAACGAGACTGAACTGTACACGCAAAAACTGAATTGGTGCATGCTTTGTCGTATACATTCTCAACAACTGCAAAAATAAAACAAAACATATAAAAGCATTAGGGAAATATATCCTGAGCGTATTTCTCTAAATTACAAAGCTGGTTTCAGGCTGTACTAGAAAGGACATCAGTTCTAACATAATTCTGATCCTCTATGCCACTTAACAATCTGCTCCAAATCTACTATAAATGTTCATTTTCCTAAGAAAAAATATCATAAATATAAGTGTTGCTCTTCTTTCCTGGGCATTACTCTCATTCTGAGTCTAATCCACCGTCCTCCCCTTTATGACAACATTTAAGATGCTTAGACGAGATCAGGAGGTAAAAATCATTATTATATAATCTACCAAGAAATAGAAAACCGAGATAAGTCTTGCCTCGGCCACAGGCATTTCATTTCTGGATATACTTATTATCTTTCTTTGCTAATCAAAGGGTTTATTTGATTCTGGTTCATTTTTACCTTGAGTAATCTTAGGTATTATGATACCAGTGAACAATGTAAATATTTCAAGGGATTTTATCATCAGACAGAGTATCATAAAAGTCTCATTTGAGATTATGCGAAGGGAAAATATTTTCCTTGATGTCTGAGCACACAGAAAACTTGGTCGAGAAATGAAAATAGAAGGAAGACATAAAAATGGCTATTACTCAGTATTTTTTCAAAACTGTCCTCTTGGGGCTTGGTGAGATCCACATACACCTAGACAGGCCACAGGCTCCTCGTCTTCACCATTTCACTGCACTTCTCATTTTTATTGTTGTTGTTATGTGCCGTCGAGTCGCCTGCAACTCACAGCGACCCTATGTACAACAGCCCTAAACTCCGCTCTGTCCTGTGCCAATCGCACTGTCTCTGACACTCCCATCCCAATTATCCCAGTCACTGGATAATCAATCCACCTCATAGAGGGCCTTCCTCTCCTGCTCCGTCCCTCCACCCTCCCAGGCATGATGTCCTTCTCCAAGGACTTATCTCTTCTTACAATATGTCCAAAGTATGTTAGACGGAGCCTCAGAATCCTTGCCTCCAAGGAGCCACCCGGTTTAACCCTTTCCAGGACAAATCTGTTTGTTTTCCTAGCAGTCCTTGGTATTCTCAATACTCTTCTCCAGCACCACAGCTCAAAGGCATCAATTCTCCTTCTATCCTCCTTGGTCATTGTCCAACTCTCTGATGCATAACAGGTGATTGCGAAGACCATGGCCTGTATCAGACGCACCTTAGTCTCCAGAGAGACACCATTGCTCTTCAGCACTTTGAAGAGGTCCCTAACAGCAGACTTTCCCATTGCAATGCGCCTTTTAATTTCCTGGCTGCTGGTGCCAAGACTGTTGACTATGGAGCCAAGCAAACTAAAGCTGTGTACAATCTCAATCTCTTCACCATCCATCCTGATGCTGCCAATTGGTTGGTTTTGTTTTTCCACATACATTTCCTTCAAACAACACGACAAACAGCCTCTGGGATAGGTGGCTAAATCTCTTTAAGTGCCTCAAGCAGCTCCAAAGCCGTAGGAACATCAATCTAAGAGGGGCATGTGGCTTGACAGAGATCCAAGCAACTCTGGAACAATTTCTACATCATTTCAGAAAGTCACAATTCCTGAGTCAATCCATCTCCCAGTGATCAAACGTCCATGTGAATGCCACTTCTCCCTTCACCCCTTCATGCCCTGTGTTCTCTGGTGAAAATACCAGTAGAAAGAAAAGGTTGTAAGAACAGGGAAATTATGAAGATAAACATGATGTAATTTCAAATCACAGTAACTATCAGTCGTGGCTCTGATCGTGTGCTAGATAAAGACTGAGATAAAAGATGAGGAAAATCAGTGTGACACTGACCAACACCATAACTGGGGACACACAGTGGTTAGGTGCTGTTAGCACACTACTACACGGAGGAACCCCTTGCCCTGTCCTGCATCCTCTAGATCTCAGACATGCTCGAGCCCACTGTTACAGTCACTGGTCAATCCATCAATCCATCAATCCATCTCAGTGAGGGTCTTCTTCTTTTTCACTGTCCTTCCACTTTTCTACGAAGGATGTCTTTTTCCAAAGACTGGCCCCTCCCACTAGCATACTCAAAGTATGTGCAAGGAAGTTAACTGAGAATAATGTGTTAAATAGAGGCAAACATAATAAACAGGAAAGCATGTATTTCATTTGCTGTTACCACCATATGCACACACAGGGCCACTCTTCAAACTCAAAGGAAAACAAGGTTTTAACATGTTGATGAGTTAAAAGAAAAAGATACATATAATCTTAATGCAAGCAGGAGAAATGGATGGTAAAGGGGATTTGTACATGCACAGCCAAAAGAAGTTTCGCATTTCAGCCCAATCTTAAGGAGGTATAACTGAAGATGGCTTCCTATCAGAAAACCTAACAAATCAGCATACCTCCCACTACCTAGTCAATCATATACTTTAAGGCCACTACATCTGTGAAACAATAAATCACATATAAGGGCCATATGCTCATGGATTGAACTGTGGCTTCCTGAAAAGCTTTGTTGAAGGCTTATGCCTTCTACTAATGGATGTCATGTTATTTGGTAATAATGTCTTTGAAGGCAGCAGTTATATTAAGGAGGTCATACCAGAGAACGGTAGAGCCTGATTCAATCTCTGTAGACCCAACAAACCCACTGCTGTCAAGTCAATCCCAAATCACAGTGACCCTCCATAGGCGTTTGTGTGGCTGTAAATCTTTGCATAGCTAAAACTGTCCCTCTTTCTCCTGAGGAGAGGTTGGTGGATTGGAACTCTGCAGTTCTGACCTTTCAGCCAGGAGACCAACAGATTACACACACCACCACTGAGAAGAGAACTCAATTCATCGCTGTGGACTAGGAATCAATTCACAGTTGAACCTCCAGTAGATTTTCAAAGTCTCTAAAGAGTTCTAGAGGAGACTGCCCATCTTTCTCCCAGGGAACAGCTGGAAGATTAGAATCACACACCTTTGAGCTGGCAGTGCAATTCTATACCACTAGGCTCCCAGAACTCACTAAGAAGAGAAACAGGCAGAAATGGATGAAGGACAAAGGTAGCTTCAGGAAGAGGTAGCTCAAAGCCTGCAGCTCAGATCAGAGTAATTCCATAAGCCAAGGACAACCAGCTATCACACAAAGCTAGGAGAGAGGCATAGGATACAGATTCTCACTAAGAGCCCTTAGAGGGAATCAACATGGCCAAAACCCTGATTGAGAGCTCCAAAGAGAGTGAAACAGTACATGTGTTTCTAAAACTTTTCCAATGTGTAGTAATTTGTTATAGCTGCCCTAGTAAATCAATGTATTACTAAAGAGAAGCAAGCTTTAAAGTGGTCTTAGAAATTCACTCAGACTCTGTTAAGAGTCTACAAAATATATTCAGAAATTTCTCTAAATTGTTAAGAGTAGAAACTTTCTGGGATAGGCCTCCAGGGAACGAGAGGATAGCTTCTCACCCTCACTGCTTCTGAGTCAGAAATGGCTCGTAGCTGACCCTCCAGCAGGTTACCAGAGGCTCTGTATCACACACAAAGAGACTGGCTGTCTTCCTACCTCAGAGTAGCTGGTGGAGTCTAACAAAATGCTTTTGGATTAGTCGAACATACTCCAAAGAGATAGATTAGCACCTCTTACAAATTCTTACAAAATAGTCTCTGAGAGCATGGATTTTGGTGTCAAACTTACATTAATATCCCATCATGTACTTTCTGTGTAACTTAGGACAAGTTACTCAACCTCCCTGAGTATCAGTTTATATATGTGTAAAACGACCACCAATCTAATTCTTCACTGGACAATCAACTACATTAAATAAAGTGATATGCATGCTGCATTCAGTATATATGTTTCATAAACATCTGTTATTTATGATGTTGAGTACTTGAAATCTGGACTTTACTTCCTTTACTGTTCATAAGTTTTCAGAGGCATGTTATTTCAGAAGTATACAGTAATCTTGCTTCCTACTCTGTCACGTTCTGGGAGCTCTGCTCAAACCTGTTCATCATAAGTGATTTTTCTGGTATTTGAAACACCCGTGGCATAGCTTACCCCAGTACAGTAAACTGACAGGCAAGTGCTGTACTAATAAGAGCAAACAATAAGCAAGCATGTACCCATCTAAGCTACTAAATAATTGTTGTGTTGTTGTGTACCATCAGGTCAGAACCAAACCACAGCCGACCATCCAGAGGGTTTTCAGCGGCAGTTAATCATACGGAAGGAGACTGCCCATCTTTCTCCTGCAGAGCAACTGAAAGATTTGAACCATATACCTTTGGGTTGTCAGTACACTTTCTTATGACTAGGCCACAAGCAAAGTAATGACCAACATGCAAATAATTTCCCAATATGATGAAATTATAGACAGGTGGTGTACCTCTATCTGCAAGCCATCAAGATGATAAGGCATATAAATATCATGGCTCAGGACACCTTTCTCTAGTCCCAGCTGAGGTCCCTGGCTGTGCAATAGGATGGGGTCTTGGACAGAGATATTATAGCATAAATGGTAGTTCAGGTGGATGGACCTTTGCTGATGATACTTGGTACACAAGGCTCAAGGGCTGCAAGGCTGCTAAGCAAATCATTCAAAAAGTTGGATTCTATGAAGAAGAATGCGGCATCATCATCAGAGGAAGAATCATCAACAACCTGCATTATGCAGATGACACAATCTTGCTTGCTGAAAGTGAAGAGGACTTGAAGTGCTTGCTGTAGAAGATCAAAGACTATAGGTGTCAAAATTAATTGCACCTCAATATCAAGAGTAACAGTGTCTCTCTGGAGACTAAGGTGCGCCTGATACAGGCCATGGTCTTTGCAATCACTTGTTATGTATCAGAGAGTTGGACAATGACCAGGGAGGATAGAAGGAGAATTGATGCCTTTGAGCTGTGGTGCTGGAGAAGAGTATTGAATGTACCCTGGACTGCCAAGAAAACAAAAAGATTCATCCTAGAGAGGGTTAAACCAGGCTACTCCTTGGAAGCAAGGATTCTGGGGCTTCGTCTGACATACTTTGGACATGTAAGGAGAGACAAGTCCTTGGAGAGGGACATCATGCTTGGTAGGGTGGAGGGACAGCGCAGGAGGGGAAGACCCTCTATGAGGTGGATTGATTCAGTGACCAGGGTAATCAGGATGGGTGTATCAGAGGCAGTGTGACTGGCACAGGATAGAGCAGGGTTTAGGGCTGTTGTACATAGGGTCGCTACGAATCGCAAACGACTCGACGGCACATAAGAACAACAACAACAAACAATATCAAGAAGACAAAAAAAATCTCACCTCAAGATAGTGAAGAAAAGATAGAAATTATCAATTATTTCATCTCACTGGGATCTACAATCAACACCCTTGGTACCAGCAATCAGGAGATCAGGAGACATATTTTACGGGGAAAGTCTGCTGCCAGTAACCTTTCCAAATGACTGAGGAGCAATGATGTCAATTTGAAAACCAAGGTACACCTGATTCAGGCCATAGTCTTTTCCATAACTTTTCATATGTCTGAGAGCTGAACAATGAATAAAGATGACAGGACAGAATTGCTGCCTTTGAGCTATGGTGTTGGAGAAGAGTACTGAATATCCCACAGACTGTCAAAAGAACAAACAGTATGTTTCGGAGAAAATTCAGCTAGAATGCTCCCTGGAGGCAAAGATGACAAAGCTTTGTTTCAAATACTTTTGGCATTTTGCTAGAACAAGCTATTCCTTGGAAAGGGACATCATGCTTGGAAAGGTGAAGGGTCAGCAAAAGAGAGGAAGATCCACAATGAGATGAATTAGCAGAGTGTAAAAGGAGCAAGGGCCACAGGAAGATGTCCATATCTGACCTTTATAAAAGTCACAAAGGGGAACTGTCTCCATCCACAACATCAATAACACCAAACTAATTCTCATGAGATCAAACATGTCCCCCATGCTCCCATACCTCTTTCTATTCATTTAAACACCAATCTTACTGCTTTAGTGGGTTCAAAGTCCAATGTGATAGCTCACAAGCCACATAGAACCAACCATTCTAATGAAGTCAAAAGGTTATAGTTCAGATTAATAACAGAATACAGTCAAGACAGCTCCTGATATGTGCACACAGGCACCTCAGTGTCTAGACTCACACCTTCAAGCTAGTGGTTCCCAAGTTTTCAGTCTGTGTGCCGCGCCCCAACCCCGCACCACCCCCTCCACCCCAGATCTCATCTCACATCAGGTCTCCATGTCAGCCAGGGCTGCTCTTTTCCTGGTGATGAAGATTCTTCACTAGTGGTGGTAGGTGGTCTCTTCCCTCTTCAGTGGTGGGTGAAGATATGTCTCTCTCACTCTGGTTTGCTCAATTCAATGGTGAGACTAGCCAATCCCCCTGTGGAATGTTGAGACTGACCAATCACCCTGTGAAATGATAGAGTACCAATCCCATTGTGGATAGGCTAACACACCTTATTTACATATGCCCCCCCCACCCAATGTGGTTAGGTCAGATTCCATCCTGATGGCTAGTAAAGCCATACTGAAAGATAGATAAACTCGACACACAGTGACTGCCACAATCAGCTGAAGTGTGTCAAGAGATGACAAGGATGGCATAAGGTATGGTAGGGTTCAGCTCTGATGTTCAAAGGGTCACTATAAGTTGTCCTTGACTTCATAGCACCTAACACCCACACAACATTTATGATGTTATCCCTTTAAAACCTTCTTGCTCTCTGGATAATGTTTCAATTTGATCATGATGATCTTGTGAATAAATGGTACAAGAAAAGTCAGTGCCAAAATACTGATGACTACTTGTAGTTGTGTCTTATGATGTAACAGTAACAGTAAGTGTGTTTATATTATAAAATTGGGTATTTCTTGCTGCTTAACTCAAGTATTAAGAGAAACTCTCCGATCTTCCACACATCCAATTACACAGGCATTGTCACTAAATAACAAATGAAAAGATTCAAGTATTTCACAACTAAGAGAAGGTTTTCTCTAGCATAAATTTAAATCTGAGACCTTTGTTAGCCTACCCCTATACCTGAATTTTTGTTATGCTGTGTTTCATACAATGAAATAACCACTCATCATATGTAGAGTTTCATGTACAAAACAAATTAAGAATCTATTTATGTGCAGGATAGTACTAGAACCTTTTATAATCAATTTGACAATAGTGGAGTTATTTTTTCAATGGATAATCACACCCTAACTCTTAGCACAGGGTTAATCACTAACTTTCTAAAGCTTAGGTTGACCACTCTCTTTCCTTTAATGTCTTTCCATATACAAATCTATTCTTAAATACTAGTGATGCTAAAGCACTTTCTGCTTTTTACAATGATAGGACCTCACTGCTTTATTCTTCTATCTTGCTTTTGCACTCAACATTATGTTTTGAGATTCATCTGTTGCTATATATTATATTAACTTCACTTTTTCAATGCATCACAATGTCTTTACACAATATGGATTATTTCAACACCAAGAAAACAAAAATTCTCACCGCTGGACCAATATGCAACATCATGATAGAAGGAGAAAAGATTAGTGTTATCAACATTTTTGTTTTATTTTGATCCACAATCAACACCCGTGGTAACATTAGTCAAGAAATCAAAAAGCATGATGCACGGAGGAAATCTGCTGTCAAGAACTTCTCCAAGTTGCTAAGGAGCAACAACTCAGTTGAAAGAATAAAGTGCCTTTGATCCAAGCCATAGTATCTCCAATAGCTTCCTACAACTATTCTATGAATTGCCAAAAGAATAAATAAGTCTGTCTTGAAAGTAGTGCAACCAGGGTGCTACTTAGATGGCATGGTGAGATGCCAGCTCACATACTATGGCCATGTTGTCAGGTCAGTTCCAAGTCATAGAGATCCTACAGGTAAGAGTACAGTTTCCAAGGCTGTGATCTATATGGAGGCAGACTGCCATGTCTTTATCCTTTGTAGCAGCTGGTGGTGCCAGATTTCGTTTAGCAAGCAAGCTCTTACCCACTACATCACTAGGGCTCCCTTTGAAAATAAAGATTATTACTTTCAAAGACCACTAATAATTTTGTTGGACTACAGGGTCTCTCAATATACTGAGAGACATCGTCAACAAAGCTCTAGATAGAATTGGGTGCCTTCTTCTCTAAACTCCAAAGTGTCTTTGCCTGTTCACCACATACTACATATCTGCATGTCAATTCCTGCCCTAACTGAGAACTAATACCTGGGGAGGTCCTTATCTGTGTATCTCCAGCATCTCTCCAATGCCAGGCACAGAGATGTCACAAAGTGAACATATGCTCAATAACTTATCTCAGCATGAAAGTGCTGGTGTGGCAGCCCCAACATACCACAGCCTCCCAGCACCTCCTAATCCCCTCTCTTTACAAAATAAATATTAGCCACGCACAGGCTCTCCTGCCTGTAAACACTCACAGCATACCTCCCTATCAACTTTAGGGTTCTGGAAGAAGCATCTATGAGCAACTGCAATACAAGCTGTATTTCTTGGTTTGCTCGGTATGCCACACCTACAACCTGCAGCTGAGATGTAGGGCGTGAAGCATGTCTCCACACTCCTGTGCAGACTGCCAACTCCTCAGTCCTCTTTCCCACCCCAGCTTGTATGAGGAAGACCACAACCATTCCAGAGGGTGGAAACCATCCTAAGATAGGGTTTTAACAAATAAAACCATCCAGGACACCAGAATCTAATGTAGCTCGAGCAAAGAAAGAAGATTCTCACTGAAAACCCGTGATTCTTTTCCCTGTGTTAAAGCACCTTTTGCACTCAGAAGGTTGCATAACCAATGTTGGATCTACTCTTAAAGTGCAGTTTTACATAAGACCTATTCAAATTCATATGTAATGAGTCAATGGGATGTGCCTTCCCAGTAGTAACCCTCCGTTTACTACTCTTTCGCCCACTATCACCAGTGGCAAGACTACGTACGAATTGACACAGGCTGCAAACTTTTACAGAAAATGAACAGTGCTATGTCTTAGCTGGAGAAATTTTGTTCAGCCTTAGCCTCCAGGAGACCACACAAATTACAACAAACTAAGGAAGAGAGAAAAATCTTCAAGTTATAAATAACATTTAACCAACACTGATTTAACCAACAGAGAATATGAATATAACGTAAGGCTTTGAAGACAGTGGGAACATGTGAAGCTTTATAAACACAGATCCTGTACAGTACAGCCTTTCAGGGGTGCTGTTAGGGAAATCTCCACAATGTGTCTCAACGCCTGTTGTCTAAATCTTTAAAAGTAACTATCATCATCAAGATACTTTGTTTATCTACTATCTAACAAAGGATATAATAGCTAAGTGAAGAGAAGAAGGCAGAGTACTTCAACTAGTATTCAATGGCTTAAGAGCCTTGAATAATCAAAACATAATACCGTGGAATCAAAAGTGATAACAAAGGCAGAGTGATGCCTAAACAGGGTGGCGGGAGGGTGGCTCTAATTCCATTTTTCTGACAAAGTATGAAGCATGTGAACTTTAGCTCGCGAATGCTATAAACATCTGCTCAGATGGCCTGAAGTCTGTGGAACAGGCAGGGACAGGTATGTGCTGGAAGATCTGAAGGCTTGATGGAGAGAAGTGGGTGGGGGTAATGAGGGCGGAGGTGTGGGGCGAAGTAGGGCAGCAGCAGAGGGGCCCTGAGGGCAGCAGGAGAAGCTGGCTGGGAGCAGGAAGTCTACAGCTGGGCAGAGAGATGGGAGAATGTGGGTCTGCTGCAAATAAGATTGAAATATTGGAAAATAATTGTTTAGATACTTAAAACCTAAGTCTTAGAGGCGAAAGTTAAAAGCAATGTAATAAGAAGCAGGAGACTACGTAGAGAAATCGTCAGGGAAGAAAGACAAGAAAAGGCATTAGTTAGGGTACAAGTGGCATTACCCCAGAAGTAAGAGGTAGAAGACCAGAGACCACGGTAGAGCCATGGATAATGGGAACCTGAGAGAGTTGGCTGCACATAGCAGGTTTTGGCCCTACTTTTTATAGTCAGAGGAGCAGCAATGAAAACTGACTACCACTCGGACCTCGGGAAAAAGACGGGGCAGTCCGCTTGCATACAGATTACAATTTGGAAAACCTCCTGATGATGCAGTTCTACTCTGTTCTGATAAATCAAGAGATAAAGCTCCCTGAACTTTCCAGGGACCTCTCAGCCACTCCTTGATCTGATCCAGGCTCATTCTTGTAGAGTTCCTGGGAAAGGCCTCATCGCTGGAGCAGGATGTCAAATGGGACAGGGCTCCTAAAAATGGACTCTGAAAACCATGAAGCACGTTGTAACTATGAGACACCGAGTCCCTCAGACAACTGGTTGAAGATCATAGTAAGAACTGTGGGGGAAGAAATACCAGTCAAATTTGGAAATTATATATATATATTCTAAATCAAGATGCTCCTTGCTAGAAATTCCTATAATTTGAGAAGGCATTATGCTTGGTCTGTTTACCTTCCTGCCAAATGTTTTTTAATGGGTTTTAAAAAAAAAACAAAAACCAACACCCTACCTGAGGCAAAATACAGGGTTCTTAATAAGCACCATACAGAGTTATTTATTTTAAAATTGCATCTGTATCTAAGGTACTTCCAAGGAGGTTCTGACACATTACAGCTCCTAGCTAATTAGGTTAATTTTATCTATTTCCATCATCCATTGAGTGACTTCCAAGGGCGAGGCAGTGAGCAGGCTGCTATGGGGGTTGTTGAGATAAGCAAGACAGCCTGACCTCCTACATGTTGTTAGAAGCTGTGGGGTAACTACGAATCACAGCAACCCTATGAACAACAGATCAAGACCTTGCGCTATCCAATACCATTCTCAGATTCTCAACCAAGCTCAGGTTTATTCGATGCCGTCTGTGTTTACTCACCTCTTTGAGAGGTTTCTTTCCTTTCACTGACCCTCTTTTCACTTTCCCAAGTACGTATGATGTCTTTTCCCAAAGACTGGACCCTTCTGACAACCTGCCCAAAATGTCTGAGATGAACTTTCACCAAACTTGCCTCTATGGAGCACCTTGGTTGCACTTTCTCCAAGATAGATTTATTTGTTCCTTTGGCAAGCCATGGTATATTCAATACTGTTCATCAACACCACAATTCAAAGGCATCAATTCTTTGGCTTTCTTTATTATCCAACTTTTACATGCATACAACACAAATGAAAATACATGGCTTGGGTCAGCCACACTTTAGCCTTAATATCTTAGTCTTTCAACTGACATCTGGGCTTTTTAGCAATTTCGAGAGGCCCATGACAGCCTTTGTATCCAATGCAATGCGTCTATTAATATTTGTATCTTTATTTTCTTTTTTACTGCTGAAAGCATTACCTTCTAGTAGCTTGGTCAATTAATCTGAAGTGTTTCCATTTCAGACTGGGGAGGCTTCATCTTCTTTCACAAAATGAAGACAAAGCCCACCAGGGAATAGGCATCAAGTTGGCCCTCTACTCACAGCAATTCTATGCACCATCAAACATGATTACTGTGACCCACAGGGGTTTCTCTGGCTGGTTTTTGGAAGTAGATTTCCAGTCCTTTATTTCTAGTTCATGTAAGTCTGCAACTCCACTGAAATCGTTTGGCAACATACAAGTCTCTAATGACGGACTGGTAGTGGCTGGACATTGTCAAGAAATCAAATTCAGGTCTGCCATATGGAAGGGGAGAAGGCTACCACTGAACCATAAATATGAACATAATTTGATACATAAGTAAGGAAATCTGAATAACTAGGGGCTAGACTTTGGTGCCCACTGCTCTAACATTGACTCACTTAGGGTGACCCTCTAACAGGTATCCGAAGCTATAAATCGTTATGGGAGAAAATTGCTCACCTCTCTATCTATATATCTACCTCAGAGTGGCTGGTGCCTTTGAACCATTTACCTTTCAGCCAACAGCTTGATCTGACACACCACACCACCAAGGTTCCAATGACTGATAGTGGCTGCATGTGAAATACAGTATCTGAGAATCAAGATATGAAAGGTGAGAACACTACCACTAAACCATTAGTGGGAACATAATAAAATTGTAAAAGAAGATCTTAATACCTAGTGACTGCAGGCACTGCAGTGTGTTAATATCTATGGCTAGAGCACCTTAGCTCAGTTTACTTTCAACCACTCTTGTCATAATTGCATAACCACAGCATGTCATGTTGTTTCTTGTTGCAACTGTAACTTGTAAAATTAAACTTCAGAGCAGAGATAGTAAAGCTAAATAATTGCCTACTTTAAAAAATATGTATCTATATAATTTACATGCCACTTCAGATAAGCTCTTGAATTACGATTTCTTAAAGTCACCATGGCCACTGTTTTTAAAATATAGCTCTATGTTGTAATTCTTCCTGCACAGAAACCATATTCCTGTCATCTCAGACTTCTCAGCTGTATTTTACACTGGTCTATTGCCTTCTGCTTTCTGCTTTTCATGTTATAACGATAACCTAATTAAACACAACTTACTTATCTCATGCTATGAGACTTTAAAAAGGAAAATTTTAAAAGGGACCATAAAATGGTCCAAAAGGGATTCACTTGCTAAAGACAGATAAGGAAGATTTGAAGTAATTGAATAATCTTTATATAATAAAGCTGGAAAAATAATATCATTGAGCATTTCTACAGGAAACAATTGAATACTCATAATACTTGGATTCAGAAGTCTCCAAAACTTCGTGTCCATCCAGAACCTATGAAGAGCATATCTTTGCAGATGTAATTAAATTAAGATGAGATCATCCTAGATTAGAGGACTTTTAAATTTAACATGTCTGATGTAGTTATAAGAAGATAGAAAAGTAGACACAAAAAAGAGACATACAAAGAATGCCAGGTGACAACAGAGGCAAAAATAAGAGTGATGAGTCTGCAAGCGAAGGAATGCCAAGGATTGCTGGCAAGCACAAGAAACTAGGAGCAGGCAAACGATGTTTCCTCAGGGCCCTTAGCATGTCCCTGCCCACACCTTGATTCCAGACTTCCAGACTCCAAAACCATGAGAGAATAAGCTTCTGTTGTTTCTAGCCAGTAAGTTTGTGACACTGTGTTATGGTAGCCCTGAGAAAGTCATCCAGCCAGTATGTTCTCAGTGCTGAGTCCTCACACTGGTATTTTCTCATATAACCCTATCCTTTACCTTCCATTTATAAATATGTTTTTTAAAAAGAGGTCTGCATTCATGAAACTAAGGCTGAGCTATTCAATACTGCTGAGTGAACTGCTAGTTACTAGATATATGACCTGATTTACAGTCACTGTTCCTGAGATGTTGAGGTTCAATCAACTTTTAAATAAAAATCATTTTCACATAAACTTGGGTCCCATGATCAGACATGCCATATCTTCATTTCAGAGTGATAATCAATCATCAATGTGTTTGCTTCTTGGGGGGCTTACAAGGGCCCTGCAGCTCATGCTGGAATACACATCCACCCTCAACAATTCTGTTAAGTCTGGATTTCATTCCACCCTCTTGGGGGCCAAGAATTTAATAATTTAAACTACTTAAACATAGTGTGTCCACACAACGTAGATGTCTACAAACAGCAGAACTACACACAACACAAAGCAATGTCTCATTCTACACTTTAGAGTTAATTCTACTAATCTAGAAAAAAATCTAAGCATCATAGCCAGTGAGCTTTGATCAATTTCTCAGTCACTGGAGTTCTTCCAGAACTACTCTCCCTCCAGAATTACTGTCATATTAACTGCTTAGGGCCATCCTTGAAATCAAGCTGGAAGTGCTTCTTGTTGTTGTCATGTGTCGTCGAGTCGTTTGCGACTCATAGCGACCCTATGCACAACAGCCCTAAACCCTGCTCTATCCTGTGCCAACCGCACTGCCTCTGACACACCCATCCCCATTACCCCAGTCACTGAATCAATCCATCTCATAAAGGGTCTTCCCCTCCTGCGCCGGCCCTCCACCCTCCCAAGCATGATGTCCCTCTCCAAGGACCCGTCCCTCCTGGCAACATGTCCAAAGTATGTCAGACGAAGCCCCAGAATCCTTGCCTCCAAGGAGTAGCTTGGTTTATTCCTCTCCAAGATGAATCTGTTTGTTTTCCTGGCAGTCCAGGGTACATTCAGTACTCTTCTCCAGCACCACAGCTCAAAAACATCCACTCTCCTTCTGTCCTCCCTAGTCATTGTCCAACTCTCTGATGCATAACAAGCGATTGCAAAGACCATGCATGGCCTGTATCAGGCGTACCTTAGTCTCCAGAGAGACACTGTTGCTCCTGAGTACCTTAGAGAGGTCCCTAACAGCAGACTTTCCCATCGCAATACGCTTTTTGATTTCCTGACTGCTGGTGCCAAGAGTGTTGACTGTGGAGCCAAGCAAACTGAAGCTGTGAACACTCTCAATCTCTTCATCATCCATCCTGATGCTGCCAATTGGTCTAGTGGCAAGAATCTTTGTCTTCTTGACATTGAGCCTTAGTCCATACTGAAGGCTGCAGGCCTTGACCCTTCGCAGCAAGTGCATGAGGTCCTCCTCAGTTTCAGCAAGCAGGGTTGTGTCATCTGCATAACGCAGATTGTTAATAGATCTTCCACCAATCCTGATGCCACAATTCTCCTCATAGAGCCCAGCCTCTCGGATAATCTGCTCTGCATACATGTTGAAAAGGTATGGAGACAGGATGCATCCCTGGCGTACACCCTTCCCAATTTTGAACCATGCAGTGTTACCCTGCTCTGTTCTGACTACTGCCTCTTGGTCCAAGTATAGGTTTCGCATTAGCACAATTAAACATTCTGGGATTCCCATGACCTAGGTATATATTTGAGAAGGCCACCGAAGAGGCCTCCAGCCAACTCCAAATATTACGGCTATGTTCAAGTGAAGCTTCTGATACTTTTCAGGCTTCAAATCCTCTGCAAATGAGTCTCCTGTTTTACACTCTCCTAGCCTGGAAAGTCTGTCTCCTTTCTTCACACAAATATCCAGCAGGGAAAAGAGCCTGAAGCAAGCCCCTCAGATTGTCATGCTATAGGTCTGCCTGACTACAAAACCAGTAAGTTCTGCAGTGTAGTTACACCAATAACATGAAAGTTGTGCCCAGCAATCCTTAGATCTACAGATAATACCATCCCTCCGAAGGGAATGGATACCAAAATCTACAATGTGCTCAAGCCCCTTACATAAAATGGCAAAGTATTTACATTCAACTTCGTAAAATCCTCCTATATCCTTAGACTCACCTCTAGATTGCTAATAATATGGAATACAAAGTAAATGCTATGTAAATACAAACAGCACCCTGTGCTCCCTCTTAGCCTTTGAGAGATTGCTTTGACCACGTAATTGCTTCTACTTTCCTCAAATATTTTCCACCCACTGTGGCTTGAAGCATATATAAAACACAGGACACAGAGACCAACTGCAATGTTGCAAAGCACCTTCTCTCCTAGACAGGGTTTTGGACTCAGTTACAGCAACAGTACCAATTAATGGGCAAGCTCTTGGTTTATATACCCTGTGCTTCTCCAAGAAGCCCAAACCACTTCACACAGTAGCCGATTAATTCTCAGAAATCCATGTTAAATGATGGAGTGAGATGAGAGAGGGGTAAAGGATAAATTACAGGCCAAGGAAATAAAATCATCGGTTGTCTCAACTCTGAGAGAAACTAAGTCCATTCCAAAGAGGGAAGCTGGAACCAAAGGATACTTCTAGTGGGAGCTTTTAACACTGGGGGATTTTTAATACTGGAGTCTATTTTTATGGTCCTTTCTCCCAGGACAGGGAAATGATCCAAATAGAAGTAGTGCTTGACATCAGAAATACCCCACTCCTCTTGAAGCATTTACTCATCCAGGTACTGAGTGCACTTGTCTTTTCTGCTTTCACTAGCAGCCCTCTAGGCCTGTTCTCTGAATCCGGTTTGCACAGCAGGAAGCATTAAGGAGAAATGCAATTCTGTGTGGCCTGCTTCTGGGATCTGTGAGATGCCAGTTCCTTACTGATTTAATGCAGATAAATACACTCAATTTTCCTATCTCTGGCCCTTTCTTTTAACTTTTTCTTGTTGCACGAAGCTTCTCATTCAACAATTCATATCCATTTTGCTGTATGTCATTGATCACAATCACCATAATATTGCATTACTCATCCCACTCCTTCCTTGTATTTCCTGTTTCCACTCCTCCTTTCTTAACCCTTCCTACCTTAGTAACTTTGTCCCAAATGGCTGATTGTAAGGAGTAGATCCACCCCTGAAGTGGTTCACTTAGATTGTCTGGCTGAAAACTAAACCAGAGAGGTGTGTTCCATTCCAACTTTGAAGGGTAACTCAGGACCATAACCTTGGGATTTCCACTAACGTCGGACTGGCCTGTAACCTCTATGTTTTTTATGATTTCTAATTTTGTTCTCCATTGATCTTGTTTTCAGAAGGAATGGTAGTGGTATCTCCAGCACTTTCTACTTCAGTAGCAAAACAAAATTAGGTAAGTAGACTCAAATTAATTTCCAAGTCTGATCATTATGTTTCCAATCAGCGAACACAGAACATATCCCTACAATCCAGCTGGAGAAGTAAGAAAAGGCAGGCAGAACCCTTAAATTGAGCATCGTGGTTTTAAAGACCTTTTACAAACACTATGTTCTCCCCTCAAAGTTGAAGTCAGTCAGTCAGGATTGCTTTCTTCGTTTGGTCTTGGTTTTGAGCTAACACTGCCCAAGTGTACCAAGCTGGAAGACTGTTCTTACGAGGCAGAAGCTGAGTATACCTCTTTGAACCTCTGTGTAAGATGCTTGTCACTTCCTCAAAGTGTACACATGGACTCTATGGTGTGTCAGCCCCACCTTTGGCCAGAGTGTGTACGTGTGCGCCTCTCCTGAGGTCTTGGGTGACCTGAGTGTATCACTTTCAAAGTGGCTCCAACAGCTGAACTTAAGGCGTTTTTTTCAGCCACGTACAACATAAGCGCTGTCTATTTTAAACCAATTTTCCTTACCCACACGTAATGGAAGATGTCTCATAGGCTGTCAACTTCCTATTGGAAACAAATCATTTTCAAACTGTGTTTGTCCTCTCTCAGGCTTAAGGCGTGTTTATGTGTGTTTATTTATATCTTTGAGCATGCGAGGGGAAAAAAAAAACCCACCACCCCCAAATTTTACCAATATGCCAACTGAAGCTTGAGAAGAGAAATGAATGGGAACTGAGAGCCCTTGAGGCTGGAGACTTCTCTCACTCAAACAAAACAGTAAGTGGGTGGGGGGGGGGGGGGGGAGTCCCTCTACAGAGGGAGGAGGCCGGTGGATGATAGAAGGACATTAACCAGCAGACCAAAGGCAGCCTTGGCGGCGGCAATTCGCAAACTGCCTGCAGAGGGGAGTGAAATCTGTTCCTTGTACAATAACCAAACACCTTCCGGAAGGCTCGCCCGGGCACGAATAATAAATACTTGGAGGTTGGCAAACGTCTGGATGCACAGAAACAAGCTACACCGAAAAGGTCAAAACTTCAGAAATCCCGGGGAGCACGCCACCCATACACAAACACAAGTCGGACTCGGGCGACTTAGCACCAGCTTCTCAATTTCGCTTCTTCCTTTCAAGCTCCCGCTTGCAAAGTCCGGCGGTTACACACGCAAAGCTTAGAGACGAGCAGCAAGGCTGAGGGAGGCGAGGAGTGCGGGTGGAAAGGGAGGGCTGTCTAACACCAGCCACCCAGGCCTCGATGTGACGAAAGTCGTCAGCAGCCCCAACCGCATCCGAGTCCCTCCGCCAGGCAAGCAGAAGCCCCTGCAGCTCCCCCCAGCCCAGCTCCCGTCCCTGCTGCAGCCTCTCCAGCCCCGCACCGGCTGCAGCCCAGCCCGGCCCTGAGCCGCCAGCGCCACCACCGCGGCTTCCAGCCCTTCCCCGCGGCAGACACCCCGCAGGCCTCCCTCCTGGCCGGCACGGGGATGCCCGGGGCGCCTAGACCTCCGCCCCGGGGCGGGCGAGGGGTTCCCGCTTACCTTGGGCTCTCAAGGGGGGGGGCTGAAGGTTGCGAGCCTCCCGCCCCCCGCCCCTTTCTTCCTCGCCTTTTTCTCTTCCTCCCTCCTTCTCCTCTTCCTCCTCCTCCTCCCCACGCAGTGTGTCCGGGTCTCCCCCTCCTCCTTGCTGCTTGGAGTACCAGCCGAAAAACCCCCCGAGCCCGGTTCGCGTGCGTGCGTGCGGGAGGCGGCGCGCGGCCAGCTCTCCAGTAACTGAGCGCCGCGCGCAGCTCCCAAGAAAAGTGTGAAAGAAGCGGCGGCCGCGGCGGCCGCGGCACGGAACGTCCCCCCGGGGAGTGGGCAGGGAGCGAGCGGGAGCTGGCGGGGAGAGAGCGAGGGAGGGGACCCGGAGGCAGGGAGGGAGGGGACCTCCTCGCCCAGTCACTCACTCGAGGGGCGGGGGCAGCCAGACACTCCCCCAGCGACGGGCCCTCCCCGCGACCCGCTCCCGCGCGCGTCCCGCTTCCCTCCCCCGGGGAGGGGCCTGGGGAGGCTGCGAGGGCGCGGAGCACCAGGGAAGAGGGGACCTGGAGAGCGCGCTCTGCAGCTGCTTCGGGTGCAAGGAGGCGAGTGTGTGTATGTGTGTGTGTGTGTGTGTGTGTGTGTGTGTGTGTGTGCTCACAACTGTGCGCCCACCGTACCCCAGGCGGGCGAGCGGGTGTGGAGATGCCACAGTGGGAAGCAGAGCCCCGGCGGACCGGCCTTTCTGGGCCTGTCACCCAGGAGGTGGCGTGGGAGCGGCCTGATGCGCTACAGCGGGAGGCTGAGGTTGGGGAGGCCAGGCCCAGAGCTGTGTAAGAGACCCAGGCCAGCCTCTGGGCTCTGCCGTGGGGTTGCGTCTTCCGGGGGGCAAACCGAGAGAAGATTGAGCATCCTTGGCCCACTGCACGCCCCTTCTTCACGGACCGAGCTGGACCAGCAAGCACGGCCCAGTGGCACCAAGCTGTGTGTACCAGCCACCGCCGCCCTGCCCAGGAGCCCGCTGCACTGCGAAGATGAATGAGAGGGCAGTGACTTGGCTAAAGCAGCCCTGAGGCTGAGTAGGGCGGTGGCCGCCCTCCACTCTCCCTTCTTCCAGTCCTCCTAAGACCTAAAGGTCAGGTGGAACCTCCAGGACCCCTACGAGATAGTCCGGGAGTGGGGGTGGGAGAGACCATGCAATCGCTGCCACCACTTTGTATCTTCAGTTTTTTATGTAATATCACAGGAGCTCAGGCAGTTTCCCATCCTATGGGAGGGTTATTTTTTCCGTCTCTTCCTAATTATATGGGGTGTTCCATGTATGCACTGAATCGGTTGTTCTTTATTGATAAAGACTGGACACTTATTGTGCTATTTCCAGGCTCCTGCAATGCCCTAGACACTGAGGAATGGAATGCCAGGCTTTCTGAATGAAGGCACCCGAGAAAACAATAGGGCTAAAGATGTTTCCCCATCTGTCAGGGATTTCACACAAACCCAACTATTTCCTAGCCTTGCCCGAGAGATGAAGTTGAAAAATGGAAAAGAACGCATTAGATTTGTGACGGTGATGAGACCCTTAAATGAAAGCAAATTTATAATTTAATGACAAAAGTAGGAAATTGGCCCTTGTGAAGAAATAGTTTTTCAATTTTCTACCCTTTTCAAAGCGAGTATCACATTGTTTTCAAAACTCGCTTTTATCCCATTTAAAATTAACCACACTCTAGTTTCTGTTTTTGAAACTCACATTTTGTGTTTATAGCTTCATGGAGGGCATATTTTAAAAGAGAGAGTAGAAAAATTAGGTGTTGTCTGCCAGGCTTTATTACACAGACCAGCTGTTTAATGTCCTCTGGTAGCTCAGTCCTAGGGAGTCATGCTTCCAACCCAAAGGCATTTGGTTTGAGTCCACCAGCTGCTCTTTGGGAGGAAGATCTGCAGTCTCCTCACATGGGATTTACAGCCTCTAAAATCCAACCAGAGGATCCTCTGAGTCCTTTCCAAATTGGAGGATTCATAACAATACAATACCCTTACCGTGAAAGCCCCTGGTGGCACAGAGGTTAAAACATTTCAGTGCTAATAATATTTGATTGGCTTGTTTACAAAGTTTGTATACATTATTTCACACTATTCTTCATTCACATTGTGTTTCATGCAATCATTCTCATGCATTGTTTTATAAAATAAATCACCATTGGACTTTGCCCATCATAACCCTGTATGTTCACCCAAATCCTTCCCATTACACACACACACACACACACACACACACACACACACAATCCTGCCACCACTAAACTGTGCAACCCTGTGGTTTTGCCCCTACCACAACCAAATGGATTGAGAAATTGTGGCACATTCACACAATGGAATACTATGCAGCACTCAGAAGCAAAGATTTCGAAAAATACTTCATTACTTGGGAGGGCCTGGAGAGCACTGTGCTGAGTGAACTAAAGCTGTCTCAAAAGGGCAAATACTGCATAAGACCATTATTGTAAAAATAGAAGAATCACTAGTAAAACTTGAATAGGAACTCAATCGGGGAGGGCTGAGGATGGGTGGGGTGAAATAGTAGTGCCTCTTTGGTAAGCTTGCTGTGAATGTAAAATGAGAAGACAATGCTCCTAAAATACCTAGGATTGTGTCTGATGCATGATAAGAGAGCAATGAAACCCAAACCAACCACCCCGTCTTTCAACTCACAAGACCATAAGATGTGTAAGATAAGCAGAACTAAACCACAGGCTCTTAAGGCTGGGATCTTTACCAAAGTAGACTGCCTCATCTTTCTCTTGCAGAGAGGTCCACTTTTACTGTTAGCAGCTCAATACTTAATGCACAGTACTAGCAGAGTTGCTTCAGAACTCAGCAGCTATGAACTATTATTTAAAAAAATGTTTTAGCCCAAAATTTGGTAGACTTCCTTTTAACCTTTTTGTATTCATTCTTAAAGTTGAGTAGAAAATGAAAATTAAAGACTTTTGGGTTAATTCAGATGTGGTGTTCCTGTGGACCCTCAAGTCAGAACCGACCCATAAGTGACCTTCCAGTGGGTTTTCAGAGACAGTAAATCACATGGGAGGAGAGTCATCTCCATTGGATCAGTGGGTGGATTTGAACCACTTGTCTTTGGGATTGCTGTGCAGTTTCTTACCTCCAGAGCTCCTATAATTTCCTCTGGATAGTCCAATATTCACTATAGCCAACCTTTGTCTCAGTTTTATTGAAAATGCCTGAAATCTTCTGCAGTGAAATAGAACTGGTATGTCCATGTCTGCATACCATTATCTAAATAATAGAATCCTGAGCACAAGAAGCTTTGTCCTCCCCTTCTCTCCTTCCCTCATCCACGTAGACCACTTTGAGTAAATGCTCTGTAAATGCTGATTTGTTGTTGTATTCTTTCTCTTCGGGGCTGAGAACAGCCCTTGGCATTGTCTGTTTCTTGAGGGCTGTGCAACGGGGCCACCTTTGACCTGGAAACCTCTGATCTAACAGAAGGCCACAGAGCAGGCACTTCACACATACCTAGATGAAAGAATACTGATCTTATGAACTTTTAACGCTAATTTTTAATTCTTATAAATTAGATATACAGAAGCTTAGAAAACTCTTAAACGTGAAGAAAATAAAAGTCATCATGTTCCTGTCACAGAGACTTAATAAGCGTTTTTGTTGTTATCTAGGGCTTCCAGAACAGAAATAACACAAGAATGGATTTGACAGAAATTTTACTCTCTCTAGTGGCTTAGTGGTAAAGAGCTGCACTGCCAACACAAAGGTGGTGGTGGTGGGTACTAGGTGCCCTCCAGTCAAGTAAGACCCATAGCAGCCCTATGAACAACAGATCTGAACCCTGTCCTGCCCTGTACCATCCTCACAATTTCTGACATACGGGAGTCCATTGCAGCAGTCACTATGTCAATCCGTGTGGTTCAAAGTCTTCTTTTCTTTCGCTGTACCTCCATCTTTCCAAGCATGATGTCCCTCTCCAAGGGACACTCTGGCTGCACCTTCTCCAAGACATTTTTTGTTCTTTTGGCAGTCCATGGGATATTCAGTACTCTTCTCCAATATCACAGCTCAAAGGCATTAAATTCTGCCATCCTTATTCCCATCAATCTTTTTCCCCACTTAACGGACCCCAGGTACTTAGGGTACTAAGTATTGCATAGTGTCAAAAGATTGGTTGTTCAAATCAACCAGACCATCCTAGAGAGGAAGAGAAATAATCCTCTCTCAAAAAGACTTAGGGAGCTCCGGTGGCCTAATGGCAAGAAGCTGCACTGCAATCCTGAAGGCACACGGTTCGAGGCCCCCAGCAGTTTTGTGGGAGAAGAATGTACAGTCTCCTTTCCTGCAATTAACTGCCTCTGAAAACCTGCTGGAGGGTCAGCTATGCATCGGTTCCAACCCGATGATAAACAAGAATAACATAAAGCCTTACAGCCTCAGAAACCCAACTGAGAATCACTGTGAGTCAGCTTCTACTCTGTAACAGTAAGTTGAGTCTCCCTCACATTTTTATCTTTGTTTTAAAGTAAATACTGATTATTTTTATGTGTATGGGTTTGGGTTTTTTGTTTGGGTTTTGTTTTGTTTTTTTTAAAAATGAGCACAGTACTCACAAGTGATATTCTTTATTTTGAGAACCAACATATTATTTAGCTAAAAGGTGGCCTAAGGGTATTGTTTTGGCTCTAAGTTTAAAGACTATCTCAGGAAGATAATTAAGGGGAGTTCTCAACTGTTCCAGTGAGTCTAGTTTGCATTTTTAAGGATTTTGAAGTTCTGTTGCACAAATTTTCCCCCATCCTATTGTGGGTTCATCTATTGTGGTTCTGATTAGAACAGCCACTAGTGGTGGCCAGGCACCATCTAAGTCTTCTAGTCTCAGAGTAGACAAAGCTGTGGTTCATGGAAGTCATGTCCTGCAGACTCATTATTTGGTTGGGTGTTCTTCTCTGAGTCTTTGATTTCTCTTTTCCTCTGATCAAGTTGAGACCAAACAAATCAACAATTATTAAATGCCTAACTGCAGACTAGACAACTTGCCAGAACAGAGATGTTAGTTGTCTCACGCTGCCGATAAGTATGACTTGTTTCTCAGTAGAAATTCTAAAGAGTAACATTTCATGTGGTGGCGGAAGTTTCAGTATAGTTGACAAAATCCCTTGTGAAGAATCCTGTAATAAAATGGCATTACCAACCAGAAGCAATCCAGGTTTTGTACAGTTTAAGCTCACACAATTTGAAGTTCTGTATTTAAGAAAAGAAGATAAAATTACATAAACTTCTTGAAAGGGCTCATGTAAATGAGGGGCCAAGAAGGAGCCTTGGTGGTACAAGAGTTTCACTATTAGCCAATAGCCTAAACGTTGGAGGTTCAAACCCACTTTGTGTCTCTGCCATCAAAAAACCTGATGAACTGCTTCTATAGAGCTGAAAAATCAATACGAAACAGTTCGACTCAGTAATATGTGGTGTGGCCATGAGTCAAAATCAATTCTATAGCAGTGGTTTTGCTTCTTCACAAAAACTTGTATATTTATATAGAACTTAACTTGTTCCTCATTTCACCCAAGATGGATTTAACACTTCTCTTTCCCCGTTAAACTGAGCAAAAATAAAGGAGATTCACACACATGTTTTCTCTACCTGGTCATGGTAAGATAGCTGGACCAGCCAAAGAGAAGGTGGAAACAACACAGCAGAAGGGGAGGAACAGAGAGGATGGTCCCAGAGGTGGAATATATAGACCATCAGTCATGTCACAGGGAGCTCTGGTGACCTGTCGTAAGGAAGAGTACTACTAACCGAAAGGCAGAAGGTTTGAATTCACCAACTGCTCCAAAAGGGAAAGATGGTAATCTCCTCCTGTGCAATTTGTTGTTGTTATGTGTAGTCGAGTCGCTTGTGGCTCATAGCGACCCTATGTACAGCAGCTCTAAACTCTGCTCTGTCCTGTGCCAATCTCATTGTCTCCAACACACTCATCCCAATTGCCCCAGTGACCGAATCAATCCATCGCCCAGAGGGCCTTCCGCTCCTGCGCCTGCCCTCCACCCTCCCAAGCATGATGTCCCTCTCCAAGGACTGTTCCCTCCTTACAACATAACCAAAGTATGTCAGACGAAGCCTCAGAATCCTTGCGTCCAAGGAGCAGCCCAGTTTAACCCTCTCCAGGATGAATCTGTTTGTATTCTTAGCAGTCCATGGCAATCTCAGCACTCTTCTCCAACACCAAAGCTCAAAAGCATCAATTCTCCTTGTATCCTCCTTAGTCATTGTCCAACTCTCTGATGCATAACAAGTGATTGC
>NW_006399811.1:16815470-16826468 GCF_000299155.1 Elephantulus edwardii | reverse complement strand
TGGAGCCAAGCAGACTAAAGCTGTGAACAATCTCAGTCTCTTCACCATCCATCCTGATGTTGCCAGTTGGTCTAGTGGTGCAATTGACAGTCTCTAAAAACCTTGCAAGGGAGTCAGCTATGAGACAGTTCAGATTTGGCAACACATAACAACAATCATGCTGGCAAACATTTGGTCAGCATAAACTAAATCAGTTAGGCATTGTCTTACCAAAGAACCCACTTGTTCCCATTCCCTAGAAAGAGGATGCAGGAGAATGTGGAAATTATCAAACAATATTATTAATATCACATACAAGCAAAGTACTCTTGAAGATTTTTTTTTAAATATGACTAGAACAATACAGAGACAGAGAACTTTCAGGAATTTCAAGCCAGATTTAAAAGAAGTCATAGCACCAGGGTTTTCATTGCTGATGTCAGATGGATCCTGACTCAAAGCAAAGAATGTTGTTGTTGTTGTTGTTACGTGCTTTGAGTTGTCTGAGATTCATAGTGACCCACCCTATTTACAACAGCTCTAAATCCTGCTCTTTCCTGTGCCAGTTTTATTGTTTCTGACACACCTATTCCAAATACCCCAGTCACTAAATCAATCTATCTCATAGAGCATCTTCCTCTCTTACACTGTCCTTCCACCTCCCAAGCATGACGTCCCTCTCCAAGGACTGGTCCTTTCTTGCAACATGCCTAAAGCAGGTCAGATGAAGCTTCAGTATCTGTGCCTCCAAGGAACAGCCTAGTTACAGCCTTTCTAGGAAGAAGCTGTTTGTTCTCTCAGCAGTCCATGATATATTCAATACTCTTCCTCAGCACCACAGCTCAGAGGTATCTGTGCTTTACTGACTATGCAAAGGTGATTGCCAGTGTGTATAATAACAAGTTATGGCTAACACCGAGATGAATGGGAACACTTAATCGTGTTCGTGTGAAACTTATACCTAGACCAAGAAGCTGTTGTGCTAACAGAGCAAGGAACATACTACATGGTTTAAAATGAAGAAAGGTGTGTTTCAAGGTTGTATCTGTTTTCCATAACTATTCAATATTTAATTTATGCTAAGCAAATTACTCAAGAAACTGAATTTTATAAAGTAGAATGTGGCATCAGGATTAGAGGATGATTCATCAGTAATGTTGGTGTACAAAAGACATGACTTTGCTTGCTGTAAGTGAGGAGGACTTGAAACACTTGCTGCAGAAGATTAAATACTGCAGTCATCAATATGGATGGATAGCATCTAAATATTAAGAAAACAAAAATCCTCACCACTGGACCAATAGGCAACACCATTATAGAGAGATAAAAGATTGAGACTGTCCACATCTTCAACTTATTTAGATCCGTAATCAATATACTTGGTACCAGCAGTCAGGAGATATATTGAATGGAGAAAGTCTGCAGTCAGGTACCTCTCCACAGTATTACAGAGCAATGATATTAGTTTGAGGACTAAGGTACACCTGATTCAGACCATGATTTTTTCAAACACTTGATATGCATCTGAAAGCTAGACAATGAATAAGTATGGCAGAAAATGAATTGATGCCTTTGAACTCTCTTGTTGGAGAAGAGTATTGAATATTCCACGGACTGTAAAAGGAACAAACATATATGTCTTGGAGAAGGTGCAAACAGAATGCTCCTTGGAGACAAAAAAGATAAAATATCATCTCACATATTTCTGGCATGTTGCTAACAGAGGCTATTCCTTGGGAAAAGTGGAGGGACAGTGAAGGAGAGGAAGACACTCAATTAAGTGGAGTGACACAGGACTATAGCAATCCACTAGAGTATATCAGAGATTGTGATAATGGCACAGAACAGGACAGGGTTCAGATCTGTTATTCATAGGGTTGTTATGAATTACATGCAATTTAAAGTCATGTAGATATCAAGGAATGCAGCCTTCAATATGGATTGCTTCTCAACCTCAAGAAAACAAAGATTCTTGCCACTAGATTGATAGGAAACATCATGAGGGATGAAGAAGAGATTGAAACAACTTCATCTTACTTCAATCCACAATTAACACCCTCAGTACCAGCAGTCAGGAAATAAAGAGACACTGCAAAGTCTGCAGTTAGAGACCTCTCCAAATAATTGAGGAGTAATGATGTCAGTTTGAGGATAAAGTGCATCTGATTTAGGCCTTGGTTTTTTCAATCACTTGCTATGCATCTGAGAGCTGGACAGTGAATAGGGATGACAGAAGAAGAATTGGTGCTTTTGAGCTGTGGTGTTGGAGAAGAGCACTGCACATCTCATGGACTACCAAAAGAATAAACAAAATATGTTTTGGAGAGGATGTAGCTGGAGTGCTCTTTGAAGGTAAGGATGATAAGGTTTAGCCTCACATACTTCGGGCATGTTTGCTAGGAGAGACTATTCCTTGGCAAGGAACATGATGCTGGGAAGGGTGAAGGGTAGGCAAAGGAGAGGAAGACCCTCAACCAGGTAGACTGACATGGTGACTGACTGCCACACTGGGTCTAGGGTGTCAGGAGGTGTGAAGATGATACATGATAGGACAGGCTGCAGACCCACTGTTTATAGGGTTGCTATGAGTTGTACTTGACTCAACAGCACCTAACAACAATAACATGTTGTTAAATACTGTGGAGTGGGAACAGACTCATAGTTAACCTTCCAGCAGGTTTTTAGAGGCAGTTAATTTCACAAGAGGAGATGATAGAAGATCTTTATATGAATATTTTTAATTAAAATAATGACTGGATGAGGTTTTGATAAGACATAATTAATGCATTATACATTTGTAAGTAATGTTATAAAACAAAATGTATGTGAGTGATTGGATGAAAGTAAATTTTAAGAAATGAAGACAAAACAAAAATGACTGGACCAGTTCATCTACAGGGAACTGACAGAGAGTAAAGCCGGGTTCAGAAGATAAGGTAGAAGAAAGGACATTACTGACTAATCTTGACTGAAAACAGAAAATGTCAAAAATATGTTTGCTGGTGCTTTTTGACTCTGCAAAGGCATTCCACTTTGTGAATCATAATAAATTATGGAGGACATTGCAAAGAATGAGAATCTAAGAACACTGAATTGTGGTCATGCAAACCCTTACATTGACCAAGAAGAAGCCATTTGGACAGAACAAGAAAATATCATGTTATTTTAAATCAGGAAAAGTGTGAGTCAGAGTTGTGTCTTTCACCATATCTATTCAACCTGCATGCTGAGCAAGTAATCCAGAATCTGTATTATGTGAACAAGAATGCAATTTTAAGTTTAGGAGAAGATTCATCAATAATTTATGATATACAGAAAACGCCACACTGCTTACAGCAAACAAAGTTAATTTGAAGCACTCATTGATGAAGCTCAAAGATTAGTCTTCAGTATGGATTCCATAAAAAACAGATCAGAACCTTGCCCTATCCTGTTCTTTCGTAACTACCCTACCAAACTTAGCCCATTGTTGCAGTTACTATGCTAATCTTCTAAAGAGTTGGTAGATAATGAACATTGCAATGGAACAGAGAGGGGGCGAACTGTCCAAAAGGAATGTATAATTCGGTATTATATGTCTGAGAACAATTTGGAACAAGCGGTACATTTGCAAAGTAGACTGAGAAGCCTCCTGAGAGGGAGAAGGAAGAAAATGAATGAACAATAATTAAAACCAAAATAAAGTCTTCTTTAAACCAAACAATATTTTAAATTAGTTGGCAATGAATGTTGGGTAGTGTTGAGCACTTTTAAAGAACTTTACTATACGGTCAAATTGATAACCGCTTTAGAAAGTTTAGGCAGGAAACATAGAAGTTTTTATTGTTATTGTTAGGTGCTTTCAAGTCAAGTACAACTCATAGCAACCTACAAACAACAGAACAGAACCCTGCTCTTTCCTGTGCCATCCTCATCATCTCTGACATGATTGAACGCATTGCTAATAGCCACTGTGTGAATTCTTTTCGCTGGGGACCATGCTCTCTCTGGTTGATTGTCCATCTTGCCAAGCAGAATCCCATTCCAAGGAATAGTCTCTCCTAGCTACATATTCAAAATATGAGATATAAAGCTTCATCACCTTTGCCTCAAAGTAGGATTCTAACTGAACTTATCCAAGACATATCTGTTCATGATATATTCAGTCCATGAGATAAATATTCAGTACTTTTCTCCAGCATAACAGCTCAAAGGTATTAATTCTTCTAAATGTTTCAAATGCTTTCCCTAATTTCAAAACAATGGTTTTGGGGTTTCCTCTTCTCATTTATTTTTGTAACCCCAGTGCGGGCCTTAACCTGTCCCCAGTACTCTTGACTGGTCTCTCCTGGCTTTAGAAGCTCTGACTACACACACTTCTTGTTGCAGTAAAGGTCTCTTCTGTGAAACACAAATACCATACTCTAAAGGGCTGACTCCAGCTCTTCCATGAAACCAGAAGAAATCTAGACCTCTATGTGGCCCATACAAAACTTTCCATATTTTAACCTCTGTCTACCTTTCCAGACTAAATTTTCATTTCAAACCCCAATATATATTTCCTTTGTGTTCTCCTCAGCAGTTTATGAGCCATTCCAACTTCTCCATGCTTGTTACTGCTATTAGCCCACCTAGTGAATGTAAAGTGGTCTGGCTGATTGGCTGGTCCCCATCCACATTGTGCTATTCTCCACCCTGTTCCTTTGGACACGTTATTCCTCTTCCACGGATTACTCTTCCTGCAAACATTTTGGTATCTTACCTCTAAGTTGATACTGCTCTTTTTCTGTTTCCTGAGGAAGCACTCTTGACCTCTTTGAGCATTGGCTACCTCATCCGTAACAAAGAGCCCGAGATGTGTATAATGAGAATCAGAAATAAAGGATTTACTCTCTGCACATTGTAAAACAGATAAGAATGGACATCAGTCTATTATCACTTGCATTTTGTGTTCCTGATTAAATGTTATCTCTTCAAGAACTTTACCAATCCACAACTCTTACCAGAACAAAGATTTTCCACCCCTACCTCCTTTTTAAGTTTTCAATTTTTAAACCTTTGATCTTTGGTTTATTTCTTACATTAGTTAACTCTACTTCAAAAGAGGTAAGTTGTTATTGTATGCATCAAATTGGAACCAACCCATAGCTGACTCTTTAGCAGGTTTTCCATGGGAGGAGGTTGCCTGTCCTCCTTCAGAGCAGCCGATGCACTTGAACAACGTGTCTTTGGGATTGCAGTGCAGAGTCTTACCATTAGTACCAGAGCTCCCTATATATATTTTTTTTTCTCCCTGTTGTTGTTGTTATGTGCCGTCAAGTTGTTGTGACTCATAGCGATCCCAAATGCACTGTCTCTGATACACCCACTCCAATTACCCCAGTCACTGAATCAATCCACCTCGTAGAGGGCTTCCTCTCCCGCGCTGTCCCTCCACCCTCCCAAGCATGATGGCCCTCTCCAAGGACTGATCCCTCCTTGCAACATGTCCAAAGTATATCAGACAAAGCTTCAGAATCCTTGCCCTGCAAGGAGCAGACTGGTTTAACCCTCTCCAGAACAAAACTGTTTGTTTTCTTAGCAGTCCATGGCATATTCAGTACTCTTCTGCAGCACCACAGCCCAAAGGCATCAATTCTTCTATCCTCCTTAGTCATTGTGCAACTCTCTGACACATAACAAGTGATTGCAAAGACCATGGCCTGTATCAGACACACCTTAGTCTCTAGAGTATGCTCCTCTTAAATTGTAAAATTCAATGTGTGTGTTGGTATAATCCCATTCTATATAACCACACCACCAATTCTAGAATATTTTCATCATTCTTACACTCCTCAAGCCCCTCTTTATTCATTAGGTCACTCCTATTTATCTCTTCCTTAGCTCCTGTTGTTTTTGTTATGTGTCATTGAGTCATAACTGACTCATAGCTGACCTCCTGTCTGTTTTCAGAGGCGGTAAAATGCGTGTTAAGAGATTTTCTATATTCCTCCCTCAGAGCAGCTGGTGGATTTGAACTGTTTGCCTTCAGGTTGGCAGTGTAACTCCTTAACCACCAGGCCACCACCAGACTTTCCTCTCCTCTCCTAGTCCATAGCAAAATGAATGTACTTTGTCACTCTATGTATTAGCTTTTTCTAAACATTTCATGTAAGTGAAATCATACAATGTATGGCCCTCTGTCTAGCTTCTTCACTTAGCATAAAGTATTCAAGGTTCATTCATGTTGTAGCATGGATCAGTACTTCATGCCTTTTTATGACTGAGTAACATTCCATCAAGTATATATAACATATTTTTGTTTATTTATTCATTCATTCTTCAGTTGATATATATTTCGGTTATTTCAATCTTTGGTTATGATGAAAAATTCTGCTATGATAAATATGTTTATACAAGTTTGTATGATGACACATGTTTTCAATTCTCAAGGGTGTATATAGCTGGGAGTGGAATTACTGGGTCATATGGCACGTCTGTAGTTAACGTTTTAAGGAGTCATTACCAAATTGTTTTCAAAACAGCTATACCACTTCATATTCCCAACAGCAGCTTACAAAAATTTCAACATCTCCATGTTTGTTATTGCTATTAGCCATCTTATTGAGTGTAAACTGGCATATTGTAATTTGGATTAGAATTTCCCTAAAAAAAATATAGGACATCTTTTATGTGAAGTTTGCTTGTAACTTTATGGCAGAAGTTGCTATAACTATCACTCTGTAAACTAACTTTGAGTCCCCAACACATCTTTGCTCTAAGCTTTTTAAAGTGTTGTCATTGTAAGGTGCAACAGTCAAGTCCAAGTTGTAACAACCTCATACATAACAGGTCAATACTTTGTCCCATTCTGTGCCATCGTGACAATGTCTATGGTGTTTAAACCCACCGTTGCAGTAACTGTGTCAAACCATCTCATTGAGGAGCTCTTCCTGTCTTTGTCTGATCCTCTACCTTTTAGGGAGCTTGTCCTTTTGCAGGGATTTCCTCCTCCTGACAACCGGTCCATCATATGTGAGGTGAAGTTTCACTCTTCTTGCCACTAAGGCTGCCCTTCTTACAAACAGATTTGTTTGTTCTTCAGGCAATACATGAAATATTAAATACTTTTCACCAAACTACAGTTCAAAGGCACAGTACAATAAGGGCAACACTAAAGAATAGTAATTCTTTTGGTTGTTCTTACTAATTGTCTAACTTGGACACGCCCATGTGTAACTGAAAATACTATGGCTTAAACCCAGTGTACATTAGTCTTTAAACTTAAATCTTTGGGGTTTTGTTGTTGGTTGTTTGTTGTTTTACTTTAAAGATTTCCTGACAGCAGATTTGCCCAATGCAGTATGTCTTTTGGTTTTTTGACTGAGACTTCTATGGGTGTTGTTGGTGGATCTAAGTGAAACTACATTTTTGACAACTTCATTCTTTTCTCTATCTGTCATGGTGTTGCTTATTTGTCCAATGTGAGGAGTTTTGTTTTCTTGATATTAAGTTGCAATCCATACTGAAGGCTGTCATCTTTGATCTTCAGTAAACGCTTTAAGTCTCCTTCCCTTTCAGGGAAGTCTTTCAGGAAAGACTTATCAATGGCTTGAGCTATGAAGATGACGCCATCTTGCTTTTAAATTGTATGATTCAACATTTGATCACGTATAAGGTAAGTTTTTTCATCTTGATATGCTAGCTATCTTGATACAGACTAAGAGAAAGTGAGGGAATAAAGATAATATAGAGAAAAGAATAGAGCAAACCCCAAAGAAATGGCTGGATGATCCTTATTGCCATGACCCATCACCCATTTTCTATGTGATCTTGCTTATAGTTCATGACCGTCTGAATTATGTGATTTTGGTTGAGTGTCTGTCTTAAATAAGGAAAACAGACTGAATTAAGAATCTCTATGCTTTAGGAACTAACTGTGTGAATAACTTCTCTGGACTTTTGTTAGTAAACAAAGCCATGGTCTCAAAATTTCCTGCTGGTTGTAAAGTTCTGAGCTTTCAAAGATGTTATTTTTTTTTTCCTGGAATGCAATGTAACAAATGATGTGTTATAATTGATAGATGTATCTTTATAAATATTGCTATCTAGTTTTATTTTTTTCTTTTTGCATTTTTATTTTCACAGCTTAAATTGACTGATTGAAAGCCGTTACAGTCTGAAAATGTTTTTTGTTCAAAACATTGACGTAAAGTCTTAGGAATGTTGGTTTAATGAGCAAATGGGTTAGTAGTCCCATCTAAAATCTTTGATATCTCATATAAAACAAAAAGCAAACTTAGGCCTTACTTTACAAAATGTTTTTCTGTTTTATTAGTTCAGTTGCTTCCTTTGAGAGATAAAGCAACTGGGACTCTGAATGGTTAAGTACTTTACTCAAGCCTGGCTCTTGGATTCTAAGCCAATGTTGACTTTGCCCCAGATCTCCACTGTAGATTGGAATGAGAGGGTCTGGTGCAGTGATTGAACTGCCGGATTCCAGGCAATGTGCCAAGTTTTAATGAGACAATGTGGACCTTCTGCTTCAGCAGCTCACAATCAAGAAGATGGAAGCAGAAATATTGTGACAGACTCTTCCAACAACGGAGAAAAGATACGGTGATTGACCGTTTCATATAAATTGTTGAACAAATGAAAGATTGATTGAATGAATGAATGAGAATACAAAAAGCTCTGGGAGCATTGAAGTGGGAGAGAATAAATCTTCAAAGAGAAGATGCTGTTTGATGTGGATCTCAGTGGACAAAGAGAAGAGAGGAGACAAAGTAAAGGAGAAAATCTGGGAGTTTTTAGCCTGCTGTTAAATTACAGCATTTATGGAGAAAAAAGCATACTGTGGAGGCTTAAACGTGAAATTCTTGTATTTTCTTCATCTGCTGGTCTAAATACAGTTAGCAAACGTAGGAAAAGTTTTCAGATAGTTTATTTCTTTGTTACTCCACATTTAAAGAGAGTAGGGAATCTAGAAAATTACTAGCTATGAAATTACATGATCATTTATTATTTAAAATTATTAAAATACTACACACACACATATAAATCAAACTGGTAAGTCATTTCTGACTCATTGTGACCTTCTAGGACAGAGTAGAACTTCTCATTACATTTCCAGACTATAAATATTATATATATATGTAATATTTTTATTTTAATTGTGATTTTAACAAAAGTTTACAGGAAAGTTGGATTTTCATTCATTCATTGTTGCATATTTTCCTCCTTCCCCTTCCCTTCCCCCTTCTCCAGTTCACTTTCTCTTTTTGTTTTTTTAATACTCAATCATCTCACTTCCACCTTCCCCTCTCTAAGTCCTCTTTGCAGTGTACTTCTTATTCTGGACTGTTGTCTTACATATAATGCCTAATCATATATTCCTTTGAAACAGTTCTTTCCTTCATCTGTTCCAATACAGTGTTCATTACCTATCTACTCTTTTCCTAGTCTCCTCCCAAGCCCTCATGTCAGTTCTGCTTTATAAACAGTGGTGTTATGCAGTATTTACCCTTCTGTGGCTGAGACATTTTATTCAACATAATGTCCTTCAGGGTCACCCATGCTGTGTAATGTTTTACGGGTTCAAAGGTTTTCAGTGCTGTGTAGTATTCCATTATGTGAAAGGTAGAAAACCCAATTGGAAAACAGGTACAGGATATGAGTAGACACACTTCACCAAAGAAGACATTCAGATGGTAAACACGTAAATGAAGAAATGTTCAGAATCCCTAACTCTCAGAGAGATGCAAATAAAAGCAACTAAGAGATATCATCTCACCTCAGTAAATAGCAAAGTGCAACATATCAGTAAAAACTAAATGCTGGTGAGGTTGTGGAGGAATTGACACCCTTATTCACTGCTGGTTGAAGTGTAAAATGGTGCATCCACTATGGAAGGTAGTATGGTGCTTTCTCAAAAAGCTGGAAATTGAAATATAATTTGACCCAGCAATTGCATTACTGGGAATATACCCTAAAAAAAACCCCAGAACTGCCATCCAAACCACTGTTTGCAAACGTATGTTTATTTCTGCGTTATTCATAATAGCAAACCAATGGAAGTAACCCAAGTGCCCTCCAACAAACCAATGGATGTAAAGCTATAATTCTTTACAGGAATAGACTGTTGTGTTCTTTCTCCCATGGATCAGCTGGTGGGTTAAAAGGGCTAATATTTTGTGAACAATATTAAGATTCTTAAACATACATGAGAGAGAGAGAGAGAGGTAATGATTTCACAGATGAATAAATGGCTTCAATTTTTGGCCACCAACTGTATTTTGGAAGATTTCCATATTTGTTCTCATTCCAAGAAAGATGATCCAACAGAGCACAGAAATTATCAAACAATATCATAAATATTACAAACAAGTAAAATTTTGTTGAATATTATTTTTTAAATTATTGGAACAGTATATCTTTAGGGAACTGCCAAAATTTCAAACTGGAGCCAGAAGAGTGGGTAGAACAAGGACTATCATTGCTCATGACAGATGGATATTGTCTGAAAACAGAGAATATAAAACTGTACCAGAAATCCAGGCACAGCACTAAGAGCTTGGTCTACATCATTTCTACTTGATCATCATGACATCTCCATGAAGAAAGTGCTATTCTTGTGCCCACTTTACAGAGGAGGACATTGACGTCCTTGAGGTTTAGATCATTACTCAAAGCTACACAGCTATTAAAGTGGCAATCCAGATTTGAACCTGATTTTACTTTTTCACATTTGTTTCTCATTCATACACTTCTGAAAAAAATTTGGACTTAGAACTGCGGGCGGTAATAAATCACAGAAGCTACTTTTAGAAGAAGAAATCATCCTACTGGGAAGTGGGGTGGGTAAGAGGATTGAGGGAAGGGGCAATTAAGTCTCAGCATTTCTTAAGCTCAAGGAATTGAAGAACAGATTCAAACCTAGAGTTGCTGTAATCAAGGATGCTTTGGGCACAATATTAAATGATCCAGGAAGTATTAAAAGAAGATGGAAGGAATATACTGAGTCATTATATAGAAAGGAATTGGCAGATACAGAGGAATTTA
>NW_006399811.1:16806722-16813525 GCF_000299155.1 Elephantulus edwardii | reverse complement strand
ATTGGCACAGGATAGAGCAGGGTTTAGGGCTGTTGTACATAGGGTTGCTAAGAGTCGCAAATGACTCGACGGCACATAACAACAACAACAACAACTATGGGAAGCATTGCATCTAGTCTAGACTACATTAGAGACTGATTTAACATAGGTTATTAAATAAAGGTAATATTTTACAGGGTTTTTCAAGCTTGGAATCATCAATCATTCCTCCTTTTCCCTCATCAATCTAATCAATTAGAATTTATTGCTGTTGTTAGCTGCTTTTGAGTTAGTGCCTGACCACCCATGTGTAATGGTGGAACAGAATGCTACCGGTCCTCTTTTGGAAGAAGGTCAAACTTTTCTTCTTATTCCATTTTAATTTAGAAGATCCCAGCCCTGGAGTCAATTTGAACTCTCATCAACTCTCCAATAGCTTTCAGAGGCTTAAATCTTAATGGAAGGAGACCACTCATTTCCCCCCACCACAGCAGCTGGTATATTTGAACCATCAACTTCTCTACTAACAGTACAACATGCTATTCACCACACATTAAGCCACCAGAGTTCAAAAACTCTGTTCAACATCACCTTGCTGTTGTTGTTAGGTGCCATCAAGTCTAGTAGGACCCATAGCAAGTCTGTGAACAACAGAGCTGAACTCTGGACTATCCTGTGCCGTCCTTACAATTTCTGGCATATTTAACCCATTGTGGCAGCCACTGTGACGGTCCTCCTCTCTTTTGCTTCATTGTACCGACACCTTTCCAAAAATGCTGTCCATCCCTCTCCAAGGAATATCCTGTCTTATCAACATGATCAAAATATGAGAGATGAAGTTTCATAATCTTTTTCTTTGAGGAGCACTCTGGCTGCACTTTCTCTGGGACATACCTGTTTTTGTTCTTTTGGCAGTCCATGGGATATTCAGTACTATTCTCTAACATTAACACCACAGTTCAAAGACAATGTAGTAAAACATAAACCTCCACTGGCCAAGATCCATTGATTAGAAAGTGAGCCCAAATCTTTCACATGAAAATGAAAATTTCAGGACGCTTGGAAGACTGTTTATGTTGTGCATTAGGAATTCTTCCAAGCTTTTCTTTAATGAAATTTATAGTCCTTGATTTTAATCCTAGGTCCATGACCCACTTTGAGTTGGTTTTTGTGAATGGAGTGAAGTGTGGATCTTGCTCGAGTTTTCTACAGATAGTTTTCCAACTTTTCCAACACCATTTATTAAAAAATGTGTCGTTTCCCCACTTAACTGATTTTATCTCCTTGTCAAAAATCAGTTGGCCATAGGGAGATGGGCTGATTTCTGGATTCTTAGTTCTCCATTGATCTAAGTGCCTGTCATTGTACCAGTACCACGCTGTCTTGACCACCACGACAGTGTAGTAGGATTTGGAATCGGTGAGTGAGATGCCTCCTACGTTGTTTCTCTTTTTAAAGAGTGCTTTGCTTATTTGGGACCTCTTTCCATTCCAAATGAAACTGGAGATTCCCTTTTCCATCTTGTTGAAGAATGGGATTGGTATTTGCATGGGGACTGCATTGAATGTGTAAATTGTCTTTGGTAGTATTGTCATTTTTACAATATTTAGTCTTCCTATCCATGAGCAAGGAATGTCATTCCACTTTTCCAGATCTCTTTTTGTTTCATCCTGAAAAATCTAAAACCAGGAAAGGATAAAATAGATGAATGGGACCTTCTAAGTATCAAATCCCTATGCACATCTGAAAACTTCACCAACAGGGTAAAAAGGGAAGCCACAGACTGAGAAAAAATATTTGATAATGACATGCCAGATAAGGGACTAAAATCTAGAATTTATAAAATACTCGAGCACCACAACAAGATAAAGGTAAATAACCCAATTGAAAAATGGGCACAGGATATGAACAGACACTTCACCAAAGAAAACATTCAGATGGCCAACAAACACATGAAGAAATGTGCAAAATCCCTAGCTCTAAGAGAGATGCAAATCAAAACAATTATGAGATATCATCTTTCCCCAGTAAGAATAGCAAAATTTAACAGAACAGCAAACAACAAATGCTGGTGATGTTGTGGAGAAACTGGAACCCTTATTCACTGCTGGTGGGAGTGTAAAATGGTGAAATCACTATGGAAGGCAGTATGGTGCTTTCTCAAAAAGTTGCAAATAGAAATACAATTTGATCCAGCAATTCCACTACTGGTAATATACCCCAAAGAAACCATAACTGCCACCCAAGCAGATATATGCACACCTATGTTTATTGTAGCTTTGTTCACAATAGCTAAGAGTTGAAAACAACCTAAGTGCCCATCAACAAATGAATGGATAGAGAAACTGTAGTATATTCACACAAGGGAATACTACGCTGCATTGAAAAACAAGGAACTCATGCAATGTTATACAAAATGGGTGACCCTAGAGGAAATAGTTCCTTATGCTGAGTGAAATATCTCAGTCACAAAAGGACAAATACTGCATAGTGTCACTGTTGTAAAATGGGACTGACATTGGAGATGGGGGGTGGAGACTGAGAAAGATGGGATAAATGATGCATACTGCATTGAAACAGACGAGGGAAATAACTGTTTAAAAGGGATATATGACTTGCATTGTCATGACAGGAGTGTCCAGAATGAAGGCTGCATAGTGGAGTGGACTTGGGAGGAGGGATTGAATAACAATGAAAGAATTTTTTTTTTAGTTACTTTTCAAAGAGAAGAGTGAACTGGAGAGGGGGGGAGGTTTGGCAGGGAGAAAAGTGCAACAATAAATGAATGGAAATCCAAAGTCTCTGTAAACGTTCATTAAAATTAATAATAATTAAAAAATAAAATTAGAATTTTACCATTGAACTAACATTGATTTGAGTCAGATATTTTTTCTTTTAACAGTTACTCCTTGTTTTCTGTTTTTAGGGAGGAGCTTTGATGGCATAGTCATCAGAGAGCTGCAATACTAAGCAGGAGCCATCCTTCTCTGGTCATTTGAATCTATTAGTGGCTCCATTTCAGAAAGATGGGTAATCTCCTCCCATGCAATCTAGTGCCTTGGAAAGCCAGTGGGGCTTCAGCTATGAGTCAGTCTGACTTGATGACAATGAGTTGTGTTCTCTGTTCTTAAAAGGCTTGATGGTGTAGTGCATTACATGTTGGACTGCTAACAGAACAGGTGGCAGTTACATGCATCCAGTGCTTCTAAAGCTAGGCAGTCTTCTCCTGTACAGATTTATAGCACTGAAAACCCAACAGAGGGTCATCAGAAGTCAGAATGGGATCAATAGCAGAGACTTTTAGTTTTGATCTCTGTTCTCACTGCGGTTCCCTCAGTTTAAGCCTGTATTGTCTCTAGCTTACTAATGAAGGAGTTTTCCGACTACTTTCTCTGTCCCTTTTGTCTATACCATCACCATAATCCTGCCTTTTTTACCTCTACTTTTTTTTTTAAATAAGTTTTCCTTTCCATTCCTTCTCTAGTTGATATCACTTAAGCATCTACTATCTCTTGTCTGGATATTGTGATGATATCGTAACCTGCCTCACTGCCCATTGACCTTACCCCATTCAATCCACTCATTCGACACCCTCCTTTGAGAAGGTCACTCCTCTGTTTAAAATGAGGGACTGCCAACAGGACAAAGTACAGGATTCTCATCCTGTACAACAAGGCCTTCTACAATCTTACCTCTACCAATATCTCCAGTATCACTGTATATCCATGCCTGGAGACTTATAGTTCATCTGTGATAAGGCATTCGAACTCTCCTCTATCCACCATGGAGTTCCACGGCCACTTCTTCCTTTAAGTTCCTGTTAAGCTTTCCTCTTCTAGGAATTCTCCTTGATTTATCATGCTAAACTCAATACCTTTCACGTGTGCTTTCTTTATCACTTGAGTGGAGAGACTCCTATTCCTGCCTCAGATGGAATTTAATTTGTATCCTTTTGTAAAGCCCTTTTCTTGCCCAGGCAGGGTTACCTTATCTCACATCACACCACTTTCCCAAATGTCCTGCTGCTCTGTTCCCTGCTTGGTTTACTCATCTGCGTCTCTCATGGCATGAGAGCTTCCCAAAGCAGGAGCCCATAGACCTGGAACACACAGCAGAAGAATGGAATAGAAGACCTAGTGAGAAATCCTTGCTGGAAAAGTAAGTACGAATGATTACATGTCAGGGTCAAAGAGAGGAAAAAGAATTTATTTCTAAGGAAATAGAGGAAATATGTACTCTATTTTGACCACCAAAGCCATGTTGTTATTATTATTGTTAGGTGCCATTGAATCAACTACAACTCAGAATAACCTCATGAACAACAAACAGATCCTTCTCCTATCCTTTACTATTCCTGTGATTCCTGCCATGCTCAGACCACTGTTATATTGGAAACCCATCCCTTTGAGTATCTTCCTTTTTTTTTTTTGCTTATTTGCCTTTCCCAACACGATATCTTTTTCCAAGAATCAGCCCCATTTTAACAATATGCAAAAAATATGAGACCAAGTTTCACCATAGAAAGTTATTTTCAAAATGTAAGAAAACAGGCTCTTGAGGCTATCTAGAATTTTATTTCAGTTCTGGTCTGTTGGTTCTTTTTTAGTTTTTAAAAAATATTGTTAATATAATTTTCATTTGTAACTATTTATGGCTTTACAAAGAAAATTTTTATAATTTCCAAGAAAATGCAGTTTTTGGAAGAGGAACACCTCTGTAATGCCATTCTTTCATATTTTAAGCTCTGCTTTGTTCATAGGGTCACTATGAGTTGCCTACAACTTGACAGCACTTAACAACAACAACAAAGAGAGAGCTCAGTTGGCCTAATGGACAGAAAGTGATGCTACCAAGCCAAAGGTAGGTGATTTTAATCTGCATCCCTCAGACCTGCTTTTAATTTTTTTGGTCAAATATTCTTGTAGGTGGTATAGCACTGGTCTGTCCATTTGCTATACAGAGGTAACTCGTGGTTGCTGTGATCCTGAACCCTGTGACCCTGATATGCCAAATGCAATATTTGATCACCCATGGTGGACAGTGTTTGGTGGAGCTCCCTGATTAAAACAAGCTTGGAAGCAGGAGTGGCATCCACTTCCGAAATAGCTTGCCTTCGGAAACCCTATGAACTTGGAGAAAGGATGAAAGTTATACAAGTGTTCATGTCTTTCATTATAGGGTTGCTATGAGTTGCCTGCAACTAATTACTATAAACAGAATTGCAGTCATAGTTAAAAAGACCATTTCTGGATTCATCTTGAAATACAATGTTGTGAGCAACAGGATAATAACCATATGCATACAAGGAAGACTTGTTTATACCATTTAAATACATGCACCAACAACCAGAGCCAAAGAGGAGGAAATAGATTATTTCTACAAACTTTTGCAGCTGAAACTTCATCAAACATGGAACCAAGATGCATTCATAGTGGATGACTAGGATGCAAAAGTTGGGAGCAGGGAAGAAAGATCTCTTATTAGAAATTCTTTATAACTCTTCTTTAGTCAGAAAACATGGACTTGGTGACAGAATGAGGCTGGAGATATAATGATAAAGTTTTGAACAATCAACGCTTTATTCATGGTAAATACCTTTATGAGAAACACAAACTGTGACTATACACATGGACTTCACCTGATGACTACATCTGTGAAAAGAATCATTGGAGAAGGTCAATATCAGCTGTGAAAACTAGGCCAGGTGCTGATTGTGGAACAGACCATCAACTACTTGTATGCGAGCTCAAAGTGAAGCAAAAAAAAAAAAAATTAAGTCCACAAGAAGCAAAATTTGACCTTAAATCTATCCCACCTGAATTTACAAATCGTATCAGAAACAAGTTTGAGGCCTTGAAGACTAATGTATGAAGACAAGATGAGCTGTGGGAGGTTATCAAGAATATCATCTATTAAAAAAGCAAAAGAAAATTTACAAAGAAAAAGGAGGAAGAAATGAATGTTGGAAGAAACGGAATATTGCATTAACGTGCCAAGAAGCTAAAGCAAAGGGAAGAAAGTATGAAATTAAGGAGCTGAACAGAAGATTTCAAAGGGTAGCTTGGGAGGATAAAGCAAAGTATTATAATGAAATGTGCAAAGGGCTGGAGTTGGAAAACATTCATCATTTCTTAACGTGAAGGAATTGAAGAGCAAATTAAAGTCTTGAGTTGCAATACAAGGATAGTATGGACAGAATGTTAAATGATCCAGGAGGCATTATAAGAAGATGAGAAGAGTATACAGAGTCATTGTACCAAAAGGAATTGGCTGACACAGAAGAATCTTATTAAACAACATATGATCAAGAGACAATGATGAAGGAGGAAATTAAAACTGCTTTGAAGGAATTGGTGAAAAGCAAGGCCCCAGGAGTTGGTGGAATATCAAGTGGCATATTTCAATAGACCGATGCTGCCCTAGATGTGCCAACAGAACTGGAAAACAATTTTCTGGCCAAATAACTGGAAGAGATCCATATTTGTTCTCATTCCAAAGAAGTGTGACCCAATGGGGTGTGAAAATTATTGAAAAAATATCATATGCAAGTAAAATCCTGCTGAATGAAGATTATTCCAAAACGACTGGAACAGTACATTGACAGAGAAGTGCCAGAAGTGCAGACTGGATTTAGAAGAGGCATGTTGTTGTTGTTGTTATGTGCCGTCGAGTCGTTTCCGACTCATAGCGACCCTCTGCACAACAGCCCTAAACCCTGCTCTATCCTGCGCCAAACACACCGCCTCTAACAGACCCATCCCGATTACCCCAGTCACCGAATCAATCCGTCTCATAGAGGGTCTTCCCCTCCTGCGTTGTCCCTC
>NW_006399811.1:16790846-16805157 GCF_000299155.1 Elephantulus edwardii | reverse complement strand
GGTTTGAATCTGTTCTTCAGTTCCTTGAGCTTAAGAAATGCTGAGCGAGTCCGGCCCTTTTGATTTTCTGACTCTAGCTCCTCGCAAATTTCATCATAGCCAATGTCAGATCAATCTTCGCTGAAAGCAGACAGTACCAGAGGAATGTCTATGTTTCACTGATTAAGCAAAGGCATTTGAGTGTGTGTTTCGCCAAAAATAAATAAATAGATAGATAGATAGATAGATAGACAGATAGATATATAGATAGATTTAAAAAAACAAAATAAAAAACTGTGACTACCCTTGAGAAGAATGGGCATCCTAGAATGCTTAATTGTGCTCATGTGAAACTTATACTTGGACTAGGAAGCAGTAGTCAGAACAGAACAAGGAAACACTGAATAGTTCAAAATCTGAAAAGGAGTGCCTTAGGGAGGTATCCTGTGTCCATAACTTTTCAATCTATATGTAGAACAGATCATTTGGGAGGCTGTACTTAATGAGGAAAAATGTGACATTAGGAATGATGGAAGACTCATTAACAACCTTGTTACTCAGGTGACATAACCTTGCTTCCTGAAACTGATAAAGACCTGAGGTGTTTGCTGCAGAAGTTCAAGGACTGCAGCCTTTAATATGGACTGGAACTCAACATCAAGAAAACGAAGATTCTCACCACTGGGCCAATGACAGCACCATGATCAATGGAGAGGAGATTAAGTTTGTTAACAATTTCAACTTGCCCAGTTCTACCATCAACACTTTTGGCATTAAGAGTCAGGAAATAAAAAGGTGAATTGCATTGGGGAAAGTCTGCTGTCAGGGACTTCTCCAGAGTGCTAAAGAGCAATGATGTTAGTCTAGAGACTAATGTGTTCCTGATGCAGGCCATGATCTTTGCAATTACTTGCTATGCATCAGAAATTTAAACAATAACTAAATATGACAGAAAAAGAATCAATGCATTTGAGTTGTGGTACTGGCGAAGAAATATTAAACATTCCATGGACCTCAAAGAGAAGAAATATGTTTGTCCTGGAGAGGGTGAAACAAAATTGCACATTGGAGGCAAGGATTTTGAAGCTCCACGTCACACACTTTGGACATATTGCCAGGAGGGACCAGTCCTTGGAGAAGGACAGCATGCTTGGAAGGATGGAGGGACAGCACAGGAGATAAAGACGCTGAGATGAATTAACACAGTAACTGGGGTAATGGGGTACTTGTGCTAGAGACAGTGAGATTGGTTCAGGATAGGGCAGGGTTCAGAGCTATTGTGCATAGGCTCGCTATGAGTCCCAGGTGACTGGATGACACATAACAACACCACCACCACCACAAATTTCAGGTTTTCCTATCATTACTGAATGCTTTCCTACAACCAAAACCATAATTTTTTACCAGAAACTTTCATAAACATCTATCATAGAAATAAATACTCCAGATTTTGGGTAACTAATTCACCAGGTATGCCTCTCTTTAATTATTATTTATGCGACTTCATTTAATCCTCACAACAACCCATTGAATAAATTGTTTTTATTCCCATTTTACAGAGAGTGACATTGAGGTTCAGTGAGGTTAAGTAACTGAAGTGACACTTCTAACTAAAAGTAACACAATGCCTGAATGGCAAGGCTGGGATTTGAAACAAGGTCCACCTAACTACAAATTTAAGGATCTAGTAATTTTATAAGTGAACACAGTACAGTGAGTTATTTGACTTGACCCTTCCAACTTAGTCTGTAATTCCCACCAAATGAATATGTGGGACTACGCAAATAGGGTTCTTTTTACCCACCAAGGAGATTAAACATTTTACTAATAATGTAAATGAGATGCATGACACTATTGGGGGAGCAGATATGTAAATAAGATAAATGGAATTCTAACAATGAGATTGGTTGGTTTTCTCATTTTGCTAGACTTAAAATGAGCCATTTCAAAGTTTGGAGGAAGGATCTGACTAAATAACAAGAAGAAAAGATGGGAGCAGAATATATCCTTGGAATCTGGAGTCTCTGTGCTAGAAACCACCTAGACCTAGGAGACAGAGTTCCAGCCTGGAGACAGTGAAAGACTGATAATCAGAGGCAGATTGATGGTGACAACAGAGATAGCAGAACCAGGAGACCAATGTGAGTTTCTGACTCACAGAGTGAAAAAGTTGAGCTCCTTCCAGCTGGAGGCTTACTGGCAGAGTAGAGGCCTCTGAGCTCTTGTTGAAGGAGCTAAGGAGATAAAAGCTTTGTAATATTTGACCAATCAGGACAGAAGTCAGCTGAGTCAAGAGACCTAAGAGACCAGGAAGCTGAAATGTAAAAGGCTGAAAGCTGAAGTCTGAAGCATGGCTAGGAAGAAGTTTTCCTCACTGAAGAATTTTATCCCGAGTCTTTCCTGATCCTGATTAAGACCTGTTACTTCCCTATAACCTCCCCTTTTCATGAGTACTATCTGTGAGTTCTGTGTGGCCATTGTAACAAAATTAGAGAGAAGTAGAGGGTGCCACAGGAAGGATGTCAGAATTGGTAAAAAATTATAGATAAGAAATGTGTCTGCCTCATAAGAATCAATCTTGAGCTGATGCTGCTGATAGTGATTCTCCTCCTCACTGAGTTAGGATCAGATAATTGCAATCTCTGACTGACTTATTTTAGATTCAGTAAATACCTGTCAACTGTTTGAGTCTGGGCCTTTTCACTTTTACATAATGATTTAGTTCCATTTCTAAATATGTACTGAGTGTCAGCTACGGTAAGAAAGTCTTTCAGTCACTGGGATTCAAATGGCTTCAACCACGATCAGACTCCAAGGTACTTATAATTTAGTGGAGGAGGCATAAATATAAACGAGTCACTATCTTATAAGAAAACTTGAAGTATCAGCAACTGTGCCATGGAATGGTTAATACTAATCAATGGGATTTAGTCAAGACATTTTTTGTTGTTGCATGCATAAAGAGACTTCAGGAGGCACACTTAACACATGCATTTCCTTTGCTCTTGAATATTCTCCTCCTTAGACTATTGCAGTTGTTGTCCAATAAGGAATTAATTTCTGAGGCAGATTTGGCTTTGGAAGATTCTGGTTTCTCCTTCCTCTCTATTGAGGTCATTCAATCTCTCTCACTAAGTAGGATCTAGTTCTTCAGATATTTAATCTTAGCACAAAGCAGCCTCTTTCCTCTGAGGTAGATGATGAAGTTGCAACAGAAATCAGGAGGACGTGTTCTGCCCTGCCTGGGTTCTGAATGTCACAGATCTGCCCTGTTCTGGGGAAAGGGGCCAGGAGGGCAAACATAACCAATCTTTTCTTTACTCTAGCTTTCAAAATCAGTCTGTGGATGAAATATATCTAGTGAAGGCAATTTTTCAAAGCAATGTTATATATAAAGTGTATGCGTCTTTGAAGGTATCCAGTATAAAACATAAATAGCATAAGGATAAATGTAGATGAGGTTGAAATTGTTAAGGATTTTATCTTACTTGGATCCATAATCAACACCTATGGAAACAGTTGTTGTTGTTAGGTGCCATCAAGTTAAGTATGACTCCTAGTGGCTCTATAAACGAAGATCTGAAACCAGTCCTGTCATGTGTCTTCCTCACAGTTCCTGACACACAAGAGCCCATTGCAGCAGTCACCTTGTCAATCCACCTGGTTGAGGGCCTTCTACTCCTTCTCTGATCCGCCACCCTTCCCAACACCATGTCCTTCTCCAAGGAATAGCACCACCTAGCAACATGTTCAAAGTATGTTAGGCAAAGCCTCATCATTCTTGCCTCCAAAGAGCACTCTGGCTGCACCCTCTCCAAGACGTATCAATTCTTTCTCTTGGCCGTCGATGGGATCTTCAGTAATCTTCTCCAACGCCACAGCTCAAAGGCAACAATTCTTTTTCTGTCATCCTTATTCATTGTCCAGGTCTCAGATGCATAGCTAGTAATCTGAAAGACGATGGGCTGAATCAAAAGCACGTTAGTTTTCAAACTGACATCACTACTCAATAATTTGGAAAGGTACCTAACTGCATATTTTCCTATCGCAGTGCATCTCCTTATTTCCTAACTGCTTGTACCAAGGGTGTTAATTGTGAATCCAAGGAAGAAAAAGCTGTTGACAACTTCAATCTCCTCTCCATCCATCATGACATGGCCTATTTGTCCAGTGGTAAGAATCATTGTTTTCTTGATATGGAGACACAATCTATACTAAAGGCTGCATTCCTTGATCTTCTGTAACAAGTGCTTCAAATCCTCCTCACTTTCAGCAAGCCAGGTTGTGTCATCTGCAAAACGCAGGTTATTGATGAATCTTCCTTCAATCATGATGCCATGTTCTTCTTTATAGAGTCCAGCTTCTCAGATAATTTTCTCAGCATATAGCTTGAACAGGCATGGAGACAGAATACATCCCAGATGCATTTCCTTCCCAATTCTAAACCATGCAGTGCTCCTCTGCTCCTTTTGCACAACAGCCTCCTGGTCCAGGTATAGGTTTCTCATGAGCACAATCAAATACTCTGGGATTCTAATTCTTCTCAGTGCCAGCCACAATTTGTCATGATCCACACAGCCAAACACCTTTGCATAGTCAATAAAGCATAAATAGGCATTCTTCTGGTATTCCTTACTTTCAGCCAGGATCCATCTGACATCAGCAATTCTAAATCCAATTCTAAATCCCTCTTGAACTTCTGGCAATTCTCTATCTATGGACTGTACCAGCTGCTTTTGAATGATCTTCAACAGTATTTTGCTATCATGTGATATCAATGACATTATTTGATAATTCCACATTCCATTGGATTACCCTTCTTGGGAACAGGAACAAATATACACCTCTTTCAATCTGTTGGCCAGACAGCTGTCCTCCAAATTTCCTAGCATAGACTGATGAGTGCATCCAAGGCTGCATCTGTTAATTGAAACAAGTCAATTGGTATTCCATCGATTCCTGGGTCCTTATTTTTTGCCAATGACTTCAATGCAGCTTCCACTTCCTCTTTCACTGTCATTGGATCCTGTTCATATGATACTTCCTGAAATTTTTAAGTGTCAATCAATTCTTTCTGGTACAGTGACTGTGTATTCATTCTATCTTCTCTTGATGCTTTCTGGGTCATTCAATAGATTGTCCATAGTATCTTTCAACATTGTGACACGAGGCCTAAATTGGTTTTTAAGTTCTTTCACCTTGAGAAATGCAGAGTGAGTTCTTCCCTTTTTATTTTCCAATTCCAGCTCTTTGAACATTCCATTATAATACTTTGATTTGTCCTCCTGAGTTACTCTTTCAAACCATCTATTCAGGTCTTTTACTTTGACATGTTGTTCTTTAGATTTGGCTTTCCCCACATTCCAGAACAATCTTTAGAGTCTCTTCTGACATCCATTTTTGTGTTGGTTTTTTTTTACCTTTCTCCTCTGTTTTTGTAATGACCTTTTGCTTTCTTCATAGATGATATCCTTGATATCCTACAAGTCATCTGGTCTTCTATCATTGTTGTTCATTGACTCAAACTTACTTTTAAGATGATAATGAAATTCCAATGGAATTGATTCAAGATCATATCTTGGTTTCTGTGGACTTATTTTAATTTTCTTCGGCCTCAATTTGAATTTGCATATGAGTAATTTATGATCTGACCCATAGTCTGCCCCTGGCCTAGTTTTGACTGCTGATATTGAGCTTCTCCAATGATTTCTTCCACAAATTTGTCAATCTGATTCCTATGCAGCCCATTGGTAAAAGTCACATGTAAAGTCTTCTTTTGTGTCTTTTAGAAAAAGTATTTGTCATGAAAAAAATCATCTTAAATACAAAATTCAATCATTTTATTTACAACCTCATTTCTATCACCAAGCCCGTATTTTCCAATGACTGTTCCTTTTTCATTGTTTCCTACTTTTGCATTCCAGTCACCAGTTATCATTAATGCATCCTGATTGCATGTTCAGTCAATTTCAGACTGCAAAATTTTATAACAATTCTCAATTTTTTTCCTCTTTGGCACTAGATATAGGAGCATATACTTGAATAATAGTCGTGCTAATGGGTCTTTCCTGTATTGTATGGATATTATCCTGTCACTCACAGTAATGTATTTTAGGATAGAACTTGAAATTGACTTTTTGACTATGAATGCAACATTGTTCTTCTGTTTTTCATTTCCTGCATGGTATATCATATGATTATCTGATTCAAAATGACCATAGCTGGTTCATCACGTCTCACTAATGCTTAGTATGTTAATCTTCATGCGTTCTATTTCATTTTTAACAATGTCCAATTTTCCAACATTCAAGCTACAAACATTCCTTGTACCAATTGTTAAACGATATTTGTTATTGATCACTACCATACTATAAATATTCTCTTTAGGAAGTAGATGGTCCACCCTGCTTCCTAGTCTGTCTTAATCAGATTGGGTGGGAAGCTTTCTGTGGGCAAACAGGATGGGGCTTAGTATGTAAAATTTCGTCTTGTTCTGACCTAGTGAGTGAGTGCGCCTTTAGCTTGGTAAAGCTGGATCTTGGTGGATAAGTGTTTGTGATTTACTTGAAATCCATGGTAAACTATTTGGACATTTCTAAATTGTGTTTGCAATCAAGTGTAAGCTGATTAACTGTATCTGATCTTGTTTATAATCAGCTTGGTTGGGAAACCTCTTTGTGGGGAAACGGGATTTGGTGGGCGGGCCTTGATATTTACAATTTGGTTGTACCTTGGCTGTGCGGTCCTTGGTCCTGCTATTGATTGATCATGTTTAGAAAGAACATTGTAAGTGTTGCAGCATGTGTCTGTCAGTTTGCTGTGCTGTTATTACTTGGGGTTAATGTGATGTTGAAATCTTTGTCACTGGTGTGTCAAATTCCAAAAGGGTTTTCCATTGTGGATTGATTTTGGTGGAGCTCCTTGACTATGGAAACAGTAGTCAATAAATACAAATATATATATTGCATTGGTAAGCATGACCTTTTAAATACTAAAGTGCATTTGACTCAAGCCTTTGTGTTTTCAATTGCTCCATAGGTACAATGAGTAAGGAAGACTAGAAATAATCAGTGTCTTTGTATTGTGGTGCTGATGAAGAGTATTGACTATACTGTGGACTGCCCGAAGAACAAACGCATCTGCCTTGTGGGAAATGCAGTCAGGATGCTCCTTAGGCAAGGATGGCACAACTTCATCTTACACAGCTTACACCTGTTTCCAGGAGGGATTGAGCCTTGGAAAAGGACATGATGCTTGGAAAAATAGTTAGAGAGGATGACCTTCAACAAAATTGATTGGCCCAAAGATTAGAACCATGGACTGAAACACAGCAGAAAATGTAAGGATGACAGCAAGGTTTTGTTTTGTTGTATGTTGGGTCATTCTGAGTCAGAGCTGACTTGATGGAACCTAACAACAACAACAACAGACTAGTTACTATAAATTTTACATGATGAGATTACTATTGTTAACTCCTGTGGAATTTGTCCCTGACTCATGGGACAAGATTCCATGTGTTAAAGGGTAAGACTGAGCTCCCTAGAATGTTCTTTGTTGTAATCTTTACAGAATTAATTTACCAGGCCTTTCATTTGTGGAGTGGATAGATTTGAACCATCAATTTTTAGGTTGCAAACAGCTGATTGCAAACTTTTTATGTTGCCATGCTTCTTACAAATGAACCTCCATCTCAAATGCATATATATATATACACATACGTGTAGATGTGCACGCGCGCGCACACACACACACACACACACACACACACACACACCCCCCTATCAGAGACCAGTAATTGTCATTGTTGGAGTTTAACTTTAAAGAAGTATTTTCTTGATGATAATTTCAGTTTTGAAAATATAAACTGGGTCATATCACTAAGATTCTGAAACTTAAAGACAGAGTGCAGAGGGATGGGGAAAAGGGTGTTTCGGTTTTAAAAAGGAGTTGCAATACTTTGCTCCTTCTGGTGCTTACTAGATATAACAGGAAAAGGATAGTTACTCCTTAGACTCAAATATCCCCAAGTTCTTGGAATCTTCCTTGGTATTCTATTTGCAATTAGAGTTTTATTTGTGCATTCATCCAAATAAACATTTATTGAACATCTATTATGTGTTAAATGTTGAGCAGGCAGAGAATCCTTTGGGAAGGACAGACTGGTGGTTATGGTGATAACAGTGACAAGGGTGAGAACCATAAACAGATAACAAATATACCAGCAGCTGCATCCTTTGCTGCATCTGTGTCTGATGGGAACATGACTACTGTTTTGTTCAGTTGTTCTTAGCTGCTGTTGAGTCAATTCTGACTCATCATGATTATCATGTCCAACAAAATATTTCCTGGTCCTGCATCATCCTCTTGATTGTTGACATGCTTGAGTCCGTCTTTGCAGCTTTTGTGCCAATCCATCTCAATGAGGTTTTCCTTTCACATTGTTGATTCTTTAATTCATGAAACATGATGTTTTCCCTGAGCAATTTGTTTCATCTAATGGCATGGCCAAAGTACATTCGACACTCTTCTTTTATGATGCATAGGATTTTTTGGAAGTAGATAATCTAACTAGACTTTTCTTCTTTGTCTGCCATCATCTAGAAATGCTGCTGAAAACAGTGGGGTTGCCCTCCTAGTATTTAAAATACTGATGGAATAAATCTCAGTATCAAAGCAACATGTAAGCCACTCTTGTATGACTAAATAATGGATGAGAGCTCTCTAGTGGCCTAATAGTAAGGACCTGCTGCTATCCTAAAGGCACATTATTTGAATCGACCAGCTGCTCCATAGGAGAAAGATGGGACATCTCCTCCTGTAAGATTTACTGCCTCTGAAAACACAGTGGAGGTTCAGCTCTGCGTTGGTTTTGATTTGATTGCACATAACAACAACAAGAGTTAAGGTTAGTGGCTTAATTAGATATTAATGAATAAGAGTAACAGACATAAAATACTCAGTACGGAAGAAGACAACTATGCCACTAACGAAGAAAACAAAACAGAACAAAAGAATGAATAAAGAATCTTTCTTTTGAAATTATAACTCTTGGTGTTCATACGTGTATTCTTGAAATAATCAGTTTCTCTCTATAACATGAGGTTCTTCCTCATCTGGTTATAGGCCAACAGATGTGCTTTTATAGATGCTTTTGAATATAGAAAGAACAATTGCATTAAAAGAGGTTTAGATAAGACATTTGTTACCACACCTAGGCCATAGCTGACATCTGATGATCTGGTGACTTTGGAGTCTTCAATTCAGCAGCTTAGCAAGTTCACCAGGGACCCAGATTCTTCATGTTTTTCTATTATACAATCCTCATTGTGCTGGCTGTTACCTCAGACATTCTCTCTTGTTTGAGACATGGCCACAGCAGCTCTAAGTATCACATCTTAATAATACTACATTCAAAAGACCAAGAAGCAATGTTCTTCTTTGCATTACTTTGAACAGTAAGGAGAGCTTCCCAGAATGTCCCTTAAAGGCTTTTCAGGTATAGTTTTAGGTCATATTATATTCTTAAAGCAATCACTGGCAAGGAAATAGAATGATCATGATTTGCCTAAATGATTAAGATTGAAACTCTGGGGCTGAGAGGAGGCCAACCTCTATCGAGCAGCTGGCTGTCCAGTTCCTGAACAAAACAAGACCTATTGCAAACAATGGGTACCAGTGGAGCTGGTAAGTGGGAAGGGATACAGGGTAGAAAATCAGAAGACAGTAAAATGACAATACAGAAGAGTCCCAGGCCAGGAACGTTTCAGTTAAGGATCTTTCCCTGATAGCCTCTGTGTGACCTTACTTCACAGATGAGCTTCTCTTACAGAAATGTGTTTTGCTGATCTTTAGGATAGCTGCTGAGGACACACTGTGCTGTATATTCTGCTGGTTCATATTTCATCACCTTGACCTGAAGCCAAATAGTGTGGTAAGAGGTCTAAAATGGTTTATGGCTAGGGCAGGCAGGCTGATGTCATTTGTCAAATGTGGCACTCTAGAATGATCTTACCAGTGTAGAACCATTCAAAGGTTTTTCACAGGACATTTATTAGAGGGTGTGATTTTGAAACAAGAATTAATCACTTTGCAGTTTACTTGATGTGGAAAGTAGGGACTGAGATCCATTGTAGGATCAGAAGTCCACTTCAGTAGCTGTGAGAAAGTGAGGGATGGTGCCAGGGAAGATATATTCCAGGCTTGAACTCAGTAAAAAAGAAAATATAGGTGGTGTTTCTGGAATTGGTGCTTCCTTGTAAAACTAACATTATGAGGTGTTTTTTGAAATTGAGAAGTTCCTTTATATATTCTAGTTAGTTGAAGAAGTTACCAGATTATTATATAACTTTAAAAGCTTCACGGGGTAGAGAGCTCTGGTTGCCTAGTGGCAAGAAGCTGCACTGTAATTGCAGAGGTACACGGTTCGAATCCACCAGATGCTCTGCTGGAGAATGAGGGGCAATCTTCTCCTGTACCAGTCAGATCCAATTTGATGGTACACACACACACACACACACACACACACACACACTAAATTTTAAAAACAGCTTCACGGGGTGGGGGGAGGAGTGGGAGATCCACAGTATAACTATCACAGCATTTTATATGTAGCACAGCACTACTGATTGAGTGTAGTGAGAATTTGTCAAGAAATAATAAAAACAATGAAGACTGCTAGAGAATGGAATCTGTGGAAGTGGAAATATTATTGGCACTAAATCTTTGCAGAAGCAAGAGCCATCTCTAAGAGTGTAAATCAACTGAGGCTATATATCAAATCACTTGGAAGGCTCAGAAAATATTTATGTCCCCATCCCGTTCCCAGTGTCTTTGATTTCATTAGTACAGAACAAAGCCAATTTGAATGTCCAAATACTTTGAAAGTTCCTCGGTTGATTATCACATGGAACCAAGGTTGAGAATTTGAATCAAAATCTCCTGAAGGGCTTATTAAAACAGATGCTCAGTCCAACTTCAGACTGATTCAGTAGGTCTAGGGTGGGGCTCAAGAATTTGCATTTTGATTCTGTCCCCAGATAACATTGATGTTGGTCCAAAGGGGTTCACAATTTAGTACCACTCTGTCTTGACCACTAGGGCAGTCTAATAGAATTAGAAATCAGGGAGTGAGATGCCTCCTATTGTTTATCTTTTTAAGGAGTGCTTTGCTTATTTGAGGTCTCTTTTTATTCCAAATGAAGTTGGAGATTGCCTTTTCCATGTTGTTGAAGAATGTAATTGGTATTTGTATTGGCATTGCATTGAACATGTAAATTGCCTTTGGTAGTATTGTCATTTTCACAATATTGAGTCTTCCTATCATGAGCAAGAGATATTCTTCCACTTCTCCAGGTCTCTTTTTGTTTCTTGTAGTAATGTATTATAATTTTCATTGAATAGATCCTTTGTATTTCTAGTTAGATTTACTCCCAAGTATTTAATTTTGTGATTAGCTATTGTGATGGGTACTGTTTTTTTCTGAGCTCCAGTTCTGTATTCTCTTTGTCACTGAAGAGAAATACAATTGATTTTTGTATGTTGATCTTGTATCTCGTGACTTTGCTGAATTGGTCAACTATGTTCAGTAGTTTTCTTGCTGAGTCTTTAGGGTTTTTAAAATATACTATTGTATTATCTGCATATAGAGATAATTTTACCTCCTCTTTGCCAATTTGGATACCTCTTATTTCCTTCTCTTGTCTTATTGGTAATGATATGTCTGATAAGGGACTTATATCTAGAATTTATTCAATACTCCAGTACCACAACAAGATAAATGTAAACAACCCAGTTGCAAAATGGGCACAGGTTATGAACAGACATTTCACCAAAGAAGACATTCAGGTGACAAACAAATACGTGAAGAAATGTTAAAAATCCCTAACTCTAAGAGAGATGCAATTCAAAACAACTATGACATATCATCTCATCACAGTTAACAGTAGTAAAGTTCAACAAAGCAGCAAACAACAAATTCTGGTGAGGTGGTGAAAAACTGGAACCCTTATTCACTGCTGGTGGGCGTGTAAAATGGTGCAGCTACTCTGGAAGGCAGTATGGCACTTTTTAAAAAAGTTGGAAATAGAAATACCATTTGGCCCAGCAATTCCACTACTGGGAATATATCTTAAAGAAATCAGAACTGCCACCCAAGCAGATATATGCAAACCTATATTTATTGCTGCTTTGTTCACAATAGCAAAGAGTTGGAAACAATCCAAGTACCCATCAAAAAACAAAAGGATAGAGAAGCTGTGGTATATTCACACAATGGAACACTATGCAGCATCGAAAAACAAAAAACTCATGAACTATCATACAAAATGGATGACCCTGGAGGGCATTTTATTGAGTGAAATGTCTGAATCACAAAAAAAAAGAAATTTTTATGACATCAAGAAAACATACTAGGAGAAAACCCCATTGTCACATATTGATTGTAAAAAAAACTGGAGTACATATTGTTGTTGTTGTTATGTGCCATCAAGTCCAGTACCATAGTGACTCTATGAACAACTGATCTGAACCCCATCCTATCCTGTGCCATCCTCACAATCTCTGACACACTCGAGCCCATTGCTGCAGTCACTGTGTCAACCTAGTTGGTTGAAGGTCTTCCTCTTTTTCACAGCCCTTCCACCTTCCCAGGCATTATGCCCATCTCCCAGGAATATCCTTTCCTTGCAACATACCCAAAGTATGTGAGACAAAGCTTTATCATATTTGCCTCCAAGAAGCACTTAGGCAGCACTTTCTTTAAGACATATCTGTTCTTTTAGCAAATTATGGGATATTCCTCAGTGTTCTTTAACACCACAGTTCAAAGGTTTCCGTTTACATAATCTGGGCGTACTAATAGAGACACCGTGCTTGGGATGGTGGAGAGTGAGCAAAAGAGAAGACCTCAACCAGATGGATTGGCACAGTGACTGCAACAATGGACTAAAGTGTGCCAGAGACTGTGAGGATGAGAAAGGATTCACGTCTGTTGAGTCATATTGGACTTGATGGCACCTAACTACGAGAACAGCAAGTCAAAATAATAACTCTGAATTGTGCCGCTATAAATAATTTGCATGCTCCTCTCTATCTTCTATAGTACAATGATCACTTTTCTCCTCCTATGTTTTAAAACGTAGCATCTAAAATGAGAAATTAAATGTGTGAACCAAATAGCAGGTTCTAGGATGGTTTAATGCACATAGGCCAATCTTTCTAGATGAGTTAATTCTCTAGGTACTCTGGCGTGAGAATATGTGATCTTAACCTTCTTCAACTTACCTGACATCAGTGAAGGCTGATACCATTCCTCTAAGACGATATCTAAAATATGAAAAAGCAAAGTGTCAGATTTGTGGTTTATAATAATATAAAAAGGGTAGCCTGGTACACATACACATACAGAGATCCACAGAGATAGACAAAGGAAGTGAAGTTTGATTACTGTCAAACTTCAGAAACAAGTTTTACATGCTGCATCATCTGCCGCAGCAGCGTTCCTTGGATCCCTACCCCCACTCCCTGTGGGTTTGGAATTCCTCTTCGAGCCCCTTCTGCTATCCTGGTGTGACCTCAGTATTAATTGCATTGTACTGAGATCATCTCTTCATCTGTCTTTCTCCCCTTTGGCTGTGATTCTTGTGCACAAGTCTCTACTTCCTGCATGTCTCTGGCCTCCAAACGCAGAGCTGGGAAATCAGCAGGGAAAAAAATTCTTGCCTTACTGACTTCCAACCAATCTCAAGCCTTAAACACTAACTTGATTGATAAGTGAGACATTAGTGCCTTGAAACGAAGGGTCATCAATGATTCCTGCCTACTTCCTCAACAATGCATGTCAAATTACACATATATTAAATTGGTAGTTACAGATTATTCTGGCCAAAAATGGTTGTAAGAAACCAAAGCCTTATATCATGGTCACATGTTCACTCATTGGCTCTGACTAGCCATCAACAGACTAATTCTTTAGCTTCAAGAAGCCCTTCCTTTAATAACTTTGCCGGGAAATGACTGCCTAAAACCAACAAATGGAATTGGAAGTATCTCATTTCACTGAAACTGGACCAGTATTCACGAGCACATAAGAACTTCTCTGGTCACTGACTCTTCTGGTGTCTAGAGCCAACAGACAGCCCTGTCTCTGTTGACAGCCTTAAACCCATTGCCATTTAGTAAATTCTGACTCATAACTCATAGTGACCTTGTAGGACAGAATATTATATACATATATATTATATATATGTTGTTGTTGTTGTTATGTGCCATCGAGTCGTTTCCGACTCATAGCGACCCTATGCACAACAGCCCTAAACCCTGCTCTATCCTGCGC
>NW_006399811.1:16747328-16787190 GCF_000299155.1 Elephantulus edwardii | reverse complement strand
TGGTTTATCTTGATAAGGGTGGGGTGGTGACTGGTTGTTGTGGTGGTTGGGTTTGGGGTTTTGTTTGGGGTTTTTTTTTCATTCACAATTACTTGTGAGCTGATAGGATTTCAGGATTTAGCTAACACAATGAGCTGTGGGCTGGAAGCCTTTTGGTTTAGAGTCAAAGAGTACCTGGGTGGACAGGCCTTGTATTTAAAAGGTGGTAGGGCCCTCAGGCCTATGGCCTTGGGCTGGTGTTAATTGTGTTTGGGATGAACATTCTTCTAAGCAGTACAACACTGGTTTGTCACTATGCTGTGCTGGTGTAGCTTGGGGTTGTTGTGATGCTGAAAGCTGTGCCAAGTGCCAGTTTATGTCAAATGCCAGTAATGGTTACCCATCTGTGGACAGTGTGTGGTGGAGCTTCCAGATTGATTCAGGTTTGGAAGCTGGAGTAGCATCCACTCCCTAAACCATGTGCCTCTGGAAACTCTATGAACATAGAGAAACAACAAAAATTATAGTACAGGGCTCAGGTATTTGGTTCATAGTGAAGCTGAGTCATGCTCGACTCTACAGCACTTAACAACAAAACAATAACTACAAATATATATATACCCTTTCTTTCTCTTTTCATTGTGATCAAGTGGGAACCAATTCAGAGTTGACCCTCTAGTGATTTTCTGAGGTGGTAAATTACACCAGAGGAGAATGCTTTTCTTTCTCCAGAATAACTTTTGGTGGATTCAAACTATCAGAAAAGTCTGACCTTTGGATTAGCAGGGCAATTCCCAGTAAACTACCAGTAAAACTCCATCTTAAAAATGAAATTGCTTTTAATGGCACATTATGAATCAGAAGTGGCTCAAAAGTGGGGTGGGATTTTTTGTTGCTGGTTGGTTTTTGGTTTTTTTTTGGTTGGTTGGTTAGTTTATTTATACCAGTGAATCAGCACTGCTTGATCTGCTGGCAAACCTTTCCACACCTTGTCCCTCTGAAAAACCCAACATCCTCAAAGGACCTTCTCTGAACCATTCCCTCCTTCAAGTATCCACTGGACTTTGTATGGATTTTTTCCCCAAATCTGTTTCTCTCTCTAGTCAGTAACTTTGTTAAAGGCAGGGACAGTATTTCACAGATGTTTAAAGCACAGTACTTGAAACACAATCAGTTGATATTGAATTGGATTGAACTTCTTGGGGGAGAAAAAGAAGCTGATTTTTTTTTTTACAATTATATTTCCTTCAGAATAACTCCAAAACTTACAGCCACTTTTAACATAACTTTAACCTTTTTCTAGGACAGAGTGTGGGTCGAAGGAGCCCTGGTGGCACAGTGGTTAGGTAATTCAGCTGTTAATAAAAGATCAGCATGTTGAAATCATGCTAAAATCTGAGGGAGATATAAAAGGCAGTGTGCTGCTGTAAAGATACTCAGCTTTGGAAATCCCATGGTGCAATTCTTTTCTGTCTTCCAGAGTCACTAAGACTTGGAATCAACTTGAGGACAGTATGTTAGGCTGGGTTGATATTGTGGTAGGTAGAAATAATTCATGTTGATTTGAATTGTAGCTTAATCACTTAATAGATATGTCCTAACAAGTTCATGTCTATTCATCTATTCAGAGTCCATAACGTGCCATGCTGCTAATCAAAAGGCCATGAGACTCTCTGGGTTTGGAATTCCTCTTCAAGGCCCTTCTGGTATCCTAACATGACCTCAATATTAATTGCATTGCACTGAGATCATCTCTTCATCTGTCTTTCATCCCCTCAGCTGTGATTCTTGTGTACAATTCTCTACTTCATTCATGCTGGTTTGATTCCACCAACAGAGAAAAGTAGATGGCCACCTCTTAAGATTTAGAGCCTCAGAAATACCGTGGATGATTGCTATGGGTTGCAATTGATATATGTATATATTCCTGTGTGTGTTCATATAAGGGAGCTCTGGTGGCTTAGTGGTAAGGAATAGTGCTGCCAACCCAAAGGCAGGCAATTCAAATCCACTAGTTGCTGTCAGGAGAAAGATGGACAATATCCTCCTATGCAATTTATAGTTCTGAAAACCTGCTGAAGGGCCAATTATGAGTGGGTTCTGACTTGAAGGCACATAGTAACATATGTGTATGTGCGCGCGCGCGCACGCACACACACACACACACACACACACACACACACACACCTCATTGTTGTCAAGTCAGAACCGAGTTGTAGCTGACCTTCCAATGGATTTCCGGAGACTGTAAATCCTACAGGAGGAGATTAAGAATTTTTCTCCTTCAGAGTAACTGTTGGGTTCACATTGGCAGAAAAAAACGTCACCTTTGGGTCATCTCTGCACTAGCAGCAGCTCTACGCCCTGCCAACTAGGACACCAGAACTCAAAACTCAAACATTCTGGTTGAGTCAGAACAAACTTATTGCTGATGCTCCAGTGGATTTTCAGAGATAGTAAATCACACAGGAAGAAGACACTGCCCATCTTCCTCCTGTGCAACAACTAGTAGATCCAAACTTCCTGCCTTTGGATGGGCAGTGTAACTCTCTTTGTTGCTTTTGTTAAGTGCTATCAAGTTGAGTACTACTCATAACAACCTTATAAATAACAGATCTGAACCCTGTACTATCCTATGTCATAGTCATCATCTCTGACTCACTTGAGCCCATTGCTATCAAACCATCTGTTTGAGAGCCTCATCTCTTTCTCTGATCACTTTTTTAAGCACGAAGCCTTATTCCAACCCCCTCCTTGCAAATATCCAAAGTTTGTGAGATGAAACTTTACCATCCTTTCCTCCAAGTGGCGTTCGGCTGCACTTCTCAAAGACGTATCTGTTTGTTCTTTTGGCAATCCATGAGATATTCAGTACTCTTCTCCAGCAACAGAGCTCAAAGCTACCAATCTTTCTTCTGTCATCTTTATTCATTGTCCAGCTCTCAGATGCATAACAAGTGATTGAAATGACTGTGTCCTGATTCAGGAGAACCTTAGTCTTCAAACTGGCATAATTACTCCTCAGTAATTTGGAGAGGTCCTTAACAGCCAACTTGTCCAGTGCAGTATGTCTCCTGACTTCCTGACTGCTGGTGCCAAGGACATTGATTATGGATTCAAGTAAGATTAATCAATAACAATTTCAATCTTTTTTTGAAATTGGAATTGTGTTTCAGTAAATTGCTTCAAGATTTAGGATAACATTATGCTAGCGTATAGTTTAAACTTCACTTTATAGAGTTGTACATGGAATAAGGAAGACTTTACCTAAAATTTTATTTCTCTACTAACTGCCTAAATATAATGAAGGTAACAAAATGTGTTTTTAACTTCTTGTTCATGATGGAAGTGTGCAATGAGGTTTCAACTAATGAAAAATCAACTTAATGGCAACCAGCTAAATATGTAACTATCAGATGGTGCAACTTGAGAGCAATAGCTCAATATTTTTTTTAATCACCCACCAAGATACATTTATCTACATATATTCAAGTATCTTTCTCATAAAGACTGGTAATACTTTACTGCATTATTTGTATTTTAAAAGGAGATGACAAGGTTTGTGATCAGTGTCTAGTTTTCAATAAGCACACCTTTTCCAAGAATAATTCACTAAATTATACTGTAACCTGAGTTCTTTCTGCTTGAGAATTTCAATCTTTATGTATCATGAAGTTGTTTATTGCTACAGTGGTGAGGAATTTTTTGTGCTTGATGTTGAGATGCAACCCATATTGAGGGCAGCAGTCTTTGATCTTCTGCAGCAAGTATTTCAAGTTCTCCTCACTTTCAGAAAGCTGGGAGTGTCATCTGTGTAATGCAACTTGGTGATGAGTCTCCCTTCAATCCTGATGCCACCTTCTTCTTCATAGAGTCCAATTTCTTAAATTATTTGCTCAGCATACAAATTGAGTAGGTCTGCAGAAAGGATATAGTACTGACATGCACCTTTCTTTATTTTAAACCATGCAGTTCACACAACAACTTCTTTGTCTCAGAATAGGTTTTACATGAGCACATTTAACTGTTCTAGGATTCCCATTTTTCTCAACGTTAGCCATAGTTTGTTATGGTCCATACACTCAATCAAAAGCCTTTTCATAGTCAATAAAGCACAAGTAGATATTGTTCTGGAATTCTCTGCTTTCAACCAGGATCCATCTGGCATCAACAACAATATCTCTGGTATGCAGTCTCTTCTAAATCCAGCTTAAACTACTGGAAGTTCTCAGTCAATGTACTGTTCTAGCACCAAAGATCCAGCCAAGTACCATCCATGCCATAATACTCCCATCCAGGACCCCATCCTGACATGTTGTCATGGGTCTCAACTGGGGCCAGAGAAGACTATCCTGTACCATGATATCCATACATCCGATTGTATTTGATTTGCTGTTAGAGCACTTCTCAGTCAGTTTGCCAGACTATGGTAACTTGTGGGTTGCTGTGTTGCTAGAAGCTATGGCATAGGGATTTCAAATGCCAAAAGGGTCGTCCATGGTGGGCAGGTTTCAGCAGAGCTCCCAGATTAACAGAGACTAGGAAGCACCCATTTCTGAAATAAGAGACCTCTGAAAGTTCTATGAACAATAGAGACATATGGTCAGCTATAGTTGGTAGAGATCTTCCATTTCTTCCTCTTTGGCTCTAGTTACTGGTGCGTATATTTGAATTATAGTTGTATTCACTGGACTTCCTTGTAGGCATATTGATGTTATCCTGTCGCTCACCACATTGTATTTCAGGACAGATCTAGAAATGACTTTTTAAATTATGAAACCAACCCCATTTTTCTCACCTTTTCATCCCCAGCATAGTAAATCATATGATCATCTGATTTAAAATGTCCCACGCTAAGCCATCTCATTTCACCAATACCTAGTATGTCAATATTTATGTGTTTTATTTCTTTCTTAACAATGTCCAATTTTCCTACATTCATGCTTCTCACATTCCATGTTCCAATCACTAGTGTCTGCTTACAGCTCTTCCTCCTTCTCTGTGTTTCCATTTCTAAGATCTTAGTCTCAATTGCCATGCCTGCTAGTCCAAGCAATAGTCAAAGTATTCTCTATTGTACATAGCGTTTTCGAAGACCTGTCATTTGGGAAATGGACGGCCAATCCTTCTTCCTAGTCTGTCTCAAGTTTTTAAATATATACAATAATGTCTGAAAGACAAGCATTCTACAGAAAAGAGCAGATGAAAGACATTTACCCAGTTAAAAAAATGACCAATAGATTCAATGTTGCTGCCCACTCCCACTACATGTTTTTTTGTGGTGTTTTTAATCCACCCTTTCCCTACTCCACCACCATCCCTTCCTACTTTTGCCTACACCGTTCAACACCCATCTCCCACTGACCAGTCCCTGATGTGATGGCCTAAGTCTTAAGTCATGAGGATTTCTGTGATTCTGAACACATCATGCTGCTGTCATTTCTTATATGCAGCCAGTATGACTTCAATTTAAAGTTGTTAAGTACAACTGTCATGTACAACTTCTTTTCTTGGAAAGTTCTGAGAAAAAGTCCTTGTTCTTAAACTTCCACTCCAGGATTGACTTCTTGTGGGTTAATACCGCTTGAGAAGAATGGGAATCCCAGAACATTTGATTGTGCTAATGTGAAACTTATACTTGGACCAAAAGGCAGTCATCAGAACAGAGCAAGGAGACACTACATGGTTCAAAATCAAGAAGAGGGTCCATCAGGGATGTATTTTGTCTCCATACCTTTTCAATTTGTATGCAGAACAGATCATCCGAGACACTGGGCTGTATGAGGAGGAATGTGGCATCAGGATTGCTGGAAGAGTCAGCAACCTGAGTTATGCGGATGACACAATCCAGCTTGCTGACACTAAGGAGGACCTGAAGCGCTTGCCACAGAAGGTTAAGGACTGCAGTCTTCAATATGGGTTGAAGCTCAACATCAAGAAAACAAAGATTCTCACCACTGGGCCAATTGGCAACATCAGTATGGATGGTGAAGAGATTGAGATAGTTAACAGTTTTAGTTTACTTGGCTCCACAGTCAATACTCTCGGTAACAGCAGCCAGGAAATCAAGATGAATTGGATTGGGAAAGTCAGCTGTGAGGGACTGCTCAAGAGTACTGAAGTGCAATGACGTCAGGCTGGAGACTAAGGTGTGCCTGGTCCAGGCTATAGTCTTCGCAATTACATGCTATGCATTGGAGAGTTGGGCAGTGAATAGGGATGATAGAAAGAGAATTGATGCCTTTGAGCTGTGGTGCTGGAGAAAAGTGTTGAATATACCATGGACTGCTAGGAGAACAAACAGGTTTGTCCTGAAGAGGGTGAAGCCATATGCTCCTTGGAGTCAAGGATTCTGAAGCTTCGTTTGACATACTTTGGGCATGTTACCAGGAGGAACTGGTCTTTGTAGAGGGAAATCGCGTTTGGGAGAGTGGAGGGACAGCACAGGAGAGGAAGACTCTAGATGAGATGGATTGATTCTGTGAGTGGAGTGGTGGGAATGAATGTATTTGACACAGTGAGGTTGGCACAGGATAGTACGGCATTCAGGGCTCTTATACATAGGGTCGCTATGAGTCACAAGTGACTCAATGGCACATAACAACAACAATAACCAAAAGCTTACAGGTTTGAATTCACCAGCTGCTTTTTGGGAGAAAAATGTGTAATTTTCTTGCATAAAGATTTACAGACTCAGAAACCCAATGAGGGTTACTACAATTTGGAATTATCTGGAATTTAATGGGTTTGAGGTTTGATGATGTGTGTATTGTTCTTGATTATAAAGTGATCAGAATTACAATTGCTATGTTTAAGAGTTGTTGCTGTGTACTGTAGAGTTGAAACCTACTCATAGCTGACCCTCTGGTGGGTTTTCAGAAGCAGTTAATCACATAGGAGGAGACTGGGCATCCTTCTTCCATTAAGCAGCTGGTGGCCTTGAATCATGTGCCCCCAGGATTATAGCACAGCTTCTTGTCACTAAGTAACCAGAGCTCCCTTTAGGGATAGAGATATATTATCAATTCAATATGTTTCATATGCTTACAAGAAATGATTCTATAAATGGCTTTGTACAGAGCATAGCAATGTAATGAGGAAATGCAATAGCAGCAGTTTCTGGTGAACACTAGGGAGGGAGAAAGAGTAATATTTTGTCAGGGCTTAGCCAGCAGTGACATTTCTCTATTTTTGGTATTAGAATCATTAGAATGTTACACAATATGGATTGGCATAGATGTGGATTGGCAGTTACATCCTAGGCTTAGAAAATGTTCTGCAAAGCTGTCTAATTCCCTTTGAGATTATCCGCCCACACTTCTCAGTAGTCTAGGTTTTTTTACTCAGATCAAACTAGAACATATGATCTTGACCCATTACAGGACTACCTTTCTTGAATTATGCCTAAGGCTTATGCTCTTGGCATTTTACTGAAGATGGTACCAGCAATAGCCTTACAAAATTTATTGTTGTACTTTTTCATATAAGCACATTTTCCAACTAATCATTTGTTGTAACTCATGTGATAAGAACAGCCGAAAGCTTTTTCCTTCCTTTCGATTTTTCTTTTCCTACTTCACTTTAAAAAAAATTTACAAAGCCAGATAGTTATATTAAATTCTAATGATATTGTTGTTGTTGTTATGTGCCGTCGAGTTGTTTGCGACTCTTAGCAACCCTATGCACAACAGCCCTAAACCCTGCTCTATCCTGTGCCAAATGCACTGCCTCTGACACACCCATCCCGATTACCCCAGTCACAGAATCAATCCATCTCATAGAGGGTCTTCCCCTCCTGTGCTGTCCCTCCACCCTCCCAAGCATGATGTCTCTCTCCAAGGACCCGTCCCTCCTGGCAACATGTCCAAAGTATGTCAGATGAAGCCCCAGAATCCTTGCCTCCAAGGAGTAGCTTGGTTTAATCCTCTCCAAGATGAATCTGTTTGTTTTCCTGGCAGTCCATGGTACTTTCAGTACTCTCCTCCAGCACCACAGCTCAAAGGCATCAACTCTCCTTCTGTCCTCCCTAGTCATTGTCCAACTCTCTGATGCATAACAAGCGATTGCAAAGACCATGGCCTGTATCAGGCGCACCTTAGTCTCCAGAGAGACACTGTTGTTCCTGAGCACTTTAGAGAGGTCCCTAACAGCAGACTTTCCCATCGCGATACACTTTTTGATTTCCTGACTGCTGGTGCCAAGAGTGTTGACTGTGGAGCCGAGCAAACTGAAGCTGTGAACAATCTCAATCTCTTCGTCATCCATCCTGACGCTGCCAATTCGTCCAGTGGTGAGAATCTTTGCCTTCTTGACATTGAGTCTCAGTCCATACTGAAGGCTGCAGTCCTTGACCCTCCACAGCAAGTGCATGAGGTCCTCCTCAGTTTCAGCAAGCAAGGTTGTGTCATCTGCATAACGCAGATTGTTAAAAGATCTTCCACCAATCCTGATGCCACAATTCTCCTCATAGAGCCCAGTTTCTCGGATAATCTGCTCTGCATACATGTTGAAAAGGTCTGGAGACAGGATGCATCCCTGGCGTACACCCTTCCCAATTTTGAACCATGCAGTGTTGCCCTGCTCTGTTGTGACGACTGCCTCTTGGTCCAAGTATAGGTTTCACATTAGCACGATTAAATGTTCTGGGATTCCCATTCTTCTCAGAGTCAGCCACAGTTTGTTATAGTCCACACAGTCAAATGCCTTTGCATAATCAATGAAACACAGATAGACATTCTTCTGGTATTCTCTGCTTTCAGCTAAGATCCATCAAACATCAGCAACAATATCCCTAGTACCACGACCCCTTCTAAACCCAGCCTGGACTTCCGGCAGTTCTCTGCTGATGTGCTGTTCTAATCGTTTTTGGATAATCTTCAGTAAAATCTTGCTTGCATGTGAAATCAATGACACTGTTCTGTAGTTTCCACACTCAGTTGGGTCACCCTTCTTTGGAATGGGAACAAATATAGATCTCTTCCAGTCAGTTGGCCAAGTGGTTGTTCTCTGACTTCTTACCTTTTTTATAATATCCTCTCGTGGTATAGTCTATAACATGTTGCTAAACAAACAATTGTTCATCTCTTCAGTTCAAATCCACCAATTGCTCTGCAAAGGAAACATGAGCAATTTCCTCCCATTAAGATTTATAACCTCAGAAGCTCAATGGAGGGGTGCTATATGAGTGGGGATCAACTCAGTGGCAAGTCAGCTCAGCATTATGGTAATTTTTTATTACTTACTGATTAAAATATAGAGTGTTACCAAATTTTTTCATTCTATTTGTGTAAAAAAGTAACATCTATTATAGTAAAGAAATCAAATGACGTATTCTATCAGTCAAGTCTGCTGCAAAAGATGTCACACTGATGACTAATGGATGGCCAAGCCATAGTCTTTTCAATTGCATCATACACACATGAAAGTTGAAAAGGAAAAAGGAAGCTCAAGAAGGAAAGATGTTTAAAATTGTAGTGTTAGTAAATATAGAATATTCAACACACTATGGACTAACATGACATGTCTTGGAGAGGGTGAAATTAAGCTGCTCCTTGTCAGAAAGGATTTTGAAGCCCTGTCTCACATACTTAGGATGTGTTGCCAGGAAGGACCAGTCCTTGGAAAACACATCATGCTTGGAAGAGTAGAGAAATAGTGCAAGAAAGAAAGACCCTAGATGAGATGCATTGACATAGTAACTGGGATAATGAGGTCAGAGACAGTGAGATTGGCTCAGAAGAGAGAGAATTCAGAGCTATTGTGCATAGAGTCGCTATGTGTCATCATCAACTCAGTGGTCACAACAATACAAGAACACCATGAATTACCAGAAGAGCAATCAAATCTGTTTAAGAAGAAATAGACCCTGAATGCTTTAGAAGTGAGACTTCTGAAATTTCAGCTTGGATATGTCATTCGAAAAGACCAATCACTTGAAAAGATCATTATGGTTGGCAAAAGACAAGGTCAGTGAAAATTAGGGAAACTCTGAATGAGACGGGTTGACATGATAGCCATACTGGGCTCAAACTTATCAATTATCATGAAAATGACACAGGACCTGGCAATGTTTCATCATGTTATACATAATGTTCGTATGAGTTGAAACCTCTGTATGGAAATCAAGAATGACAAAGCCAATCTTAAAATATTTTTTACTTGCATTGTATTTTTGGTTGTAATTACTCACTTATTCCAATTTTATTCTCATTAAACATTATTCTTCTATGCCATTATTTGCCAAGGTACATTGAGATCGGAATTCTTTTACTCACTCACTCATTCACTCTTGCCTTTGAGTTAGAACTGGCTTATCTGTTTTCTGAGGCTGTAAATTGAATGAGAGGAGATTGCCTTATCTGTGGTAAAAAGTGGGTGAACTTGTAAATGCATCATGAATCTTTCCCCTTCAGAATGGCTAGTGGATAAGCTGCCACCTTTGGTTTAGCAGTCCAACTCTCTAAAGACTACACCAGAAAGAACAGCAAGGGCAAAAAAGATTTCATCTTCTCGGGAGGCATGGGTCAAGGGTCTTGACTCTCTAGAGAAAGACCTTAAAAAGGAAAAGGATATTATGCTCAATTAGCAATTCTGTCCTGGGTGTGATAGGAGAGTGTTGGGATATTTTTCAGGTATTTCTGTGACTTAGATAAAATACAAGTACACTTCAATAACAAGAAAAGCACAAACAAGTTACAAATCACCTCCTGATTGACAGAAACAATGGTTTGTTGCGTTTTGTTAGCTCAAAGTCATTGCCCAGAGGATGATCATACATACCTTTTTAAACTGGAAAGAAATGTGGCTTTTTAAAGTATACATGTTGTTTTTGTGTACCAGTGAGTCTGAACCGACCCATAGCTTACCCTTGGGCAGGTTTTCAGAGACAGTTTATTGCACAGGAGGAGAGTGCCCATCCTCCTCCTGTGGAGAAGCTGGTGGCCTCAAAACACAAGCCTTCAGGGTTGCAGTGCAGCTTCTTGACACTAGGCCACCAGAGCTCCATCACTGGGTTCATGAGTAGGTAAAATGGACCTCATTCTAGAAGAGGAGATTTAAGAAACTTACTCACCATATTTCTCTCCAGCTCTCTTTTCAAGATATGCATGTTAACATTTAGAGAATCATTTATTTAGATTCTGAAAGCTAGCTCTTAATGAGTCCTTCACTAAAAGACAATTATGTCTATAAAGGGATAATACTTTAGCACTTATCAGCTAATTAATTGGTTGACTGCCAGTTAAGGAGGAGATTGGAAAATAGAGGTGGGGAGGTAGGATGTGACAATATGAAAACTCTTAAGTAGAGTAGTACAAGGTAGTACAATACAGGTAGATTCTATTTCACAGTCATGTCTAAGTTAGTCCAGCAGCTCATCTGTGGTAAGCCACAGTTGAATTTACAGATTTATCATGGTTGGCTTTAAATTACAAAGCGTGCAGAAATTTTCCAAACAAGAGATAAAAAAGAACATACATGCAACCCATTAATGACTCAAATAACACCTTACCATACACAGATTCAGAATTCTAAAAGTTTTTGGCAGCTCTTCAATCCAAAGGACAAGTTCTTGTGGGATGTTTGTTTCCTAATCAGCATATTAAGAGAAATAAGTACTGTTATTCATTCATTCACTGCATCTTATGATTAAATAAAGAATTCTCCATGATAACAGGGGTCTAGCGGCACTATTCAGGATGCAAAAGTATTGGAAAGCACAGTTACTGTGCATCTCAAGAGGGTACATCTGCGTTGGAAGAGGAACAATATGTTGGTGAAACTCCAGGTGAATAATACCAGACAGGATAAAATCAATGGTGTGTTGTTCAGACCATAAGGACTATGGGAATTCAGACAAGAAAGATCATACAAGGAGAGGAATCAAAGCACAGTCACTTTGAAGGGGACTGTAAAGAAGCCGCTGGTCCTGTCTCAGGTGTCAGCACTCAAGTCAGTGGCTGTTACCACCCTGGGAAAGACTGAAATCAAGACTGTGATATTCCACACCTGTCCTGGACACTTCCAGCTCCCAGCTCCAAGAATGTCTCACTACCACCAAAAGAAGGACATCAGTTATCATTTTGTTGTTGTTGTTATGTGCCATTGAGTTGCTTGTGACTCATAGTGACCCTATGTACAACAGCCCTAAACTCTGTTCTGTCCTTTGCCAGTCTCACTGTCTCTGACACACCCATCCCAATTACCCCAGTCACTCAATCAATCCACCTCATAGAGGGTCTTCCCCTCCTGCGCCGTCCCTACACCCTCCCATGCATGATGTCCTTCTCCAAGGACCAGTCTCTCCTTACAACATGACCAAAGTATGTCAGACAAAGCCTCAGAATCCTTGCCTCCAAGGAGCAGTCCGGTTTAACCCTCACCAGGATGAATCTATTTGTTTTCTTAGCAGTCCATGGTACCCTCAATACTCTTCTTCAACACCAAAGCTCAAAGGCAACAATTCTCCTTCTATCCTCATTAGTCATTGTCCAACTCTCGGATGCATAACAAGTGATTGCAAAGACCATGGCCTGTATCAGACGTACCTTAGTCTCCAGAGAGACACCATTGCTCTTAAGTACTTTAGAGAGGTCCCTAACAGCAGACTTTCCCATTGCAATACGTTTTTTTATTTCCTGGCTGCTGGTGCCAAGAGTGTTGACTATGGAGCCACGCAGACTAGAGCTGTGAACAATCTCAATCTCTTTACCATCTATCCTGATGCTTCCAATTGGTCTAGTGGTGAGAATCTTTGTCTTCTTGACATTGAGCCTCAATCCATATTGTAGGCTGCAGTCCTTGACCCTCTGCAGCAAGTTCTTCAGGTCCTCCTCAGTTTCAGCAAGCAGGGTTGTATCATCTGCATAACACAGATTGTTGATAGATCTTCCACCAATCCTGATGCTGCATTTCTCCCCATAGAGCCCAGCCTCCTGGATGATCTGTTCTGTGAACAGGTTGAAAATGTGCGGAGACAGGACCCATCTGTTATCACGGATCTAAAAAATGCCAAAACCATTCACAAGTGAAAAAGTAAACAATTTGCCATTTTCCTCATCCAAGTTCTTTGTGCTGAATTCTCAACTTCATCAAGGGCAGGTCATCACTAGTCTGGAGAAAGAAAGCATCAAGAAACGAGTGTGGATGCTTCAGGTACAAATCATAATCCACTCAGTCATAGTAATTTTTGTTCAGATTTAGAATACGATTGGCAGAATTTTGTTATGCCATCCATATTTGTATATACAAGCCTGCCAGTTGTTTGGTAGAAAGTTCCTTGATGTGAATGTCACCAGCTGTTTCGACATGATTAGTCTCTTTCTGTTTCATGACTCAAGCTAATTTGTTCTGTATGCTTTTTCCATTAGGCCAGCTCATTTGGGCACCAAACACCTACCAAAGTATGTTTGAAGGGTGCATCATGAAGCAATGTTTCTTACTTATCCTCCCAAGCATCACCAAAATTCTATTCTTTCATAGGGAGACAGACAAGATAAACAAATGTGGGAAAGTGAAAGGGGTTACATCAATGACCATATTTAAGTTTGCCAGATGATAATTCTACATGCTTAACTATTTACTGTAGATAGTACATCTCTTCCTGTGCAATTTACACCCTCAGAAACTCATTGGAAGTTGAGCTATGAGTTGGTTTAACTCAGTAGCAATGAGTGAGTGTGTGTGTAAAAATTCACACCTAAGGTCTCACATTTTAATAATCAATTTCTTAATGCAAAAACATAAAAACAACGGAAGATACTAGATGTTTCCTAGTACAAGTTCAACTGACCAAACTCCAGTGAAATTTTGAGCTTGATACAGAGGAATGCTAGATGCTAGTGAATGTGTATAAATGCTGGTGAATCTGGGTAAATATGTACAATTGCCTTGCCACATTACACATAGGACTTCTTTATCTCATCTTGATGATTTTATTTCTAGTTTTCACTTGAATTCAATGGTGGAAATTCTGTCTGTGTTTCTAGGCAGGAATCTTTTGATCCTTAAAGTCTTATGAGAAGACCTAGTGAGGGTGAATGATGACCAGATGATGATGGTGGAGAAAGGGATAGATCAAAAGTCAATTTTAAAATTTCTATCTTTAACATTATTCCCCTAAAGACCATAAAATATACTATCTTCTTTCAACATGGTCTCATTTCAAATGTATTATTTAAGTATGTTCCCCTGGGCTCTTTTCCTACTTAGTGGTGAAAACGAAATTTCTTTGGAAACCATGTACTTGCCCTTAATTCATGGTTGAATCTTAGAGGTTTTCAAGGCACTAAACTTTTTAATGGGCTGGTATGAGATAAGGGATCTTCTTTATGAATTGACCTCTCCATCTGGGTATCTACTAATGTCTCATCACTGTGATGGTCTTTGGGTCATAGTTCCTACAGGCCGCTTAGAAGAATCTTTTGTTTTACTTTCCCTCTTCCTCCCTGACTGCTAGTTCTGTTGATTTCTTGCTGCTCTTACATCAGTGGATCAGGAAACTCTTTGAGTTCAGGTAAGGCTCTGATTCCCTAGGCTTTGGTGTCTTCTTTGCATAAATCACTAAAATGAAATATCTATATAGTTATCCCTCCATTCTCCACCCATCACCCCAGGAAATCCATTTCTAGTCTGGAAACAAAGAAATCTTGTACTTATTCCATCATTTTATGTATACTTATTGCTACCATCAAGTTGGAACCGACCCATAGCTGACTCTCTGGCAGGTTTTCAGAGGCAGTTAATTACACAGGAGGAGATTGCTTATCCTTCTCCCACAGAGCAGCTAGTGTGATTTGAACCGTGTGCCTTCTGGATTGCAGCACAGCTTCTTGCCACTACGCCATCAGAACTCCCTTTATATATACTAGTGGTTCCCAAAATATAGTCCTTATATCAGTAAGAAGCTTCACTACAATCCCAAAGACACATGGTTCAAATCCATCAGCTCTTCTGAGGGAGAAGGATGGGTAATCTGTGTGGCACCACCCTCACCCTATGCCACCCCTCATCAGATTTATTGCCTCTCTGCTGTAGCGTCAGCTATAAGTTGGTTCTGACTTGGCGGTATGCATCAACAGCAACATATCAGTCTCAGCCATCCCTGGGAACTTGCTAGAAATACAAGTATCTTCTTTCTTTCCCAAATCAGAAGATCTTGGGGTAGATTCCAGCTGTCTTCATTTTAAAAAGACTGCTAGTTGATACTGATGCAAAAATACATATTGAGATCTGCTGATCATTGCCTTGAGTTCTTTTTTTCCCCTTTTTTCAGACTTTAATACACACCATTATCACTTGGAGAGCTTATTAGAGCACATATTTCTGAGTCCAATCTGCAAAATTTTTAATTAAGTAGGTCTTGGGGAAAACCTGAAAATTTGCATATCTAACAAGTTTCCAGAGATGCTAACTGACACTGCTGATCTAGGAACCACATTTTAGAAAACTGTTGTCTCAGATGTCTTCTGTCCACAACTGCTGATTCTTTTCCTTCTACCTCACCCAATTAGACTAATTTGATTGCTGATGCAATAAAATAGCTTTTCTAGAAAGCTCTGTATCTATAATATTTCCATACAGTTTAGAATCATCACCAAATTGACATGTCATTGTTGTTGTTAGGTGCTGTTGAGTTGAGCATGACTCATAGTGACCCAATGAACGAAATATGTGAACCCCGTTCTGTTCTGCGCCATCCTCACACTTTCTGACACATAAGAACTTATTGCAGTAGCCACCGTGTCAATCCACCTGATTGAGGGTCTTCCTCTTCTTCGCCAAAATTCCACCCTTCCCATCATGTTCTTATTCAGGGAATAGCCCCTCCTAGGAATATGCCCAAAGTATGTGGGGTAAAGCCTCATTACTCTTGCTTCCAAAGAGCAGTCTGGCTGCACAGTCTTCAAGACGTATCTGTTTGTTCTCTTGGCCATCCATGAGATGTTCAGTGCTCTTATTTAACACCACAGCTCAAAGGTGTCAATTCTTTTTTTGTCATCTTTATTCATTGTCTAGGTCTTGGATGCATAGCTAGTAATTGGGAAGACTATGGCGTGAATCAGATGTACCTTAGTCCACAAACTGATATCATTACTCCTCAATAATTTGGAAACTAACTGCAGATTTTCCCAGTGCAAATGCATCTCCTTATTTCCTGACTGTTCATACCAAAGATGCCGTTTGTGGATCCAAGTAAAATGAAGCCGTTGACAGTTTCAATCTCCTCTCCACCCATCATGACATTGCCTCTTGGTCCAGTGGTAATAATCCTTGTTTTCTTGATACTGAGATGCAATCCATCCTGAAGGCTGCATTCCTTGATTTTTTCCAACAAATGTTTCAAGTCCTCCTCACTTTCAGCAAGTTAGGTTGTGTCATCTGCATAACACGGGTTATTGATGAGTGTTCCTCCAATCCTGATGCCACACTCCTTAAAAACCAAAGTCTGATGCTGGGCCAGGATTTTCATGCCAAGTCCTTCCTTAACGAAAAAGTTCCATAGCCAGTTTGTCTGTAAGAAGTCCTGGTGGTATATTGGGCTGCTAACAAAAGGTTTCCTATTTGAATCCCCAAGCTGTTCCACAGGACAAAGATGGGCAACCTCTTCCTGTAAAGATTTATGGTCTAATAATCCAATGAGGGGTTGCTGTGAGTTGGAATTAACTTCAAAATAGTAAGCTTTTTTTTTGTTTGTTTAGTCTATTTTTAAGGATATCTTATAGAATCAGAAAACAAACAAAAAGCCCACTGTTTACCTTGTAAGTTCTACTTTTGCAAACAGAAATTAAAAGTTCCTTTGGCTTCTGCTTAGACCCCAGAATGAAGAAGGTACTAGGAAATATGTGGTACTTGAGGACACACAGAAGAGTCAGAAAGGAGAAATGGACAGGATAGTCAGAGGCAGAAGTGAAGAAACACTCCTGAGAGTTGAAACATTATTTCTTTGGGCTAATGGCTTTTGTTATCGGTTAAAGTAGAAGATGAGAATAATTTAAGCATCTTGAAACTAATTTCTTGCTTCCAAGATAACTCAGACTCAAAGAGAAAAGAAAGTGGCTAACATTCTCCCCCTCCTGTTTACACCACAGCCATTGAGCCAATCAATCCTAATTCATGGTGATCAACTCATGGATATTCCGTATGGACCACTGTGAAATTGAGCTTCATAGGGTTTTCAGTGGTTGCTAATTTGAATGTGAGTTGCTAGAACCTTCAAGGAACCTGTTGGTGTATTTGAACTGTTAGTTTTTGGTTTACAGTGAGCAAGTTAACCATTACGCCACTTAGGGATTCCTCATACTGCATTTGTTGTATTTAAATCCACTTTTTCCTTGGAGTCCCCAAAGCTCACAGTCTAATTTATTTTTGTTCTCTATCTGGTCTCCAGAAAAGACAGAAAACCTTTCTTTTGCTTAATTAAATAAGAACAATTATTTCAGGTCCATAGGGCACAGCCATACTCTCAACTAGGCAAAGAATCACTCTAGAGAACTTCTTATCCTAGATTTGGTCTTTGTTAAAAAAACCCAAAATTCCAGTTTTTTAAAGTGGCCCGCATATATTAGAATAAAAGTACCAACCAAAGAAATTGCTGATTATTAGTTATCATAATTATTTGGATGCCTCAGAATCATTTATTAATATTTCCAAGAGTTGCTATTATTAGGATGATCCTAAGAGCTCCTAGAACATAAATAGGAAGATTTTACTCAAAACAAAATGATAAAGACAACACTGCTGTTGTCACTGCAGTCGTAAGTAGGGATTGGATTTCTTGTGTTCTTCAAATGTTTATTGGAATTTTCAACCTCTATTTTTGTATACTCTACATCGCTAACTGTAATACTTTACTCTTCATAGACACTCAAGAAACAGTTATTGAATTTAATATAATTAAAATTGTTTATTGCTGTTAGTTGTCATGGAGATGGTTCTGCCTCAAGGAGACCCTATATCTAACAGAACAAAACAATGTCCACTCCCATGCCATTTTCATGATCATTGTTATATTTGAGCACATAAATATGGCTAGCTTGTTCAATCTGCCTCATTAAGCATTTCCTTTATTTCCTTAACACTTCCAAATCTATTATCTTTTTTGGGCTGGTGTTGTTGTTGTTCTGTACCATTGAATCAGAATTGACACATAGCTGATGCTTCAGTGGGTTTTCAGAGGCTGAAAATAGCACAGGAGAGTGCCTATCTTTCCTTCCTAGAGCATCTGGTAAACTTGAATGACATGACCAAAGTAAGCCAGACAAAATATTAGACATTTTCAAATGAAGATCAGAATCAGAGGTTTTCTACTTCACTCTTAACATGCGAAGCCAATAACAACAACAACAACAACAACAAAATAATATACCAGAAAGAAAATAAAGAAAAGCATAATACTAGAAAATTAAAATCTATAAAGGGTAACTATCAAGTAAGGTATAGTAATATATGGGCCAAACATAGAAAGAACAGCATGAGCAAACACACCATGAGAAATCTTGAAGGGAACATATGACATGTCCTTGCTGGAGACAAAACTGATATTTATTTGGATCAGTAGGTCTGGAAGGTGAAAGTAGGCTGTGAATATAGCTCAAATGTGACTTAAAACTATAGAGTGGAAGAATGAATCCATTTTCTACAAGATGAGGCTCTCAGTTTCGTGGAGTACGTGAGAGAAGGTAAAGGATAATCAGTTTTGCTACTGCTGATAGCCAATAAATAAAAAGGACCATAAATAACAATTGTTACATCACCCTAAGAATAACCCAAAACAAATAAACAACCAACTCCATGGCCTTCAGGAGACAAATAGACTTTCTCCTTACTCCAAAGGTACTTGCAAGAACCTGGGATTTGAGACTAGGTATTGGAAACACACAGGTCATGAAAAAGTGTGAACAAATCCTAAAACTATATGCTAAACTTAAGCTACATCTGTTAATAATTCAGTTCCTGAGCTCTTCCCACAAAAGCTTTTATAAGTCACTAGTCCAGAAAAAGCTGACTATTCCAAACTGAGTAGCTAAAGCTTGCACGCGTGCATGTTCAATCTTGGAGGGTTAACAGGGATGACAGGAAGGGAGAGTGAAGCAAAAATTAATAATTAGGTAAGTTGAGTAAAGGGGAAGGCAATAACAAAAACAATAGCAATTTGATTTTTGTTGCTGTTGTTTTTGTTGTATGGCATCAAGTAGGAATAGACTCAAAGCTGACACTCTTGCAGATTTTTGGAGTCAGTAAATCAAATGGGAGGAGATTAACTATGCTTTCGTGAAACAGCTGCTGAATTAAATTCTTGTGCTTTGGGGTTGCAGCTCAGCTTCTTACCAGTAAGCCACCAGAAGTTTGATTGTTGTTGTAGTTGTCATGTGCCATCGAGTCACCTGCGACTCATAGCGAACCTATGTACAACAGCCCTAAACCCTGCTTTATCCTGTGCCAATCTCACTGTCTCTGACACTGCCATCCTGATTACCCCAGTGACTGAATCAATCCACCTCTTAGAGGGTCTTCCTTTCCTGTGCTGTCTCTCTACCCTTCAAGCATAATGTCCTTCTCTAAGGATTGGTACCTCCTTGCAACATGTCCAAAGTATGTCAGACAAAGCTTCAGAATCCTTGCCTCCAAGGAGTAGCCTGGTTTAAACCTCTCGAATGAACCTGTTCATTTTCTTTCTTTCTTTCTTTTTTTTAATTCTTTTTTTTTTAACCTGTTCATTTTCTTAGCAGTCCATGGTATATTCAATGCTCTTCTCCAACACCACAGCTCAATGGCATCAATTCTCCTTCTCTCCTCCCTAGTCATTGTCCAGCTCTCTGATGCATAGCAAGTGATTGCAAAGACCATGGCCTATATCAGGCACACCTTAGTCTTCTCTGTGACACCATTACTCTTCAGTACTTTGGACATTGTAATTAATGCTATAAGGCAAAATGTCTATAAAATACAAAGTTGAGTAAATAATCAGAAAGCGGCCTCAAAGAGGAAGTTACCTGGCAAGTAAAAATTCGATAAGCGATATTTACCAGAACAATACTACTCCTTCTGGTTACATACAGTTAAAGAAAATGTGCTGTTTTTAAATATGGCATGAAAGAAGAGATATGTGTTAAAATATAAGGTGAAATGATAATAAAGAAACTAGAGTGGACAGGAAATTACAGAAGACAATGAAGAACAATCCTTGCTCTTCTTCTGACATATTTTGGGCGGGTTGCAAAGAGGGACCAGTCCTTGGAGAGGGACATCATGCTTGGAAGGGTGGAGGGACAGCACAGGAGAGGAAGACCCTCAATGAGATGGATTGATTCAGTGATTGGGATAATGGGAGTAGGTGTGTCAGAGACAGAGAGGTTGGTACAGGATAGAGTAGGGTTTAGGGCTCTTGTACATAGAGTCGCTATGAGTCACAAGTGACTTGATGGCACATAACAACAACAACAACAACAACAGTGACAAATAGCAGATTAGAGAGTTTACTGTCAGCAGATTTATTCCAGGTGGAAGAAAAATTATGCCAGAAGAAATTTGAGCACTTATAATGGTAAATTAGTGAATAAACAGAGATTTTTTATAATTTTCAAAATTTATTTAAAGATAAGTATTTGACTTAAATACTTGATTTAAAGCAACAATCATAATAATATTTTAAAATTTATGACTTTAGTAGAACTAACACATATGACAATAGCACAAAACATGTAAAGGAGGAAATAGAAGATGTTTTAAGATTCTTACCAACAGATTCCAACAGCATATATGAAAAAAAGAAATTATCATGACCAAGTGGAATTCATAATAAATGTAAGGACGGTTCAACATAAGAAAAAATATCAACATAATTCATCACATTAGCTAGATGAAGCTTTATAATCCTTGCCCCCAAGTAGCAGCCTGGTTTCACCCTCTCCAGGATGAACCTGTTTGTTCTCCTAGCAGTCCATGGTATATTCAACACTCTTCTCCAGCACCACAGCTCAAAGGCATCAATTCTCTTTCTATCATCACCAGTCACTGTCCAGCTTTCTGACACATAGCATGCAATTGTGAAGACTATGGCCTGGATTGGGCTTTATTTAATTTCCATTTTTGAAAGCTATTTTTATAGACTATAGACTCCTTGGTGGATGAGTTTTTTTTTAGACATCATATCCTTGTCTCCTTCAAGAATCCGCAGCCGCCAGCCGTGCGGGGGCTTCATTGCACTGGCCCTGGTGCCAGTGCCCTGTCTAGGATAGGGTACATGTGGGCCCCACGGTGGCCCCATGGGGTCGCGGCAGTGTGGGCTTGGGAATGGGTAGTGAGCCGAAGGGTGACTCACGCATATTCTTTCAAGGATCTTTGTCCTCTTGATGTTGAGCTTCAGTTCACATTGATGACCGGCAGCCAAGTATTTGGCTGTTTGGGTATATATAAGTTGCATGGCCTGTTTCAGTGCGGCTTGCTGGGCCTCCTGCTCTTCACGTTGCGTCTCTTGCTGCCACCATCTTGTTTCTGAGAATTTATTTTAGAGTAAGTTTTTTCTCTGGCAGTGTGGAGGCTCCATCATACCATCTGCTGGGCCTGGCATGCACCATCCATTCCAAGTGAGTGGATCCCTGGGGTCTGGCCACAGAGGCCCCATTGAGCAGTGGCGGCGGCATGGGCTCAGCAGTGGGGGCTAGGATATGTGGGACTCACCAATTCTTTTTTTTTTTTTCCAATCTTTGTTCTCTTGATCTTGAGCCTCAATTCATATTGAAGACCAGTAATCAACTGCTTAATTTTTCAACTATCAATAAACTGAGGGTTGTGGAGGGCCATGGTGGTCCGTTTCTAGGCAGCTTGCTGCTCCTCCAGCTCCTTACTTTGTTTCCTCCACGGCCACCATCTTGGTTCTCCCAATTGCCATATATGATATTTCTAAAGAACAAGTCTTTGACTTTGCAAATCTATCATGTAGTCTCTGGTGTTGGGTTTAACATGAAAGCCAAAATATATGAGAAGAAATTTCACTGTCTTGCCTCCAAGGAGCAAGCATTGGAAAGGAAGATTAAATGCTAATTCTTTACATCATGGAAGTGAGAAAGGACTTCATGAAAGTCAAAAGCACAAGCCATAAGGCAAAAGAAGATTGATAAATTAAATTTCCTTAAGTAAAAATATGGCTATTCTCGACTGACAGATAACAATTTCGGAGAAAATATTTTCATTGTCTAACACCAACAAAGGATTCACACTCTGCATTTACAAATAGCTTTCGAAAAAACTTAAGGAAAAAAAATACCCTGCAGGAATTTTATTGAAAAAACCAAACAAACCAAACCAAATATCAAACAACAAACCACAGATAATTTGAAAAAGAGGAAGTTTAATGAGATCAAGATATACTCAAATTAATGAGTGTACAGTTTATACTTATTTAAGTGACAAAACTCAGACAAAATTGTAACAAAATTCAGACAGCTGGATAAAGCTTATTTTTGGCAAAGTGACAAAATTCAGAAAGCAGGATAATGCTTAATTTTGACAAGGATGTTAACAACGGTTTTTAAAAGCAAGATTGGTGGTAAAGCTTCAAGTCTCTTATTTTGGACATATCCTTCAGAAAGATCAATTGTTAGGAAAAACGCTATCATGATTGGTAAAGCAGATGGTCAGGGAAAGCAAGGAAAACTCTCAATGAGATATATAGACGCATAGCTGCACAATTGACTCAAGCGTATGAGAGATTGTGAGTATTGGCACCATTTTTCATTAGTGGTGGGAATACAGGCTACACATATTCGGCAGAGAAATTTGACAGGACCTTTGAAATTACATATAAACTTAAGCCAGCAATTCCATGTCAATATATATTGCAAAATGATTCTCACATGGTCAGCAAATAATTGTTTATTTTTGTGATTGCGAGAGTGAAAGACAATCTACAATCCATTGCTAATGAGATTGATAATTAAAAGGTATTAGATGCAACATAGAAAATTAGTCAGCAATTAAAAGTTAAGACACAAAATGGACAGCTAACAACATGGATGAATACTCAAGACATGATATAGAGTGAAAAGTGAAGCAGAAGGTGACTCATTATGCAGCCAATTATATGTAATTATATAATTACATAAATTAGAATACATGTACTCAAAAGAACAATAAATTATTTATAAGACATATACAAGCAAAACCAATTACAATGGTTGCTTACTGTGGGAAGAAGAAATGTGAGTGGGGAATTTGGATAAAAAGAAATAAACAAACCAATTAAATAATGGAGAAATCAACTAAAGATTATAAAGAGCTTAACACTCTGTCTTTGACTTCCCCCTCTTAATCAGCAGCATTGATAAAAACAAAAATAACGAACAATATGGGAAAAGGAATAGTAGCTCCGGTGGCCTCTAAGAAACAGCATTGCAGTGCCAAAGGCATGAAGTTCGAATCTAACAGCTGCTCCACGTGAAAATGATGGGCAATCTTCTGAGTAACTGGACTGCCTCTGAAAACCCACTGGAGGGACAGCTATTTCTTAGTTCTGACTCTACAGCACAGAACAACAACCACCACAGGGATGTGTGAAAAGAGAAGTGGCATGAGGACAGCCACATCTGACCTTTCCTAACTCTACAAAAAAAAAAACAATCTCCATGAACAACATTCATTTTTCCCAATTCCCATGAGGTCAGACATGTTCCCACACATATTCTACTATCTTTGACACCAATTCCACTGTTCTACTGGGTTCAAAATCCATAGCAATAGCTACACACACCCCATAGAACCATATTTGTGAGTATGGGGTTTATTATGAAAGAGAATAAGTTACAACTCAGGTTAGCAATAGATAAAGTTTCTGTAATAACAGCTTCTGAAGTGTGCTTGCAGGCCTTTTAGACTTCAGCCTTGTGTCTTTAAGCCAGTGTTATAGAACTCTCTTAGTTCTGTCAATTATGACATTTTCCTCCAGTCCTCTAGCAAACTTGGGTGAATGGGATGGCAGCCCCAGGTCAGATCTGCCTCACATTGAGTCCCTAATCTCAGCTGTGGTTCCTGCTGCTGCTGCTGCTGCTCTCCTGGAGGTCCTGGTTTGACTGATGTAGGACTCTCTGGCCACAAAAGATGTGTGTTACATTCTCTGCTTCTTCTTTCTTACTGATAGTGAGATTTTAAATTTTCTGTCACTGAACATGCTCAATCTAAATGTGGTGGAATGTCCATTCCCTTTGTGGACAGACTAACATATCCTTTTGTCAATTATTATCATACCAGTTCTTTTTGTTTGTTTGTTTTGTTGTGTATCATCAAATCTGATCCAGCTGGCACAGGACATTGCCCCTCCTTCTCCAAGGGAGCATCTGGTGGATTTGAACCACATGCCTTTGGGATTGCAGTGCAACTACTTACTACTAGGCCACCAGAGTTTCCTAGACTAACACATGCTATTTGTATGCTCTTACCCAACCATGTGGCACAGTGGAAGGAAATAGCCTAGGAATGCTATTTTGAACCAAAGCTATACCACTGGATGCCAGATCAAGTATATATGATGGTCAACATTGTGACTTTCATTATAGGTATAATGGGAAAGAGTTACTACAGGGTTAATGAGTGAACAGTAACTTTTTATAAGGGCAACCAGACAATGAATGGAGGCGAGGAAGCAGGGAACAAAGAGTAGGCTTTTGCTGTGGTTTGAGTGGGAAATGGAGGTGGTGTAGATTTGCATATCAACCATGAACATGCAGATAAATACGCATCTTGAAGATAAACGCAACAAGAGTTGAAAAAGAGATGTGGATATTAAGGCGGGAAGAGAAATGAAAGCTGGCTCTTCAACTTTTGTTGAATGAGATTAGGAAGACAGAAAATGCAAAAGGGAAATCCAAACTCGAACTTAGTTACATGTAAAGTTTGATATGTTTCTTAGACATTCATGTGGGGATGTCAAGAAAACAGTTGGCTATTGTTTTGACAGAATGTGGACACTATCAAACATTATCATTAATACCACATGGAAACAAAATACTGCTGAAGATCATTCAAAACTGGCTAGAATGGTACATAAATAAGGAACTGCCAGAAGTTCAAGCAGGATTTAGAACAGGTTGTGGCACCAGGGATATCATTGCTGTTATCAGGTGGATCCTAGCTGAAAGTAGAGAATACCAGAAGAATGTCTATTTATGTTTTATTGACTATGCAAATGTGTTTGACTGTGTGGATAATAACAAGTCATGGCTGACATTGAGAAGAATGAGAATCCCAGAGCACTTAGTTGTATCTATGTGAAATCTATACCTGGACAAGGCATCTGGTGTACATACAGAACAAGAACATTTTGCATAGTTTAAAATTAAGAAGGAAACATGTCAGGGTTGTATTCTCTGTCCATACCTATTCAATCTGTATGCTGAGTATATCATTCAAGAAGATGGACTCTGTGAAGAGGCATGTGTCATCAAGGTCAGAGAGAGACTTATCAAATAACCTGAGTTATGCAGATGATACAACCTTGCTTGGTAAAAGTGAAGAAGACTTGAATGCACTTGTTGTAGAAGATCAAGGAATGCGACCTTCAATATGAGTTTCATCTCAATGTAAAAAACAAAACAAAACAAAAAACACACCTCAAACAACAAAGATTCTTGTCACTGGACCGATAGGCAGTGTCAAGACAGATGTAGAAGAAATTGAAACTATCAACAACTTTATCTTGCTTGTGTCCACAATTAACACCCTTGGTACCAGCAGTTAGAAAATCAGGAGATGTATTGCACTGAGAAAGTCTGCAGTTAGAGACCTCTCCAAATAATTGAGATTTAATGTCAGTTGGAGGACGAAGGTGAGTCTAATTTAGGCCATGGCCTTTCTGATGACTTTCTATGCATCAGAAAGCTGAACAATGAATAGGGATGACAGGAGGAGTATTATTGCCTTTGAGCTCTGGTGTTGGAGAAGAGCACTGAACATCCCATGGACAGCCAAAATAACAAACAAATATATCTTGGAAAGGGTGCAGCCAGAGTGCTCTTTGGAGGCTAGGATGATGAGGCTTTGCTTCACTTACTTTGGGCATGTTGTTAGGAGGGGTTATTTCTTGGAGAGAGACACAATGCTAGGAAGGGTGGAGGGTCAGTGAAGAAACGGAAGACTCTCAACCAGGTGGATTGACCCTGTGACTACCTCAATAAACTCTAGTGTGTTAGAAAATATGAAGGTGGCACAGGATAGGATGAGGTTCAGATCTTCTCTTCATAGAGTCATTATGAGTTGTACATGACTCGATGGCACTTAACAACAATTGTTTTGAAATTCGGATATTGGGAATTAATGTATAAAATTTTCACTGCCATTGAGTCAGTTCCGATTCATAGCAACCATCCATTGAGTTTCTGAGGTGGTAAATCTCAACAGAAGGAAATTGGTCACCTTTCTTCCAAAAAACAGCTGGTGGATTCAAACTGTTGGAAATGTGGCCTTTTTTGTTAGCAGTGTAACATTCTACAGACCAGGCCACTATATCTTTAAATCAATATATGTTGTTGTTGTTATGTGCCATCGAGTGGTTTGCGACTCATAGCGACCCTATGTACAAGAGCCCTAAATGCTGTTCTATCCTGTGCCAACCTCGCTGTCCCAAACACATTCATTTCCACTACTCTACTCACAGAATTGATCCATCTCATTGAGGGTCTTCCTCTCCTGCGCCGTCCCTCCACTCTGCCAAACATGATGTCCCTCTCCAAGGACCAATCCTTCCTTGCAACATGCCCAAAGTATGTCAAACGAAGCTTCAGAATCCTTGACTCCAGGGAACATTCTAGCTTCACCCTCTTCAGGATAAATCTATTTGTTCTCCTAGCAGTCCATGGTATATTCAACACTCTTCTCCAGCACCACAACTCAAGGGCATTAATTCTCTTTCTATCATCCCTATTCACTGTCCACTCTCTGATGCACAGCACGTAATTGCAAAGACTATAGCCTGGACCAGGCGCACCTTAGTCTCTAGCTTGACGTCATTGCTCTTCAGTACTCTTGAGAGGTCCCTTACAGCTGACTTTCCCAATGAAATTCGTCTCTTGATTTCCTGGCTGCTGTTCCCAAGAGTATTGACTGTGGAATCAAGTAAACGAAAACTGTTAACTATCTGCATCTCTTCACCATCCATACTGATGCTGCCAGTTGGCCCAGTGGTGAGAATCTTTGTTTTCTTGATGTTAAGCTTTAATCCATATTGAAGACTGCAGTCCTTGACCTTCTGCAGCAAGCGCTTCAGGTCCTCCTCAGTTTCAGCAAGCAGGGTTGTGTCATCTGCATGACACAGGTTGTTGATGATTCTTCCACCAATCCTGATGCCACATTCCTCCTTGTGCAGCTCAGCATCTTGGATGATCTGTTCTGCATACAGATTGAAAAGGTATGGAGACAGAATACATCCCTGATGGGTTTAAATATTTGTTCCCACCATTTAGCACTCATGGCATCTTTGTCAAGTTACATAATTTCTAGGTCTCTAATAATGTATATAAGGGAGATCTGGTGGTTTAGTGGGGAGGAGTTGCACTGTCAAACCAATGGCTCACAATTCAAATTTACCAGCTTCTCCATGGGAGAAAGATGGGAACTCTCCTCCCATACAATTTACTGCCTCTCAAAATTCACTGGAGGGACAGTTCTGACTTGACATTACAAACAGCACTTATCTATAAAGGCAAGTCTGGTGGTGTAGTTCATAAAGAGTTGCACTGTGAAAGGTGGCATCTCTCTGGGGGTATGAATTCACCAGCATCTTTGTAGAAGAAAGATGAGCAAACTACTCCCATGTGGTTTATGGTCTTAGAAAATACATTGGAGGGTCAGCTATGAGATGGTTCTGATCCAAGGCAATGAATTTCAGTTAAATTTTAGCAATACAATATAGTCGCTATAATGATTTCTCTTTCCCAGGGCTGTTATAAAAATTAAATGAATTCTCACTTTCACAGCATTGGAACAAAATTGGAACAATACAAAGGAGATTATCATGGCCCCTGTGCAAGGCAGACATACAAATTCATGAAGTGTTTCATATTAAAGACAAAAATTAAATGAAATAATTCATCTAAAGAACTCAGCATAGAGCTTGGCACATCATAGTTTTTACAAAAGAATCCTGTATCTGGAGAAGAGTCATGAGGAGGACAGCATCTGTGGAAAAGACTGCAAGAGATCATGCCAATATTTTTAAGCTAAAGTTTGCAATGAACATCTATTAGGAGCCTTAATAAAGGGAATGACATGTTCTAGAATTTTTAGTAATATTGGCAGGCAGATAGTTTACATACTAGCGTTTGACATTGCCTTCTTAGACTGCTAGACTAGCATGCTGTCATAGGTACCAAAATCCAAACAAACAGACAAACAAACCTCTCCGTACTTTATTTCTGTGAGAATAAGCTTTGAAATGGTAATAAACGGCATCATTTTAATGTGTAAGGCATTCAAGAGGTTCTGACAATTCTTGAATCTGCAGTATTGTCAAGGGCTCCTTTGCCAATGTGTGCATAGCTCTATTTTGCACAGTGATTCAGTTCTTGAGTAGTAAGCAATTGGAGCCTCAGGGACAGCTGGCATTTTGAAGCTAAGCAAAGTTCCAGCCGCACAGAGTGAAGCATATTTATCATAAAGCATTAACACAGTTGCTGATGCTAGACTTACCTCAAAACTCACTGCCATTGAGTCATGTCTGACTCATAGGGACTTTGCAGGAAAGAACAAAATTGCACTTTAGGGTTTCCAAGGTGGAAATCTTTCTGGAAGCAGTGTTATTCATTGTTCTTTTGAGGAGAGGTTGATGGATTCAAACCACTGACCTTCTGATTGGCAACTGGACAGTGCCTAATAGGTCAGAAAAATATCTTCATTCTGATCTACTACTAAATTACCTATAGCTCATAGGTGCTGCACTGTTTCAAGAAAGATTGCTTTTTGTGGAAGAATTATATAAACACCTAGTTATTTCATAAAGACTTGAAGTTGTTTAATTTTTTTACTTAGTGTGTCATGCGTCACCTATACATTCTCTTAAGTGCAGTGAATCACCACCAATATCTTAGAGACAATAGTCTAATTTGGAGATGTTGGCAACTGTGATTTCACATTTCTATTTTCAGATTTGATGCAACCATGATTTTGTTTGTCATGCTGTGATAGATTGCATGTTGCTATGATTCTGGAAACTCTGCCACTAGAGTGGCTAAAGAAAAATGGGCAGCAAATCCTCTTCCACACAATTTATAGCCTCTGAAAACCTGCTAGAGGATCAGCTATGAGTTGTTTCCAACTTGATAGCTATGAGATTCTTCTGATTGGCCAATAAAGAGTGAGAAAGAAGAAGAAAGATTAGGAATAAATGTCTGGCTACCTACTTCTGAAAATTAAACCATTACATCCTTATATTTCACAACAGGACATCATTTGACGATCTTGCTTTTGATAGATTAAACACCATTGCCAAGAAAATTCGAGCTCATAGAGGCTATTTGGGAGACAATAGCGTTGTCCCGCGGGCTTTCTGAGGTTGTAAGTATTTATGGGAGCAGATTGTTTCATTTTTTTCCCTATAGAACAACTACTACGTTGAAACCACCACCAACCTTGTGGCTGTCAGTTCAGTACTTAACTCATCATGTTACCAATGATCCATGGAAAAGACACTAGTCACTAAAAGGCATAAATTACTGGTAAGGATATAATCTTTAGGGGAAATAGGCAGCCATTAAGGGAGAACTCAGGTGAGATAATTTGGCACTTTGGTCACAAAGATAAATTGGAATGTGTCTGTAATTGTGAGGATGACACAGAACCAGGCAACATTTGGTTTTGCTGTACGTGGTGTTGCCGTGAGTTGGAGTTAACTCAATAGCAGCTAACAACAATAACACAGATATGATGTAATAAGTGGACAAACCTCTGTGATGGCTGAAGTTAGGTGCCAACTTGGCTGTCAATGATTCATTGATTTGACAGTTGTGATAGAATCATCTCCTTGATGAGTTCTGATGTCATGTAATCATTCTTTCCATAAGACTTCATAAAATAATAATTTTCTTGATGAGAAGTACAAGCAGCAGGTCAATTGAAAGGGAGTTTTTTCATTGGCATAGTCTACATAGAAAGCATATTTGAATATCTGGCAAATCTCACTTGATCTTGCTCAATTTGGATCCTGCATGTGACTCACTATCTTTGATTCTATGGACTTCATCTTGCAGCCTATCACATCTGCTGACCTTGGACTCCTTAAGCTCTGAAGCCAGTGATCTGCTGCTTTTGTGCTTCCTTTAAATTTCCCAATCTTCTTAGTCATCCACTTCCTAAATAACATGCTTCTGAAAATTCTATGAACTTTGAAAAATGATGATATTTATAGAAAAACTTCAGGTCTTTTATTAATAAGGTTGCTATGAGTTGTGCTTGACTCCATGGCCATCAACAACTTAGATATATAACGTAGGAAAATCATGTCTCTTGAATTCCAACCCAATAACCTGGAGTTATCAGCTCTACATGTATATGCTATGTAGATGACACTAAGTTGCTTGTTGAAAATGAAGAGGACTTATAACACTTGCTATAGAAGATCAAAGATAATGACCTTCAATGTTATTGTATCTAAGGATCGAGGAAATAAAACTCACCACTGAACCAGTAGACAACATCATAATAGAGGCAGAAAAGACTCAAGTTGTCAGTGATTTCATTTAGTTTGGATCTGTAACCAATATTCATGGTAGCAACATTCAAGATATCAGAAGATGTTCTGTGCTGTGGAAATTTGCTGTCAAATACCTCTCCAAAATGCTAACGAACGATGATGTCAGTTTAAAGTGCCCCTCATTCAAGCCATGGTCTTTTCAATAACTTCCCATACATCTGAAAGTTGGACAATGAACAAAGATGATAGAATAAGAATTGCTGCCTTTGAATTGTGTTACTAGAAGAGAGTACTGAATATTTCATGAACTATAAAGAGAACAAATATCTATCTTAAAGGAAGTGCAACCATGTAATTATAAAGACCATAGGCTGAATCAGAGGCACCTAGTCTCCAGACTGACATCATTGTTCTTTGGCACTTTGGAGAGCTTGTTGACAGCACCTTTCCCCAGGACTATTAGTCTTTTTCTTTCTCAACAGACTAGGTTTTATTATTGCCATTTTGTTGTGTCCCTTTTTATGTTGTTGCTGTTTAATCTGATGCATTTACTTTGCTATCTCTGCGTGGAGGACTTCCCTTAGTATTTCTTGTAAAGTTGGTCTTATTTTCACAAATTCCTTAAATTCCTACATTTATGCAAGTAATCTAATTTATTTTTCATCTTTGATGAAAAGCTTGACTTACAGGATCCTCAGTGGCAATTGTTTCTTTCAGTCTTCACTATATGTCATCCCATTGTCTTCTTGCTTGCATGGTTTCTGCTACGAAGTCAGAGTTTAATCTAACTGGTACACATTTGTAGGTGACTCTGATTTTCTCTTGCTGATTTTAGTATTCTATCCTTTTTTTTGTTGTTGTTTTGGTTTTTTCTTGGAAAATTTTACTATGTCTTGATGTTTTTCTTTTCGCTGAGATTCTTGAATGTGGATTTCCTTTTATTTCATGTTACCTAGAAAGTTTTTCTCTAGCACTTCTTCTATAATATTCTAAGTACTTTCTCCCAACTCTTGTTCTGGAATTTTGATCAATCATATATTTTTCCATCTGATGTTATCCCACAGAATTCTAATGTTTTCTTCATTTTCCTTCCATCTTCTCTCTGTTTTTTTCTTCTAATATTTTCCCATTGGCATCCTTTTCTTCAGCTCACTGATTTTCTTTTTATCTCTTCTATGAAAACTCTTGTCTTAATATTCTTAATTGCATTTTCATGCATTTCTGTTGTTTCTAGTACTATGTAGATTGTTTTCTTTATGCCTTGTGATGATTTTAAAAATTCTTGTACCGTTTATTTATGCTTTTAATTCTTCTACCATTTGAAAATTCTAAGTAGCAGTTTATGTAACTCTATGTCAATATATTTCTTCTCTCTCCATGTCTTTGGAATATTAATTTGGTCTGTGAACTGGTGGGTTATTTTTAGGGAGAGTCTTGTTTTGTGGTTTTTTTTTCCCATAATTTTTAAGCTAGTCTACAGCTTCTTTGACATTATGTGTAGTTCTTTTTTGGTGTGTGTGAGGCAGTTTCTGTTGTGTCTGTACAGTTTTTTGTCAGCTCTTTATCTTTATGATATTATTAGTAAGTTATATGATGACTTAAATGTCAGTTCCCCAGTGGCAATTTTCCCCACTTGTCTATGGGTGGCTCTATTTCCCATTTCCTGTGGCAAGCTTTTCGTCTGGTTGTCCTTTTGAGAGTCAGGGTTGTGAAATCTCTCCCTTTGCCCAGCTGTGGTAGGCCCACTTCTCTGTCCTATCATGTAGTTTGATGGGAAGTAGTTGTTCCCCCATGGGCAGGCAAATTCCTAGGAGTGCTGCCCAGGACATTTTGCTCAAGGAAAAGACCCAAGGAAGTGGCAAGTTCCCACCAGTGCATCCCCAAAGGCTCATTCAGTCCTAATATCTGACCCACATACCCATATCCTCTCCTGTAGCTGATTAGAAAGGAGTTAATCCTGCCTGAGCAGAGAAAAACCCAGCAAATTGGGAAGGTTCCAATAGTTCAGTCCCAAAGTATCAATTGGTGCTAATGGCTGACCTACATAACTGTCTCCTTTCCCATGACTAGTTTGGGGGTAAATGATCCTGTCTACGCAAAGAACAAGGGTAGTGGCAAAGTCCCAAAGTTCAGTGCCCAAGTCTCAGTATGTATTAATCTGTAATTTATATTCTTGACCATGTAAATTAACATAATCACAGGTCCCAGGGTATGAATATCTTTGAGGGGCTATAATTTTTCTTACCACACAAAGTAGAGTATTATAAATATTACAGTAAAACCTAGGAAACCTCTGTACACCAGAAACATGTAGAAGAAAAAGCAAAATATTTGTCCATTAGTACAGAGTGATAGAAAAGTGGAAAGATTGAACCCTGCCAAAGACAGAAAACTGGTGAAACCCGGGAAAACAAATTAGTCCATCAAAGTCTGGCTCTCACAGTTTTCACTCTACTCTTATAAATATTATTGAAGTTCTTGAGACTTAACAATCTTGCATTCAAATCCTGACTTCATTACTCATCAGATGTGTGATCTTGGACAAATTACTTACTTTCTTTGTCTACCTCATTTATAAATTATTAAGGAGAAAGCTTTTCAGGCATGATAATAAAATTCTGTATATCCAACTCCAAGCCAATGCATCTGACTTCCAATTAAACTATGGAATTCAACTCAGATGCTTATCTCATCTCCCTGTGAGAACTAAAATGAAATTAAAGAGTAAAAAGGTAAGCAAGAAACATCAACAAATTTATCATGGCTAGAAAGAAGATAACAGAGACAAAGTATTAGTGTTCCAAGGCCCAGCAGGAATAAGTGAACTCACTCAACAGCATTCTGGGAAGATTGAGAGGCACCAAAATTGTAGAAGGTGAAAATGAAGCTGGAAATAGGTGCTACTAGTGGAAAATATGGTATTTGCATAGACCCTTTCTTGGCCTGTTAGCAGGTAGGGGAACTCAAGAGGCCAGAAGCTTTTAGAAAGGTGTATGGCGAAGGGCAAAGGAAATGCATAATGGTGGAACCCTAGGCAGTCCAATAAAACTAACTGCTATAAAACAAATTCTTGCTCATGATGATTTCATGGGTTCCAGAACAGAACCTTGCTCCACAGAATTTTCAATGATGTTTCAGTAATAAGCTATCAGGAGGCCTTTGATCCAAGATACTTCAGATTAGACTCAAAGATGTTAAATATCTACACCAAGGGTTGAATCATAATGCTTCCATCCACTCCATATATACAGGTAAGAAATAGACTGGAATGTGAAAAATCATTCTTTGAAGAAATTGAGAGCCCACAGAGAAAAGACTTGGAAGATACTAGCATTTGAGTTTTAGTAATGGAAGTGCCACCAACCCTAAAGATTCTACAATAATATGAAATATTTACTAACTTGTTAGTGCCTCGCTCATAATCTGAACAGGTAGCCAAGGATCACAAGCAATTGAAGAAAGTTTTACACACTAGGTGAAGAAAAAACCAAAACCTCCATCCCCTAAAACCAAAATGTACATAAAAGGGAAGCAAACCAGGGAACAGGGTATAATCTGAATTAATTATATTTTACATTGTCAGAAAGGAAAAGATACCACACCTATTGAAACGAACTATTTACTGTAGAAACTCTTAAAATCGGAAAGTTAGAAAAAGCTTTTAGATGCTAAAAATTTGATTGCTGAAAATAGAGGTAAATTCTCATCTATTATAACTGAAAGTTGACAGAGCTTGACAGAATTTATAAATCAATAGATGACAGCACACTCTAAGGAAGTAACTTGCAAGTACATAACAAATACATAATGAATTAGTTCTTTAAAAAGCTGACCATTTTAAGTGTTAATACCTGGATACCAGAATTGGGAGGAAGAGAAGGGGCCTGATATTTTATTACATCATGACTTACACTTTTCTTATTCTCTTTGTTTTTTAGTAGGATGGCGGGGAGGGGAATTATACCTTTTATTTGACAAAAAATATGTGTGTACGTTGATGCTTTATTAAAGTAAATGCATAGAATGATACCACTAATAACAGCACAAAGGTAAGAGAAAACAGAATCTGAGCATGGGCAGAATTTTACCAGTTATGCTCACTTATTTATTGCTACCATGAACACTTACATAACTGTGGCTTAAAACAACACAGATTTATTCTTTTGCAGTTCTGGAGGTCAGAAATACAAGATGGGTCTCACCTGTTTAAAAGAAAAACGTTGTTGGGGCTGCACTGCACTTCTTGTGGAGACTGTCTGGCAGAGATCCATTTCCTTGTGTTTCCTGGCTCTCAGGGACTTCTTCCATGAGCCCTGGTGAGGTAATGGGTTATGTTTTGCACTTCTATGTGAACACTCTGCAATAAAATCTATCGGCTGCTGTCTGGGAGACAGATGGGCAACCTCCTCTGTAAAGATTTTCGGCTTAAGAAACTTGATGGAGGCTTGCTATGAACTATGACAGACTTGATAACAAAAATGCTTCTGTATTCCTTGGCTTGTGACTCCTTCTTCCATCTTCAAAGACAGCAGCAACACAGCATCTTCTTCCTTCTCTGACCTCTACTTCCATCCCTACATCTTTCTCTGACTCTGATCCTTTCCCATCCCTCTTCTAAGGACTTAGTGATTACTACTTTGGTTCCACTTGGCTAATTCAAGATAAGCTCTATTCTTCAATATCCTTCTTTTAAGCATAATTACAAAGTTCCTTTTGTCATATAACATATTTGCAGATTTGGGGGATTAGGATTTTTAGGTGGACATCTTTATGGGGTCATTATTCAATTTATGGCAGAAAGGACCCTGTCACATAGAAAATCACAGTGTGACTTGGAGAAGTTCTCTGTTGTGTAAAAAAGAGGATGATAATGATAAACATGTTATTGCCCCTACTTTTTATTAAGAAGTCAAATTAAGAAATATACTTGTGCACACTACTCAGATTTACTATCAAATAAATACCCTTACTGCTTCTCGGAGACTCTAGGCAACACTCATAGTTACAAATTTCAGATACAACAGTTCTTTGAAGTCTCATATTTTATCTGAGAAATACATGTGAATTAAACATTATGCTTCATAATAGATTGATGCATATTTTAATGCATAACCCCTTCCCAATTTTAAATGTCTTACCAGCAGGAAAGTAAATTGGTACTCTTGATTCTTTGGGTCTTTAATGTCCCCTGTTATAATTCTGTTTTATCTCTGTTTGAGAAACAAGACTAGATTATAAGAAAGTACATTATGAATTATAAAGAGCAGTACAAAACTGATATTAGATTAAAATACTGAAAGCATCTTACTGACCTTAGTTCCATGTGCAAAATCTTAGAAGGTGGGAGTGAGATCTCTTTTTTTTAAAAGTTAGCAATGTAGGATTTTGCAAAAGCACATTATTCTTGGAAAGTAACTATATTATTTATGCAGTACGACTGGCTTGTTCTTTAAACTATGTCAAAGAAGATTTATTTTGTTTATTCTTGTATTTCCAAACTGACTTATTGTGGACAAGGTAATAGGTTTGTTATCAAGAGGAAGGTGAAGAAGAGTCAAGTGTGTGTGAGCATTAAAAAGTGGAGTCTCTATAACAAAAAGCCCACAAGGTGCTATTAATCTGACATCACTTCATGGTGACTCTGTGCATATTCAGAGTAGAAATGCATTCCCCAGCATTGTGAATGACTGTCATCTCTGGGTGGACTCAAAGAACAATCTTGTGGTTGGCAACCTGGCATGCTAATGATTTATACCACCAATGGACTCCACTGAGATCTTTGTTTTGTGGTTAGTTGATGTCATTTAATTTTGACTGACGAGGACCCTATGTGTGTAGAGTAGAACTGCTGAAATCTTTCTAGGGTAGATTGCCAGGCCTGTCTTCTGAGGTACAGATGGGTGACTTTAAACCACATCATCTGACTGACTGTCTCAAATACCATTCTTTGAAATGGAATTCTGATGTCTTCTCACTTTTCTTTGAAATTATGTTTAGCCTCAAGAGGAACCACTTTCCTTATCCAGATATCACTCTTTTTCGAAATCTCAGCATCATTTTTTTCTAGTTTTCAAACTTCTTTATAAGTCATTTGTGTTTATAAAAAGCAACTTTGTCTTCACTTTAGCCATTCATATATACTTTCTAAAAATTTTATTTTATTATTATTTTTTGTGTGTGTGTACTGTCAGATCAGATCTGACTGGTACAGGAGGAGATTTCCCCTCTTTCTCCAGCAGAGGATCTGGTGGAGTTGAACCATGTACCTCTGGGATTGCAGTGCAGCTTCTTGCCACTAGGCCACCAGAGCTCCCTAAAATACATTTTGCTTTATGACATTAGTTCAGATACCTGAGATGTAACCACACTCTTCCCACTCCCTCCCTGTGATTCTTGTTTCCATTAACCCTTCTATCTTACCCCTTCCTGCCTTCTGAGCTTTATCCCTGGTAATTGCTGTCCTTTTGATCTTGAAGAATTTGTTTTGTAAAGTGTGAGTGCCTGTCTGATGTCACTGTTCACTTTACAGGTCTGTCTATTGTTTGGTTGAAAGATGAGTCACTGGGATCAATGTTTTCCTAGGTTTGAAGGGTGTTTAAGAACCATAGCCTTAAGGGTTTCTCCAGTTTCTATTAGACTAGTTTTGCTGTTGTTGTTATATGTCATCAAGTTGGAAGGACTAATAGTTCACTTTCCAGTGGGTTTTTCAGAAGTTATCATTTTATGGGAGGAGATTGTCCCTCTTATTCTCACAGAGCCTGATGGATTTGAACTGCTTACCTTTGAGTTGGCCAGTAAGCCTGGCTGTTTTTATGCTTTTGAATTTAGTTTCACATTTTGTCTAGTTACTTCTCTAGGACTGTTCTGTCAAGGACCTTCTACTGTAATTCTTTTCCAATGTCCTTTCAAAATCAATAAACCCAACATTTATAAAGCTACCCTGAAAAGGAGTTCCCTATCTTCCTGAGTAATTAGAAATAATTACTTCCTTGGGAATGTTTAAAGCCCTTTGCAAGATTTGTGGGTGCCTGTATTGTGTTCCTCATGAAGCAGCTTCAAATTTGTTCACTGCATGAGCTAGGCAAACAGTGAAACACAGTAGAGCTCACTAGGGCCCCAGAAATTATTTCCACAATTACTGACACCAGAGAAACCTCTCATCTGCTTACAATTTCCTTTGTATTTTTTTGAGAATGTAATATGGACTTGCAAACAGCCTCTTCTCAAGAAATCTTCTCGCTTCCCCATGACAACTGTATAATTGTTGCTTAATATTTTTCTATAAAAGTATGTTGCAATAATAATATTTTTAACTGAGAAAGTTATCGTATAGATGAGATAGAACATATTTTCAAATGTATAGCCGAAGTCTAAATGGCTGAAAAGTTGAAGTCTAAAGAAAATTTGTTAATGGTAAAAAGGAGGAGGCTGGGTAAAGGCATTCAGATTTGCTAAAGACAGTGTCACAACAAGCATTCCTAAGAGCTGAGTGAGGATCTGCAGAATAAAACCCAGAGACACAGGCCTTTGTGGACTCATGTGATTAAAGGGCTCCAGAGGTACCAAGAGACAAAGGCTGCTGAGAAAAGCAAAACTGGGGAAGTCTAAAACAAGAATTTAAACATAATATCCCAGCTTCTGATAATTGTGTATTTTAAATAAAAATTTTATTGTCGGTAAAAATTACATATAACAAAAATGCTATCCTGTTAGCCATTTTTAAGTGCCCAATCTCGTCACACAAATTACACACTCCATATTGTGCTGCCATCACTATTAGCCATTTCCAAATGTTTTTAATCATCTCAAACAGAAACTCAGTACACTTAAAAAAATAGCTAATTAACATTGATTTTTTTAAAATGGGAAGAAATATTACATATTTCAATACTAATTTCCTGTAAGAAATCCAATTTTGCCCTTCTTTCATAAGTGATGAGCTTGGTATGATTTGTCAAAAAATGAAGAAGTACTAAAATGCTTCTAACTCTGTTTGAAGATCCAAACATTATTTTCAAACAAAACAGACTCATTTACTCTTTGACTGTCAATAATCTCATCAGTACTCTTTTTTTTTTAACCATCTCTTCTGTCTGAAATTTGGTTCTTAATTTGAATTTGCCTCATTTTTGTAAGGTAAGTGAGCTTTGATGATGTCTGCATTTGATTCACTAGCCACTTTCTGCTTCTTATAATACAAACTGGTGACTCCTTTGAACTTCAGCTCGAGTTTCCATTATTCATACATCACACTCCTTCTAGGGGTATGACATTTTGGACGTGAATGGAAGGCCAAGTGAAAAATATTTAGCAGGCCCACATGACAAGGCCTCTTAGACAAAAGAACTCTCTACATGTGATTTCACATAATGGGAAATCATGAACTTTCTCTCACCCTGCTAAGTGGCATTGTGCCAAAGTAAACTTAGAAACCACCCTTTGGCATGATTTTGGCAATCTGTTAGGCTCCAATATTTGAAGTTTTAATACTAAAACACAGATTAACATTGAGAAGAACTTAATTATTTGTTTCATGAGTTAAAACTGTGTTAAGTCTTAATTTTTTTCAAGAACACTAACCTCTTGTAGGCAAGAAATGTCTCACATTGCTAACATTTTATTTGTTTATAGAAAATTATGTTACATGTGGAAATGTATATATAAAATGTATAATAGAACATTGAGAATGGGAACATGAGGAAGTAAATTTAAATTCATTATTCATTTTATTAAATGTTGTGTCTTCAGAAAATGACTTTATATTTAGAAAGCATTTCTAAAGCTCAAACTGTGTACTCTGTACTGTTAGGTATTACCAAAGGTTATAGGGACCTGATACAACATGGATCCTACTTTCAAGAAATTATAGTCTTGTGAAAAAAGGCGGTGTACAAAAAAATGAGGATTCTACAGTTAAATTTAGTATGTGTCAGGTACTTTATACATATTATTGTGTATAAATGTGTATAAATTTATACACATTTTATTGTGAGATGTGATTTTTCTGTTTTTATGAGTAAGAAAAATAAATTTCACTACCTGAGGCCTGCAAGGAAACACTGCGTAGTTCAAAATTGGAAAGTATGTGTGCCAGGGATGTGTCCTATCTCCATACCTTTTCAATCTATATGCAGAACAGATTATCCAGGAGGCTGGGCTCTACGAGGAGAAAGGTGGCATCAGGATTGGAGGAAGACTCTTTAACAACCT
>NW_006399811.1:16743182-16744408 GCF_000299155.1 Elephantulus edwardii | reverse complement strand
GTGGAAGTCCAGTTTTGCCAGCATCATTTGTTAAAGAGGTTACCATTTCCCCATTTGATAGGTTTTGTTTCTTTGTTGAGTATCAGTTGAATATAGATGTTGTTGATTGCTGTCAAGTTCAGTACAACTCAGAGAAACTCTATGAATAAAAGACCTAATGCCTTTTCTTAACTACTGTCATTTCCAAGTTCAGAGTTTCCATAGGCATGTGGTTTAGGAAATGGATGCCACTCCTGCTTCCAAACCTGAATCAATCTGGAAGCTTCTCCAAACACTGTCCATGATGGGTAACCATTATGATATTTGACACGACAACGGCACAATGTTAAGCAGCACAGCAACTCCAAGTTATTCAGTACAGCAAATAGACAAATGACTGCTGTACCACTTAAAGAATTCATTCTAAAATTAATAAATTTGGCCCAGGGCTGTGGCCCTCAGGCCCTGTGGAATTTTAAAGATACATCCTTTATCAGACCTCCACCTTTTGGTCCTTGTTGACCAAAAGGGGCCAAAGGCCAACTGACATCTGCTTTGGGTCTATTTTTGGGTTCTCAATTCTGTTCCATAGTTCTGTCTGACTGTCAAACCAGTGCAATGCTGTTTTGGTTACTATTACTGTGTAGTAGGTTTTGAGGTCAGGGTGTGCTATGCTTCCCACTTCATTTTCATTTTTCACAAGTGCTTTGCTTATTTGGGGTCTCTTTTGTCTCCACATAAATTTGACAGTTTTCCTTTTGATCTCCTTGAAAAATGAATTTGGTTTCTCTATTGGTATTGTGTTGAATGTATAGATTGCCTTTGGTAGGATTGTCATTTTCACAATATTGACTCTTCCTGTCCAAGAGCAGTGCACATTTTCCCATTTCTTTAGGTCTTTTATAGTGTCTTGCATAAATGTTCTGCAGTTTTACTTGTAAAGATCTTTTGTGTCTCTAGTTAAGTTCATTTCCAAGTATCCTTATTTGTGGTTGGCTATTATAAATGGTATTGCTTTCTTGGTTTCCTTCTCTGATTTATTTTTCTACTATAGAGGAATCCCACTAATTTTTGGATATTGATCTTATATCCTGCCAGTCTTAATATCACAGTCATTAATATTACATGCAAGCAAGATTCTGCTGAAAATTATCCAAAAACGTTTGGGACAATATGTCAACAGAGAACTGCCAGATGTACAGGCTGTATTTAGAAGAGGTTGTGGTACTAGGGATATTATAGCTAAA
>NW_006399811.1:16740335-16742322 GCF_000299155.1 Elephantulus edwardii | reverse complement strand
GTCAAGGATTCTGAAGCTTCGTCTGACATACTTTGGGCATGTTGCAAGGAGGGACTGGACCTTGGAGAGGGACATCATGTTTGGCAGAGTGGAGGGGCGGCAAAGGAGAGGAAGACCCTCAATGAGATGGATCAATTCTGTGGCTGGAGCGGTAGGAATAAGTGCTTTTGAGATGGCTAGATTGGCACAGGATAGAACAGCGTTTTGAGTCGCAAATGACTCGATGGCACATAACAACAACAGCAACATCCTGCCAGTGTACTAAATTGTTCTACTAGCTCTAACAGTTTTTTGTTGAGTCCTTGGGGTTTTCTGTGTATATTAACTTATCCTTTGCATATAGTGACAGTCTCACCATCTCTTTGATTATTTGGATGCCTTTTATTTCCTTCTCTTTTTGAAGAAGCTCAGTATCAGCTGTGAAAACGAGGCCTAGTAATGATTGTGGAACAAATCACCAACTACACATAAGTAAGTTTAAGCTGAAGCTAAGGAAAGTGAAATCAAGCCCACAGGAACCAAAATGTGACCTTGAGTCTATCCCACCTTGAGTCTATCCCACCTGAATTTCAGAACCATCTCAGGAACAGGTTTGAGAGATGGAGGAGGAAGAAAAGACCAAGATGGATGTCAGAAGAGAATCTGAATATTGCACTGGAGTGCTGAGAAACCAAAGCAGAAGGAATAAATTAACACATTAGGGACCTGAACAGGAGATTCCAAAAGGCTGTGTGACAAGATAAAGTATTATAATGAAATGTGCGAAGAGCTGGAGTCAGAAAAGCAAAGGCACTGAACTTGCTCAGCATTTCTTAAGCTCTGTAGCACTTAAAGATGCTTTGGGCAGAATATTAAATGATCCTGCAGTATTAAAAGAAGATGGAAAGAGTATAAAGAGTATACAGAGTCATTATACCAAAGGAATTGGCAGATACAGAAGAATTTAATGAAGCAACATATGAGCAGGAGCCTATGGTAATGAAGGAAGAACATCAGACTACTTTGATAGAATTGGCTAAGAATAAGGCAGGCCAATATATCTTATGAACATAGATGCAAAAATCCTGAATAAAATATTAGCCAATAGACTACAACGATACATCAAAGAAATAATCCATCATGACCAAGTGGGATTCATAACAGGTATGCAAGGATGGTTCAATATAAGAAAAACAATTAATATAACTTATCGTATTAACAAAGCAAAGAACAAGAACCACATGATCTTACCAATTGATGCAGAAAAGGCCTTTGACAAAATCCAACACCATTTCCTGATTAAAACAGTCAACAAAATAGGACTAGAGGGGACTTTCTTCAATATAGTAAAAAGTATCAACACCCGAGAGCCAACATTGTTCTCAATGGAGAGAGGTTAAAGGCATTCCTTTTAAGACCAAGGATGCCCATTATCACCTCTCTTATTCAATATTGTATTGGAAGTCTTAGAGATAGTAATAAGACAAGAGAAAGACATAAGAGGTATCCAAGTTGGCAAAGAGGATGTAAAATTATCTCTCTATGCAGATGATATGATAGTATACTTGGAAAACCCTAAAGACTCGGCAAGAACTATTGGACATAGTTGACCAATACAGCGAAGTAGCAGGAAACAAGATCAATATACAGAAATCAGTTGGATTTCTCTACAGTGACAAAGAGAATACAGAACTGGAGCTAAGAAAAGCAATACCCTTCACAATAGCTAATCACAAGATAAAATATTTGGAAATAAATGTAACTAGAAGCATAAAGGATCTATTCAAAGACAATTACAAAACATTACTACAATAAACAAAAAGAGACCTGGAGAAGTGGAAGAATATCCCTTGCTCAATATTGTGAAAATGGCAATACTACCAAAGGCAATTTACACATTCAATGCAATTCCAATACAAATACCAATCCCATTCTTCAACGAGATAGAAAAGGCAATCTCCAGCTTCATTTGAAATGGAAAGAAGCCCCGAATAAGCAAAACACTCCT
>NW_006399811.1:16737942-16739206 GCF_000299155.1 Elephantulus edwardii | reverse complement strand
CAAAATGGGTGACCCTGGAGGACATTATGCTGAGTGAAATATCTCAGTCACAAAAGGACAAATACTATATGGTGCCACTGATGTAGAGTGAGGCTGACGTCAGGTTGGGGGTAAGTCTGAGAAAAAAGGGATAAATTATGTATACTGCATTGAAGCCGATGAGGGAGAGAACAGTTTAAAAATAATATATTTTAGGGCATTATGATTATCATAAGAGTATGGAATGAGGGTTGCAGAGTGGAGTATACGCAGGGTGAGGGTGGAAGCGTGTGGCGGGATTGTATACCAATGAAGGAGTTTTACTTTTGCTTTTAAAGAAGAGCGAACTGGGGTTGGGGGTGGGGTGGGGTGGGCGTGGAGAAAACGGCAACAATGAATGAATGGAAATCCACAGTCTCTGTAAATGTTCATTGAAATTAATAATAATAATAAAAATAAAAAGAAGGGGAAAAAAGAATAATAAGGCAGGCCCCAGGAATTGATGGTATATCAATTGACATATTTCAATTAACAGATGCTCCCCTAGATATGCTCTCCAAGTTGTGCCAAGATATCTGGAGAACAACCACTTGGCCAACTGACTGGGAGAGATCTATATTTCTTCCCATTCCAAAGAAATGTGATCCTATAGAATGTGAAAATTATCAAACAATATCGTTAATATACCATGCAAGCAAGATTTTGCTGAAGATTATAAAAAAAAAAATGACTGGAACAGCACATCAGCAGAGAACTACCAGAAGTGCAGGCTGAGTTTAGATGGGCCTGTGGCACTAGGGATAGTGTAGCTAATATTTGATGGATCTTGGCTGAAAGCAAAGAGCACCGGAAGAAAGTCTATGTTTGTTTCATTAATTACGTAAAGGCATTTGACTATGTGGATCATAACAAACTGTGACTAACTCTGAGAAGAATGGGAATCCCAGAACACTTGATTGTGCTAATGCGAAACCTATACTTGGACCAGGAGGCAGTCGACAGAACAGAGCAAGGAAACACTGCAAGATTCAAAATTGGAAAGGGTGTATGCCAGGGCTGTATCCTGTCTCCGTACCTTTTCAATCTTTATGCAGAACAAGTTATCTGGGAGGCTGGGCTCTTTGAGGAAAAATGTGGCTTCAGGATTGGAGGAAGAATCATTAAAAATATGCATTATGCAGGTGACATAACCTTGCTTGCTGAAACTGAGGAGGACCTGAAGCACTTGCTGTGGAAGGTCAGGAACTGCAGTCTTCAGTATGGATTGAGACTCAGTATCAAGAAA
>NW_006399811.1:16735977-16737481 GCF_000299155.1 Elephantulus edwardii | reverse complement strand
AAAAAGAGTTCTCTAAAGTGCTGAAGTGCAAAGATGTCAGTCTGGAGACTGAGGTGCGCCTGATACATGTAATGGTCTTTTCAATCACTTGCTATGTATCAGAGAGCTGGACAATGACTAGGGATCATAGGAGAATTGATGCCTTTGAGCTGTGGTGTTGGAGAAGAGTATTGAATATACCATGGACTGCTAAGAATACGGACAGTTTGTCCTGGCGAGGGTGAAGGCGGGCTCCTCCTTGGAGGCAAGGATTCTGAAGCTTCGTCTGACATACTTTGGACATGTTACAAGGAGGTACCAGTCCTTGGAGAGGGACGTCTTGCTTGGGAGATGGAGGGACAGCACAGGAGAGGAATACCCTTGATGAGATGGATTGATTCAGTGACTGAGATAATGGGGTAAGTGTGTCGGTGATGGTGAGAATGGCACAGAATAAGGCAGAGATCAGGGCTGTGTACATAGGGTTGCAATGAACTACGGACGACTTGACAGCACATAACAACAACAACAACTTGTCATATTGCCCTAGTAAGTACTTCCAATGCAATATTGAATAGAAGTGGTGACAATGGGCATTGATGTTTGGTCCCTGTTAGCTGTTAATAGGGTAAATTACGTTGTTTTTCTTACATTGAACCATCCTTGCATATCCCTTATGAAACCCACTTGGTCATGATGGATTATTACTTTTAGAATGTGATTTTCTTTCTATTGGCTAGGATTTTGTTAAGGATTTTTGCATCTATATTCATAAGAGATATTGATCTATATTTTTTTCTTGGTAGTGTCTTTGTCTGGTTTTGATATCAAGGTTATGCTTGCTTCAGAGAATGACTCTGAGAGTATTCCTGTTTTTTTGCAATTTTTAAAAACTATTTAAGTAGAATTGGTGATAGATTGTGTCTGAATGTTTGGTAGAATTTAGCTGTGATGCCATTTCATCCAGCACTTTTCTCAGGGGGAAGTCATTTTATGACTTTTCAATTTCTTCTTTTGTGATGAGTCTGTTCAAATACTCTATATGTGTCTTGGCCATTCTTGGTAGGGCATGAGTTTCAGGCAGTTTGTCCACTTCCTCTAGATTTTCAAATTTATCAGCATCTAAGTATAGCTTTTCATAGTATTTTCATATTATCGATTTAATTTTATCTGAGTCTGTTGTGATGTCACTTCTATCACTTCTTAATTGAGTTATCTGTGTCTTCTCTTTTTTTCCCCTTTTGTTAAAATTACCAGTGGTATGCCAATATTATTGACCTTTTAAAAAACCAGCTCCTGGTCTTATTGATGGTTTCAATTGTGTTTCTGTTTACTATCTCATTGATTTCATCTCTTGCTGTTATAATTCCTTTTCTTCTAGAGGCTGTAGGATTAGTTTGTTGTTTTTTTTTTTCAACTTGATAAAGGTGTAGAGTTAGATCATTGATCTTTTCTTCTTTCTTCCTTTTTTTATGTGTGTGCTTGTTGCTATGAATTGCCCACAGAGAATGGCCTTATCTGCTTC
>NW_006399811.1:16725955-16735262 GCF_000299155.1 Elephantulus edwardii | reverse complement strand
TAATGTCAATGAACATCTACAAAGATTTTGGATTTCCATTTATTCATTGTTGCACTTTTCTCTCCACCTCCCCTTCCCCCCCTCCCCAGTTCGCTCTTCTCCTTGAAAAGCAAAAGAAAAACTCCTTCATTGGTATACAATCCCCTCGCACACCCCACTCCCACTCCCACCCCGAGTATACTCCACTCTGCAATCTTCATTCCGGACTCTTATGATAATAATAATGCCTTAAAATATATTACTTTTAAACTGTTCTCTCATCCATTTTTTTAAGCATTCTACTACTCTTTTTCTCTTAATTGATGCATTTATTTCCATTCACATTAAGTGTGATTGTTGTCAGAGCAGGTTTTGCCATTTTTCTGTGTTTCTTTTTCTATTGTTTCTGGCTACGATGGTCTATCCACTTTCCTTTGTTGTCTCTATGTGCAGGACTTCACTTAAAATTTCTTGCAGTTTGATCTTGTTTTCACAAATTCCTTAAGTTTCTTCTTTTCTGCAAAGAATCTAATTTCTCCTTCATATTTGATGGAGAGCTTTCATGGGTATAGGATCCTTGGCTGGTAATTTTTTTCTTTCAATTTTCTATATATGTCATTTCATTGTCTTCTGGCTTTCATGGTTTCCACTGAGAAATCACAACATAATCTAATTGTTTCCCCTTTTTATGCGCCTTTTTTGGTTTCCTCACACTGCTTTTAATATTCTATCCTTATGTAGTTTTTTTGCATTCTTTTGAAAATTTTTTACAAATTAATTTTCATGAAAGGTTACAGAGACGTTGGATTTCCATTCATTCATTGTTGCACTTTTCTCCTTGCACATCCCCCCAACCCCCGCCCAGTTCACTATTCTTTTTGAAAAGTAAAAGAAAAAATCTTTCATTGTTATACAATCCTTCCCCCCCCACACCCCTCCCACAAGTCCACTCCTCTATACAGCCTTTGTTCTGGACTCCTGTCATGACAATACTTAATCATATATCGCTTTTGAACAGTTCTCTCCCTCATCTGTTTCAATGTAGTCTACATAATTTATCCCATCTTTCTCAGTCTCCCCCCAACCCCAATGTCAGTTTCATTTTACAGTCCTGCTTATTTATCCTTTTGTGACTGAAATACTTCAATCAGCATAATGTCCTTAAGGGTATATTATTGTATATTTTGTATATTATTTCATGAGTTCCATGTTTTTCAATGCAGTGTAGTATTCCATTATGTGACTATACCACAGCTTCTCTATCCATTAATTTGTTGATGGACACTTAGGTTGTTTCCAACTCTTTGATATTGTGAACAAAACCACAATAAACATGGTTGTGCATATATCTTCTTGGGTGGCAGTTATTGTTTCTTTGGGCTATATTCCCAGTAGTGGAATTGCTTGGTCAAATGATATTTCTATTTGCAACTTTTTGAGAAAGTGTCACACTGCCTTCCATAGTGGCTGTACCATTTTACACTCCCACCAACAGTGAATAAGAATTCCAGTTTCTCCACAACCTCACCAGCATTTGTTGTTTACTGTTCTGTTAAATTTTGTTATTCCTATAGTGGTGAAATGATATCTCATAGTTGTTTGGATTTTCATCTCTCTTAGAGGTAGGGATTTTGAACTTTTCTTCATGGTTATTTGCCATTAGAATGTCTTCTTTGGTGAAGTGTCTGTTCATGTCCTGTGCCCATTTTTCTGTTTGGTTGTTTACCTTAATCTTGTTGTGGTGCTTGTGTATTTTATAAATTCTAGGTATAAGTCGCTTATCTGACATGTCATTGTTGTTGTTAAATGCTGGTGAGTTGTAGGTGACTCAAAGCGACCCTATGAGCAAAAGACCTGAACACTTGCTTAACTTTCTTCATTTCTCCAAGTTCATAGGGTTACCAGAGGAAAGCTATTTCAGAAGTTTATGCCAATCATGCTTCTAAGCTTGTTTCAATCAGGGAGATCCACGAAACACCGTCCACCATGGGTGACCAATATCTGATTTGGCATATTAGTGCCACAGGGTTCAGCATAACAGCAATCACAAGTTACCTCTGTACATCAAATCAACAGAGCAGTGCTATACCACCTAAAAGAATGACCAAAAACAATTAAAACTAAGCCAAAGGGCCACAGGCCCGATAGGATTTAAAAATTCCGGCATGCCCACATGCTGGTGGACTGTTAGCTAGAGACCCTCAGTTCACATGGCATGTCTCATCTGCCAACCCCACTTAGGATAAAAAAAAAAAAAAGATATGAGAGCACCTAGCGTTCCATACCTGTCCCTCCTTGAGATGAGAGAGACCATCATAGCTTCCAGCATAAAGACGGATTCACAACACACTAGCCCTAAGCCTGAAGGCAAGGCCAAACATTTAATCATTTAAAAATTCCATCATACCCACATGCTGATGGACTGTTAGCCAGAGACCCCCGTTCCTCTGGCAAGTCTCATATGCTGACACCCTCTTGAGTTCTTCCAAGCTTTTCTTTAATGAAATTTGTAGTCCTTGGTTTTAGTCCTAGGCCCACGATCCACGATCCACTTTGAGTTGGTTTTTGTGTATGGAGTGAGGTGTGGATCTTGCTTCAGTTTTCTGCAGATAGTTTTCCAATTTTGCCAACACCATTTGTTTAAAAGGTTGTCATTTCCCCACTTAACTGATTTTAATTCCTTGTTAAAAATCAGTAGAGCATACATAGATGGCCTGATTACAGAGCTCTCAATTCTATTTCATTGATCTATGTGTCTGTCATTGTACCGGTACCATGCTGTATTGACCACTGCAGCAGTGTAGTAGGATTTTAAATCAGGGAGTGAGATGCCTCCTACCTTGTTTCTATTTTTAAGGAGTGCTTTACTTATTAGGGGCCTCTTTCCATTCCAAATGAAATTGGAGATTGCCTTTTCCATCTCATTGAAGAAAGAAATTGGTATTTGTATTGGGATTGTATTGAACTTGTAAATTGCCTTTGGTAGTATTGTAATTTTCACAATACTGTGTCTTCCTATCCATGAGCAAGGAATATTCTTCCATTTCTCCAGGTCTCTTTTTGTTTCTTGTAGTAATGTTTTGTAATTTTCTGTGAATTGATCCTTTGTGCTTATGGTTAGATTTACTCTCAAGTATTTAATCTTTTGATTAGCTATTATGAAGGGTATAGAGGATTTTTTAATCTTCAGCTCTGCTTTCTCTTTGTCACTGTAAGGAAATCCAACTGATTTTTGTATGTTGATCTTGTAACCTGCCACTTTGCTCAATTGAATCTTTAGGGTTTTCTAAGTACACTATGATATCATCTGCATATAGAGATAATTTTACCTCTTCTTTGCCAATTTAAATATCTCTTATTTCCTTCTCTTGTCTGATTGCTATTGCTAAGACTTCCAATACAATATTGAATAAGAGAGGTGATAGCAGGCATCCTTTCCTAGTAGAAACTTCTTAAAGGGAATGCCTTTAATCTCTCTCCATGGAGAACAATGTTGGCTCTCCGTTTTGTGTATATACTTTTTACTATATTGAAGAGATTCCCCTCTAAACCTATATTGTTGATTGTTTTAATCAGGAAAACGTGTTGGATTTTGTCAAAGGCCATTTCTGCATCAATTGATAGGACCATGTGGTTCTTGTTCTTTGCTTTGTTAGTATGATGAATTAATTGAATTGTTTTTCTTATGTTGAACCATCCTTTCATACCTGTTATGAATCCCACTTGGTCATGGTGAATTCTTTTTTTTTTTTCTGTATCGTTGGATTTTACTGGCCAGAATTTTATTCAGGATTTTTGCATCTATGTTCATAAGATATTGGCCTATAGTTTTCTTTTTTAGTGGTGTCTTTCCTGGCTTTGGTTTCAAGGATATGTTTGCTTCATAGAATGAGTTTGAGAGAATTCTATCTTTTTGTATTTTCTGAAATAGTTTATTTAGAATTGGTGATAGTTCTTCCCTGAATGTTTGATAAAATTCACTTGTAAAACCATCTGGTCTAGGTCTTTTTTTGGCTGGAAGTTGTTTTATTACCTTTTCAAGTTCTTCTTTTGTAATGTGTCTTCAGGTGTTCAGTTTCGGTTGGTGTCAGTTTAGATAGGTTGTGTCTTTCTAAGTATTTGTCTATTTCCTCTAGGTTTTCATATTAGAGTATAATTTTTCATAACATTCCCATGTTAGCCTTTTAATTTTAGTTGATTCTATTGTGACACTACCCATTTAATCTCTTATTTGGATTATTTGTGTCTTTTCCTTTGTTAGTTTTGCTAGTGGTTTGTCAGTTTTATTGACCTTTTCAAAGAACCAACTCTTAGTTTTGCTGATGATTTAAATTTTTTTTTGGTTTTCTATTTCATTTATTTCTGCTCTAATTTTTATCATTTCAGTTTTTTTAGAGGGTGTCAGGTTTTCTTGCTGTTCTTTTCCAGTTTGTTGGAGATTTTGGGTTAGAGAGTCAATCGTCATTTTTTTCCTGCCTACTGATATGTTTGGTTTTTGCTGTAAACTGACCTCTGATTACTGCTTTAGCTGTTCCCCAGAGGTTTTGGTAAGTGGTGTTTTCATTGTCATTTGTTTTAAGAAACGTTTTAATTTCTTCTAGTATCCACTCATGTTCAAGCAAGGTGTTGTTCAGTTTCCAATCGTATAGTTTTTTCTCCTTTATCCTCTTGTTATTAATTTCTACTTTTGTAGCATTGTGGTCTGAGAAGATACTTTGTATTATGTCTAGTTTTTTAATTTATTGATGCTTGTCTTGTGATCTAAAATGTGATCTATCATGGGGAACTTCCATGCACATTGGAAAAGAAGGTATAATGTGCTGTTTCTGTGTGCATTAGCCTATAAATATCTATCAGATCTAGTTGGTTTATTGTGTGATATAATTCTTCAGTATCTTTGTTTAGTTTCTTTTTTGTAGTTCTATCTTTTCTTGAGAGTGGTGTATTGAAGACTCCAAGTACTATAGTATAGTTGTCTATTTCATTTTTGAGTTTTGTTAATGTTTGTCTTATATATTTTGCTGGTCTTTCATTTGGTGCATAGATATTTATTATTGTTATGTCCTCTTTTTCTATTGACCCTTTAAGCATTATGTAGTGACCTTCTTTGTCCTTTGTGATGGTTTTTGCATTGAAATTTATTTTATCAGAGATTAAATTGCTACTCCTGCTTTTTCCCCCCCTCTATTTGCTTGGTATATTCCCCCCCTCCCTTTATTTTGTTTTTATCTTCATTTTTCAGGTGTGTTTCTTGTAGATAATATATTGGTGGGTTTTGTTTTTTTTATCCAATCTGCTACTTTTTTTCTCTTCAGTGATGCATTTAATTGATTCACATTCTGTGTGGTTATTGAGAGACAAGGTTTTATTGAGGTTTTATTTTGTTAAGTTCTTTTTGGTGGTGTTGTTAGTTACTTTGGTCCATGCTGCTTTCTGTGGCACCTATGTAAGAAGGATGTCTCTTAGTGTTTCCTGCAATGCTGGTCTTGTTTTTACAAACGCCCTTAGGTTCTGTTTTTCTGGGAATATCTTGGTCTCTCCTTTATATTTCTTGGACAATTTCACTGAGTACAGTATTTTTGGTTGACAGTTGTATTCTCTGAGTTTGTGATATATGTCTTTCTACTGTCTTCTTGCTCATATGGTTTCTGCTGAAAAACTGGCATTTAATCTTATCTGCTCTTCCTTATATGTTACTCTTTGTTTCTTTCTCGCTGCTGTCAGAATTCTCTATCTTTGGTTCTGGCAAATTTGACTATGACTTGCCCTGGTGTTTTTCTTTTGGGGTCTATTCTATATGGTGTTCGCTTAGCTTCTTGAATATACGTTCTCTCATTCTTCATTTCCTTGGGAAGTTTTCTTCTAGCAATTTTCCCACAACTTTTTTGGTGCTTTTACTTGCTTCTTCCTGTTCTGGGATTCTGATGAGGTGCATGTTATTTCTCGTGATGGTGTCCCACATTATTCTTAGTTTTTCTTCTTTTTCCTTCTTTTTGGATTCTGCTTTTTTGCTCTAGTTGGATAGTGGTGACAATTCTGTCTTCTATTTCACTGGTTCTGTGTTCCATCCCTTCAACTCTGTTCATGTGTCCCTCCACTATGTTGACAGCATCTGAAACTTTGGATCTCATGTTTTGGATAATGGTTTCTTGTTTTTCAGTACCTCTATTGCCTCGTTAGTATTATCTGCACTATTTTGTATTTGTTTTTTGGGTTTTTTTTTTAAGCTCCTCTTGATTTTTGCTTGCAGTGTCCTGTAATTCTTTGAGTTTGTTTTCCACCCATTGAAAATCAATCATTTTTCTTTTGAATTCTGTGTCAGAAAGTTTCATTAGACTTTCTGGCTTCAGGAAATCTATTGTTACTGTGTCACTTTTTGAGGGTGACATCTTACTTTGGGCTTGTGTGTGGAGTGAGGTAGTCTGCTTCTTTTGGGACATTGTAGTGACAAATTTTTTCATGCCTGAGGCTGGAGACAGTTCTTGATTTGATGTCACTGCTCCAGAAGAAAGTTGTGCAGGTACACAAGTAGATGCACATAGGGTGGGTGCATGTGCAGACACATATGTGGTGGGGGGAGGGGGAGACATCCATGCAGATTCACATGGGAGGGGAGTACAGGGGAGAAAAGCAGGAAAACCAGGAAGCCTTGGTTTTCCCAGCAAGAATTGGGTCTATCACCTCAGTTGAGGTCCAGCTGTCTCACTCCTTCCTGCTTAAGTGAAGAAGTCCCAAAATTGGTCCAGTAATCATCTGTGATCCTCCCTAAGTACCTCACTCAATTACCTGCTGTCCTGCTTGCTCCTGGCAGGTGTGTCTCGCTGCAGGTCACTGCTTTCTGCTGCAGCTTGCTGCTCCCCGTTGTGCCTTGCTTCACCCCACTGAGGTTCACTGTACCTTGTTGATTCTCACTGCACCCCACTAATGCTTGCAGCTTCCATAGGTCTCAAAAGCCCAGGTCGATCCACAGCAACGTTTTGAGAAGTACCTGTGTATTTGTGCTCCCTTTTTGACTTGAGGTCTTGCAGGCCTCTGGCCTGACAGCAGTTTGTTCCCCAAAGTACCTGATTCACCAAGGACGAAGCCTGTTTTTCCCTTCTGGAATTGGCTTCTCACCTCCCTTGAGGGGCCCAGAACCTCCCTGTTGTCTGAGTTAAGAGTTCTCACAAGGTCAAGCTAGACAGCAGTTTGTTTCCCAAAGTACTTGCTTGCTCCTGGCAGGTGGGTCCCACAGCGGCTTGGCTGGCAGCTTCTGGCTGGTACTCAGCTGGTGGCTTCTGCCAGCTTCCATGGCTCACTGCTCCTGTGGCTTTCAAACCAATTATTTTAATAAAAGTTCTGACTCAAATTTCTACTGTCTGTGTTGCACCACAGCGGCCTCTGTGTGGCATGTAGGTCTCTCTTGTGGCCTGTTTCTATGTAGCTTGCTGCTCCTCCAGCTCCTTATGCTGTTTTCTCCACTGCCACCATGTTCTATCCTATGTTTAATTTGGAAAATTTGACTATGTGTCTTTCTTTTCTGGTCTAGTCTATTTGGTGTTCACTGTGCTTCTTGAATGCAGAGTTTCCCATTCTTCAAAATATTTGGGAAATTTTCTTCTAGTACTTCTTCTACAAATTTCACAGTGATTTCCATGTCACTCCTACTTTCTGGAATTCTAGTCATATGTATGTTGTTCTTTTTTATATCATCCTGCTTGATTGTAATGTTTTCTTCCTTTTCTTTATATATAATTTCTGATTTTTCTTCTGGTATGTGTTTTCAGTGAGGCTCTTGTCTTCTAGCTCACTGACTCTCTGGTACATTTCTTCAGTACTATGTTTTGTCCTACTAGTGTGTTGGACACTTCTGCCAATTTGATCTTAATATTCTAGAGTTCATTTTCATGCTTTTCTGTTATTTCTACGCCTATATTGGCTGTAAAATCTCTGTCTTGTGGTGATTTTTTTAATATAAATTTTTTAATTTACCCTGGTTTAATTACAAATTCCATATACATCGTTTTTCACCCTGTATCTTTTCCATTTCCTTAATCCATCCCTCCCTCCACCCACTGTGATTATTTTTTTAAGTTATTGTACCTCTTTATCTAAAGTATAAATTCTTTCTTCCATCTTTTGCATTTTCTTCCATAGCTCTTCAATTTGCTTCCCATTCATATATTGTCTCTGGGGTATTTGCTGTTTTAACGGCTTGCATTGTTTCTTCCATCAATTGCATCTTCTTCTATAGCTGTTCAAAGGACTCTACATCAACGTATTTCTTCTAGTTCTCTCTCTCTCTCTCTCTCAGGTATTATTCATTGGGTCTGCTTTTTCAGGAGAAGAGCTGTTATATTTTTCTCCATGATGACTGAGGCAGATAGCTGCTTTCTTGACATTATGTGAGTCTTTTCTTAGTAGAGGTTAGGTTGTTGTAACTATATAAGGACCCAGAGTACAGCAATGTTTTGTGAACAGCCTATATAACTGTGATCCCTTCTTTTTTCACCCAAAGTACCTGAATGTCAGAACAGGAAGTCTATTCCCTTCCAGAAACTGCAGCTCTACCCAGCTCAACCTGGCCCCACCCACTCACTTGAGCTTATTATAGGGTCCCATGTGGTGTAACTAGGTAGCAGTGTTTTACCCAAAGGTCACTATGAGTTTCAGGCCACTCAGTAGCACATATCAACAACAACAACAACCTGAATGGCAGAATAGGAAATATGTTCCCTTCCAGAAACTGTATCTCAGTCCAGCTCAACTTGGCCTGGTCCCTTCTGCTTTACCTTAAAGGGTGTCATGTGGCATAGCTTGGCAGCAGTATTTTACCCAAAGTATCTCAGTGGCAGCATAGGAAGTCTGTTCCCTTCAATTAACCACATCTCGGCCCAGCTCAACCTGTTCTGGCCCTTCCTCTTGAGCTAAAAGGGTCCCACGTACTATACCTAGGCATCTGTGTTTCACTCAAAGTACCTGTGATATTGGTACTTCTGAAGCTGGACAGTAGAAGTGGAGTCTTCAGGTGGTGGGGGCATTGGTTTAGCACTCTGGATGAGTTTGCAGTCTAAAACTGCAGCCCTTCAACCTGGCAGGCAGTGGTTCTGTTGCTGGCCAGAGTATGAGTGTGCCTGGGCTGGGCTGCAGCCTGTAGCAGATGCAGGGGAAGAAGTGGCTGGGGAACACTCCTGGGCTGGCCATGCACATGCCTTGACATCTTGCAGCAGTGTAAAGGTAAGATCCCCCAAAAAGTGGGTCTCGTGGGAGGCATCAATCTCATGAGAGGCCAACCTTTGGAATCTAAATTAAAAACCTTTTCTGCATCTTAATTTTTTATCTGAAAAAT
>NW_006399811.1:16723755-16725855 GCF_000299155.1 Elephantulus edwardii | reverse complement strand
GAAAATAAGTAACATATTTTGAATAATTTATCATGCACTTGAGGTTAAAAAATGTTTGGAGAAACTAATCCACTAAAAAAAAGTAGAAAGTATCAGTTTAATTTTTAATATTTGAAACTAGATTGTTGTTTTATCATATTTATCTACCCAACAAGGGGAATGATATGACCATTAAATTCTGAATGACATTGATGAAAATATTATAGCCATTCTAATGGGAAAAACCTCTTTGTTATCTCTCAATAGAAGAATATTTCCTTAACACTTTAATGAATATTGCACATTGATTTCTCATATTATTTAGTAAAGAAACACCAATAATGACAAAACCATTAACATAAGGAACAAAGCTGGATGCCTGCTATTTTTCCCATTGTTTATTGCTGTTTTATAAACATCATATTATTATTTAGTGAGGGAATGCCAATAATGACATAACCATTAACATGAAGAACAAAGCTAGGATGCCTGCTATCTTTCCCATTGTTTATTGTTGTTTTGTAAGCTCTGATCATAGAAGAAAACAGAAATAAGTGTGATTACTAAAAATGAGGGAACAGAATAAGTATTACTTGTAAATGATATAGTCATATGCCTAGTAAACCACACAGATATAGCTGAAAAATAATTAGAAGAACATTCAGTAAGATGAAGGAATAAAAAATATCAGTGGATTTCAAACATACCAGGAACAAGCAGAAAATATAATGAGGAGAAAATCTCTTTCACAGTAATAGAAATATAAAACACCTCAGTATATAAGCTTAATAAGGAATGTGTCAGACCTATGTGAAAAATACAACATAACTATATACCAAGAAACATAAAATAAGTCTTAAATAAATGGAAAGACAAACAATGTACCCCTGTGGACTGTTCTGAAAAATATCAATTATCCTTACATTAATTTATAGGTTTAGAGCAAGTGAATAAATCCACAATGGGATTTTTCTATGGCTGATTTTCAAAAAGAAGAAGTTAATGAGAACAGTAAAAGAAAATTTTGAAGGGAAAGCTAATGGAGAAAGGTGAACTTATTTTAGCAGATAGAAGAAATATTGAAACACGACAGTAGAGAGTGGTCCTGACACAAGGACAGATCAATGAAAGATGATAGATTGGGGGCGGAAAACAGAAACCCAAACACCATTCTATTATATATAATGACTTGAAGTACTATAAAGGCACATTTCAAAACAAAGAGACAGATTATTTTTTTTTAAATAAATAGATACAGAAAATTGGAAATCTGGAAAACAAGATAACTATCACTTTGCTTTATCTTATAATCTATGCAAAGTTATGATCTAAATATACCTAAATAATAGAATGTCTGTTGTTGTTGTTTTGTTGTTAGGTGCTGTCGAGTCGTTTGCGACTCATAGCTACTCTATGTACAACAGCCCTAAACCCTGCTCTATCCTGTGCCAATCACATTGCCTCTGACACACCCAAATACTACTAATTTCCATAACTACAGTGTAATTATCAATCTGAGAAATTAACATTGATATAATTCTATTAACCAATATACCCATGCTTTGACAATTGTTTCCAATTGCTCCACTAACATCCTTTAACCTATTTCAATCTGGGATAATTCCTTCAATTACTTAGTCTTTCATAAAATAGTGTTTGCTATCTATTTTGTGAAATGTCCTTTAATTTTATTCTCTTGCTAATACTTTCTTATAATTAGATGCAAGTTGTGAGGTTTTTTTGGCAAGAGTATTACAAAAGTAGTCCTTACAGTGCTTATCAGGAGCAGATGAAGCAAATTGACAATTTTAACCATTCATTTAAAGTGGCGTCTGTTACAGATCTCCATTATCAAATTTTTATATTTTCCTATTGTAACTAATGTCTTATGGGGAGGATTTGTTGTTGAGCTGTGTCATTGAGTCAGAATTGACTCACACCTGACTCTCCAGTGGATTTTCAGAGACTGTAAAATCACACAGGAGGGTCTTGCCTGCCTTTCTCCCTTCAAGCTGCTGGTGGGCTCAAACTGCCTCTCTATGGGTTGGTAGCACAGCTATTTCCCCCCCTAAGCCATCAGAGTTCCCTCACCTATGTAAGTATGTTGTTGTTGTTGTTGTT
>NW_006399811.1:16720742-16723035 GCF_000299155.1 Elephantulus edwardii | reverse complement strand
GTGATTGTTTATCTTTCTCCCTTGGAGCCAGAGGTGGATTTGAACCCACAGAAAAGTGTGAACTCTGAGATCGCAGCTCCATTCCTTATGTACTATGCCATCAGAGCTCCCTGTACAGTGTCACAAACCAAATATCATGTTTAAATCACTTAATTGTCAACTTAGGTCTATTGAGGGTCAAGTGGATGTTGTCATGTACCTGAGAGGAGTGCCTAGTGCTGTAGCTCTTTCTTTCTTTTTTTTTTCTTAAGTTTTTAATTTTGTTTTATTATTTTTTGTGTGTACCATCAAATCAGATCTGACTGGTACAGGAGGAGATTGTCCCCCCTTCTCCAGCAGGGCGTCTGGTAGATTCGAACCACATACCTCTGATCCTGCAGTTCAGCTTCCTGCCAGCTTTCTTGATGAATATTTGGAAATAAGTTGCTGAAACCTTTAAACGTCAGATCTCTTAACTATTTCACTTATTGGATTCTGTCATAATGGAAAAAGAATGCAAAACAACAATAGATGCTAACTATGTTTTTTTGCACAAGGATGTTCATTATATTTTGTTTACTACATAAAAAATTAGAAACAAATTAAATGGCAAATTGTATTGAAGGCTTAAGTCAAATGGCTAAAGTAGAGCATTGATGAGACAGAATACTTTGTATAAAATTTCAATTTTGGAAAGCCTTGACAATGTGATAAATTCTTATAACATTTAAGTGAAGATGGAGAATTTGTAGCTAGCCATGCCCTGGGAAAATTATCTCTGATCTTTGGAATATTTTTGTTTCATTCTTTATACATATTTTTAAGACTTTCATATTTTCTATAATAAGATGCCTTGCTTCCACATCTGAAGAGAACAATTTAAGCATGCATATGTCTATTTAAGATGCAGTATGTCTAGTTGGTCAGTATGTTATTCAAGGAGTAAATCAAGCTTTAAATCTTAGAAGTAAATTTTGTTGCCATCCAGAATGCTTTTTATTTTATCTTGAAATATGCACCCTTCCCACACTCTCCAAGCTTGTTCAATTTCCCCAACAAACATGCTCATACATGAAGGAATATATTCCTTCTTTTTTTATGAGAAAGGAGAGGATATTTAAGTTTGCCTTATATTTTTACAAGTTTATATAAAGATTTTTGAGATGTCATTTTGCTGAAAATGAAAAAGATGTTAGTGGCAGTGTTATACTTTGTTGCCTAGGTAGCAGAAATTCTATAAAACATAGAAATTTTAAAGAAACCTGTGCCTCAATTAAATTTGTGTTTCTAAATAGTTTAAGAGTCAAAAACCTTGCCTTGAGTATTGTGCTTTACAAGAACTACCTGTATGGGGTCAAAGTGACAATACCTATTCAAAATATTAGAAAGGAAACTTAGAAGGCACTGAGTTTATGTTGTTGGAAGAGCAACAATTCAGTAAAAGAAGGTAAGAATAATTACATAGCTACAAGAAAGTAGTTGATATTTTTGCTATGTGTTGTTGAGTTGCAGTGAAGTCATAGCTGACCCTCCAGTGGGTTTCCAGAGGCTGTACGTTACTGACCATTTTTATGCCCCCAAACAGCTGGTTAATCTGAACAATGTGGCCTTGGTTGGCCATGGAATTCCCTATCCAGATGACCAGAGCTCTTGAGAGTTCAAATGTAGTTAAAGTGATCCAATTGCACATGCAAGAACTGTTGAATTGATGAATGTTTTGCTGTGCATATTTTTCAATAAAAATGAAATAAAAAAATTAAATAGAAAAGAATATAGAGAAATCTAAAGGGGAGAATCAGGTGGTGACTTGTAAGGACACAGAAGAGGTAAACAGACAGGGACATGAGCAGTTCTCATTACACAGTTATGCATTGTTAAAACCCTGTTCATTGGAGCATCTTGAAAATATAGGTAGTTCACTTTTATATATGTACATTTAAAGGAGCAAGAAAAGAAACAGAACATAAACAATAATCACAAAAAATCCTACCATCTATTGAGGCAAAGGTACCTCTGATCACTATTGTTTTTTCTTACACGATTCTCTGTCTACGCACGCGCACACACACACACACACACACACACACACAATTTTGAAAAAAATATTTTCTTAGCACTTTAAATTTGTGTATCTTAATTGCTTTCTTAAGAGAACTCTCTGGGGGAGAATTCGGATGTTTCACCTCAGAGTAATTAATTCCCTAATCTCTCATGTGAGTAGGGTGGAGCTCCCCAATCAAAACAAGCTTGAAGGAGGAGTGGCATCCACTTCCATAATAGCTTGCCTCCAGAAACCCTATGAACCTGGAGAGAG
>NW_006399811.1:16717836-16719212 GCF_000299155.1 Elephantulus edwardii | reverse complement strand
TACAGGCCTGGCATACACCCTTCCCAATTTTGAACCATGCAGTGTTTCCTTGCTCTGTTCTGATGACTGCCTCCTGGTCTAAGTATAGGTTTCACATTAGCACAATCAAGTGTTCTGGGATTCCCATCCTTCTCAGAGTTAGCCACAGTTTGTTATGATCCATATAGTCAAATGCCTTTATATAATTAATGAAACAAAGATAGACAATCTTCTGGTACTCCTTGCTTTCAGCCAAGATCCATCTAACATTAGCTACACTATCCCTAGTGCAACAGCCCCATCTAAACTCAGCCTGAACTTCTGGTAGTTCTCTGTTGATGTGCTGTTCCAGTAGTTTTTGTATAATCTTCAGCAAAATTTTTCTTGCATGTGATATTAATGACATTGTTCAATAATTTCCACGCTCTGTGGGTTCACCTTTCTTTGGAATGGGAACAAATATAGATCTCTCCCAGTCATTTGGCCAAGTGGTTATTCTCCAGATTTCTTGGAACAACTGGTGAGCACATCTAGGGGAGCATCTGTTAATTGTAATATGTCAATTGGTATACCATCAATTCCTGGAGCCCTATTCTTAGCCAATTCTTGCAGTCTGAACTTCTTCCTTCATCACCATAGGCTCTTGTTCATTCATATGTTATTTCATTAAATTCTTCTGTGTCCGCTAATTCTTTTTGGTATAGTGACTCTGTATACTCTTTCCATCTTCTTTTAATACTTGTGGTATCACTCAATATTCTGCCCAAAGCATCCTTAAGTATTGCAACTTGAGGCTTGAATTTCCTCTTCAGTTCTTAGAGCTTAAGAAATGCTGAGCAAGTTCGGCCTCTTTGATTTTCTGACTACAGCTCTTTGCACATTTTCTTATAATACTTTAGTTTGTCTTGTCACACAGCCTTTTGAAATCTCCTGTTCAGCTCCCTAATGTCTTTATTTCTTCCTTCTGCTTTGGCTTCTTGGTGCTCCAGTGCAATATTCAATGTCTCTTCTGATATCCATTTTGGTCTTTTCTTCCTCCTCCATCTTTGCAATGAGCTTTTGCACTCTTCCTGGATGATATTCTTGGTATCTTCCCATAATTTATCTGGTCTTTGCTCATTAGTGTTCAAGGCCATAAACCTGTTCCTGAGATGGTTCTGAAATTCAGGTGGGATAGCCTCAAATTTACATTTTGGTTCCTGTAGGCTTGATTTAACTTTCCTTAGCTTCAGCTTAAACTTGCATGTGAGTAGTTGTTGGTTTGTTTCACTATCAGCACCAGGCTTAATTTTCACAGCTGATATTGAGCTTCTCCAGTGGTTCTTTCTATAGATGTAATCTATCTGAGATTTCATATAGAATAGAATAGAACAGAACAGAATAGAATAGAAATATAT
>NW_006399811.1:16713568-16717668 GCF_000299155.1 Elephantulus edwardii | reverse complement strand
CATCAAGTCAAGTATAACCCATAATGACCTTATGACAAACACATCTGAACTTTGCCCCGTCCTGTGCTATCATCCCAATCTCTGCCGTGAGTCACTGTGTCAATTTCTCTTGTGGAGGGAGGTTTTTGTCTTTCCTTGATCCTCCATCTTTACCAGCATGATATATCTTTCCAAGAACTAGCCCCTCCTGCAACAGTGGTCAAACCGAGACAAAATTTCATCATCATTGCCTCTGAGGAGCCCTCAGGTTGACTTTTTCCAAGGCAGATATGTTTGTCTTTTGGCAGTCCATGAAGTATGGACTCTAACACTGTAATTCAAAGTTATTGAATCATCTTCTTTCATCCTTATTAATTGTCAACTTTCAGATGCTTATGAAGCACTTGAAACTACTGTGGCTTGCATCAGGTGCACCCTAGTCTTTAAACTGACATCCTTGCTGTTTAGCTCTTTAAAGAGATGCACGAGAGCAGATTTTCTCATGCAACATGTCTTTTGATTTCTTGACTCCTGTTACTATGGGTACTGATTGTGTATCCAAATAAATAAAATCTTTGACAACTCTAATTCTTTACTTCATCTGTCTATTGGTCCAGAATTGAGGATTTTTCTTGATGTGGAAATGTAGTCATAATGAAGGCTATAAAGGGAAACTTAGCTCAAAGAAAGGATGCACAGGTTAATAGGGACTAACAAGTTTAAGATTTATAGTACATAGGCGCAGATGTTGACTAATGCAAAATTGATAGTTTTTAAGGAAGGCCTCTGGCTCAAATCCAAAGAGCCAAAGAGATGACTAGTCTGATGCAGGACTGAGATCAAAGAAAAAGCAACACAGTTCCATCAGACTTCCAGACCAAGAGAGCATAGTCTTGCAGGGACAGAAGATAGAAATTTTGTGAGTGGTGTCATTCCCATTTCCATCTGTTATTTCTTAGTCCATGAATCCCAGCTATTAGAGAAACAGCTTTATATTTGTTGATGCTGGTTTAGAGCATAGACAATCTCTTGGAGAATTACTCCAGTCCTACAAAGTATTGCTGCCTAATTGGTGCTATAAATATATCTGTAGAGGTAATTCTATCAATCCAGATTCTTCTGGATGATATGGAATATGGTAAAACAAATTAATTTCATGAGCTTAGGGCCAATGCTGGGGAATAGGGTAAGACCAGTGAATTTCATGAGCTGAGGTCCATTGCTGTACTTCATTTGTTGTGTCGTGAGCCCCTTGATTGAAGGCCATATGTGGAATACTACTATGATGGCTAAAGCATTCTGAATGCATAGAGATTCTAATCTTTCCAGATGCATTATGTGTATGGATGGTAAATCTCTATCTAGAGATAAGATACCATCCATGAAGAATGCCAAAGGTCTTTACACAAATAGAGGAGGAAGCAAAGACTAAGAAGGTTGTAGGAAGAAATTCCGAATTTTGCACTAGAACACCAAACAGTCAGATCAAAGGGAAGATATCAAGACGTTAAGGAGCTGAACAGAAGATTTCAAAGGACAGCTCAGGAAGACAAAGCAAAGTATTATAATGACATATGCAAAAAGCCGGAGTTAGAATATAAAAAGGATGAACACTCAGCATTTCATAAGCTGGAGGGTCTAAAGAACACATTCAAGCCTCAAGTCACAATACTTAAGGATGCTATGGGCAGAATAATGAATGAACGAGAAAACATTAAAAGTAGATGGAAGGAGTACACAGAGTCACTGTGCCAAAAAGAACTGTCTGACACAGAAGAATTTAATGAAACAACATATATGATCAGGAGGCAATGGTGATGAAGGAGGAAGTTCAAGTGATTTTGAAAGCACAGGCAAAAAACAAAGGCCAGGAGTTTATGGAATACCAACTGACATATCTCAACAAATAGATACTATTCTGGACATGCTTATCATTCTGTGCCAAGATATCTGGAGTACAATAACCTGGTCAACTGACTTGGAAGAGATCCATGTTATTTATTCCCGTTTCAAAAAAACCCACTGATTCAACAGTGTGGAAATAATTGGATAATATTACTAATATCATATGCAAACAAAATCCTGCTGAAGATGAATAACAATAACAACAACAACAACAACGATTGAAGCTGTATGTCCACAGAGAACTATGAGGAATGTAAACTGGATTTAGAAGAGGCTATGGAACTAAGGATATCATAGTCAATGTCAGATGGATTTTGGTTGAGAGCAGAGAATACTAGAAGAATGTGTATCTGTGTTTCATTGACTATACAAAGACATTTGACTGTGTGGATCACAACACACTGTGGCTAACCTTGAGAAAAATTGGAATTTCAGAACACTTGATTGTACTCATGCAAAACCTATACTTGGGCCAGGAAGCAATAGTCAGAACAGGGCAAGGAAACACTGCATGGTTCAGGATCAGGAAAGATTTACATCAGGGATGCATCCTGTATTCATATGTTTTCAAACTATATGCGGAACAGATCATTTGGGAAGCTGGAATTTATTAGGAGGAATGTGGCATCAGGATTGGAGAAAGACTCATTAACAACTTGTATTATGCAAATGACACAACTTTGCTTGCTGAAACTGAGGAGGACATGAAGCCTCTGCTGCAGAAGGTCAAAGACTCTAGTTTGAAATATGGATTGAAGCTCAACATCAAGTAAACAAAGATTCTCACTACTGGGTCAAATGGCAATTTCATGATAGCTGGAGAAGAGATTGAGATTGTTAACTTCAGCTTACTTGGTTCCTACAATCAACACTCTGGTTAGGAAATCAAAATACAACTTGCACTGGAAAAATCTGCTGTCAGGGACCTCTCTAGGTATTGAAGAACAATGATGTCAGTCTGGGACTAAGATGTGCCTGATATAGGCCATTATCTTCACAATTACTTGCTATACATCAGAGAGGTGGACTATGACTTAGGATGACAGAAGAATTGATGCCTTTGAGTTGTGGCACTGGAGGAGAATGTTGAACATTCCATGCATTCCATGCACTGCCAAGAGAACAAACAGGTTTTACCTAGAGAGAGTGAAACCAAGTTGCTCTTTAGAGGAAAGGATATTGAAGCTCCATCTTGCACACTTTAGGCATGTTGCCAAGAGATTCCTTGAACACAGATATCATCCTTGGAAGGGTGGAGGGACCAAGCACAAGAGTTGAAGACCCTGGATGAGATGTATTGACACAGTATCTGGGATAATGAGGTTAGGGTTGTCAGAAACAGTGAGACTGTTCAGGATAGGGTAGAATTCAAAGCTATCATGTATAGCGTCGCTATGACTTAAAGGTGACTAGATGGCACAGTAACAGAGCTAGAAAAGGAAAACATTAGACCTAAGAAAGAAAGGAATTCCTAAGGACACTTTTCATACCAGCCCATCTTGTTGCTGTAAACCTTAAAAGAAAAGATGACACATGCTTGCTCTTTGTTTAAAGCTATACAATACTTTGAAGACTAATTTAGCAATAAATAATGAATTAACTCACTCAAAATATATTGTATGCTTACCACATATGAGACAAATAATATGTCGCTCCTTCCCCCATTCTGTCCTCCATTTGTCTCTCTCACAGTGTAGTTTCTTTGATTTCCATACTGTGAGCTATTGACCAAATATGTTGGTCTTATGCCCAGCATCCTGCAATTATCATGCATCCTGCAACTTTTATAGACAACTCCTCATTTTGTGAAGTAGAGGCAAAGCATCTGAACTGAAGCTGCCCTAATATCTCTCCAACTCTATAATGATGCAATTCTTTTTCATGGAACCAGGGTATGCAACATTCAAAGAAGGAATATTTCTAGAGATAAATTTTGGTATATAAAATATTGCTTTAAGGCTTGGATTTTAAATTGCTTCAGAACAAAATAATTAATTTCCTTTCATGAAAGTGATCCATTCTGACATTTTCTTAAGAAAGAATTAGAGAACTTCTTAGGTTTTGAAGAGCACATCCTTCCAACTGAGGTCTTTTATATTTCTCTGAAGGCAAGAGACTAAAGCTGATTTATATGTTTTTCATTTTCTTTTTTAATTAAATTTTATTAATGTTAATGAACATTTACAGAGATTTTGGGTTTCCATTCATTCATTGTT
>NW_006399811.1:16709863-16711887 GCF_000299155.1 Elephantulus edwardii | reverse complement strand
GAGAATGGAGAAGGGGAAATAAAAACGGATCTTTTTCTTTTTTGAGGAGGGCATAAAAATCCAGAGTCAATGTGCAATCTGATTTAAGGAAGATTTAGAAACTCACAGTAAATACTATCAGCATTTAAATAATTGTCTGAAATAATGTCAGAATGAAAAGTTATGAGAAAGGAAAAAGCTGGATCTCAGAGCAAGATAAAGCGAGGCCTGCAGACAGAAAACTTTAGTCCATCCAATACTGTTTGCCTCAATGTTGTGTCCATATATGAGCCACCAAAGCCCTTTCTGCAGCAAGATGATTTCTATTACATTTTTGTCCAAGCCTTTAAACAGTCTAACTTACCTGCCTATGCCAGGAAATTTCTTTACACAAAATAAGATGTTTCCAGATGAACTAACAAGGAATTGAAGAGAAACAGCACTGAGGACAATTGGACACCAATATTAAGAATTTGAACTTTTCTTAAAGTGTGAAAGAGGGCCAGAGAAGGTATTGGTCTGCAAAAAAAGTCCGCGCTTTCTTCCATGCTTTACCTTCTTTAATGGCCTAATTTTCACTGAATTTGAACTAATAAAGACTTCTTATATACGAATGCTTGGAAAGGAAAGTAAGATTTGCTTGGTTTGGAAAAGGGAAAATAGTAAGAATATGAGAGAGACAGTTGATCTATAGCCAGAAAAGAAAACTCCTGGTAATTCCTGGAGATCGTTCTGGGTTCTGAATATATTTTTACTTGAATTTTGAAAGCTCAGTAGCAGATCTGCCTACTTTATTCCAAATCTTCTAAACAATTACAAAACAAATGAAGTACACACACACATATACACACGCTGGTGCCCTAGTGGCAAGAAGCTGCACTGCAATCCTGAAGTCACATGGTTTGGGCTTGAGTCCACCAGCTGTTCTGTAGGAGAAAGATGGGCAATCTCCTCCCCTGTGATGAACTGTCTCTAAAAACCAACTAGAGGGTCAACTATGGGTAATTTCTAACTTACTGGTACACAACAACAACAACTATATGTATAGTTGTTTTTGTGTGCCATTGAGTCAGAATTCATCCGTAGCTGACCTTCCAGTGGGTTTTCAGAGGCAATAAAATATGCACAGAGGGAGATTTCCCATCTTTCTCCGATAGAGCAGCTGCTGTATTTGAACCCCTTGGTTTTGGGATTGAAAAACAGAGTCTTACCACTAGGCTGGCCTTTCTCTCTCTCTCTCTCTCAGCAGAAGGAGTGACATCCACTTCCTAAACAACACGCCTCTGGAAACTCTGAACTTTGAGAAATGATGATAGTTATAGAAAGGCTTCAGGTCTTTTGTTCACAGAGTCACTATGAGTAATGCTCGACTCGATGGCAATTAACAGCGACAATATAACATACACACAAACATGCACATTGCTGATATTGGTAGGTGCCTTCAAGTTGACTATTACTCATAGCGCCCTCAAATTTGGAAACAAAAAGGAGGAAATAATGATTGGAACGTGGAATGTGAGAAGCACGAATATAGGAAAACTGGACATTGTTAAGAAAGAAATGAAATGCATAAATATTGACATGTTAGATATTTCTGAAATGAGATGGATTGGCATGGGAAATTTTGAAACAAATGATCATATGATCGGCTACACAGGAGATGAAAAGATGAGCAAAAATGGGGTTGTTTTCATAGTTTAAAAGGCCATTTCTAGATCCATCTTGAAATACAATGCTGTGAGTGACAGCATAAATATGCATACACATATAAGGAAGACCTGTTAATACCAGAATCATTCAAATTTATATGCCAAAAACCAGAGCTAAAGAGGAGGAAATAGATGATTTCTAAAAACTTTTGCAATCAGAAATTGATTGAACATGATTGAAATGCAGAAGTTGGGAACCAAAAAGAAGGATCAGTAGTCAGAAAACATGGACTTGGTGACAGAAATGAGGCTGGGGATAGAATGATAAAATTCTGCACAATCAATGATATATTCATAGCAAATACTTTTTAGAAGAAACATAAACACATACTATAC
>NW_006399811.1:16707412-16708758 GCF_000299155.1 Elephantulus edwardii | reverse complement strand
AAACAGATGCTGCTCTGGATGTGCTCACCAGATTGTGCCAAGAAATACAAAGGACAACTACATGGCCAACTGACTGGAAGATATCCATATTTATTCCCATTCCAAAACCAGGTGACCCAACAGAATGTGGAAATTACTGTACAGCATTACTCATATCACATGCAAGCAAAATCCTGCTGAATATTAAGCAGAAATGACTGGAACAGTTCATTGACAGAGAACTACTAGAAATACAAGCTGGGTTTAGAAGAGGCCGTGGTACTAGAGACATTATCATCAATGTCAGATGGATCTTGGCAGAAAGCAAAAAGTACCTTGAGAATGGGAATCCCATAACACTTGATTGTGCTCAAGTGAAACCTATACTAGGATCAGGAAGCAGTCCTCAGAACAGAGCAGGGAAACACTGCATGGTTCAAAATCAGGAAGGGAGTGCCTCAGGGATATGTCCTGTCTCCTTGCCTTTTCAATGTGTGTGCAGAATACATAATTCAGGAGGCTGGGCTTTATGAGGAGGAATGTGGCATCAGTATTGGAGGAAGATTCATTAACAGCATATGTTATGCTGATAACACAATTTTGCTTACTGAAACTGAGGAGGACCTGAAGCACTTGCTGCAGAAGGTCAATGACTTTAGTATTCAATATGGACTGAAGCTCAACATCAAGAAGACAAAGATTCTTACCACTGGGCCAATTGGCAACACCATGATGGATGGAGAAGAAATTGAGGTTGTTAATAGTTATAGCTTGCTCAGCTCCACAATCAATTGTGACATCAGCATTCAGGAAATCAAAAGGTGAATTGAATTAGGTAAATCTACTGTTAGAGTCCTCTCCAGAGTACTGAAAAACAATGATACCAGTGTAGAGACTAAAGTGCATCTTAGAAGGTCATGGTCTTCGTAATTACTTGCTTTGCATTAGAGAACTGGATAATGACTAGGGAGGATAGAAGAAAAATTGATACCTTTGAGTTGTGGAGCTGGAGAAGAGTCTTAAACATACCATGGACCACCAAAAAAACAAAGAGGTCTGTCTTGGAGAGGGTGAAACCAAGTTTCTCCTTAGAGGCTAGTATTTTAAATCTTGATCTCACATACCTTGTATATGTGGCCAGGAGGGACCATTCCTTGGAGAGGAAATCATGCTCGAAGGGTGGAGGGACAGCACAGGAGAGGAAGACTGTGGATGAGATGAGTTTATACAGATGGATTTATCAGAGTCAGTGAGGCTGGCTTAGGACAGGGCAAGCTTCAGATCTATTGTACATAGGGCCACTATGAGGTGCAGATGACTTGACAGCACCTGACAATAACAACCACCACCACCCTATGACCTATAGG
>NW_006399811.1:16698577-16704782 GCF_000299155.1 Elephantulus edwardii | reverse complement strand
CATATGAATATTATCTATTGTGGTGCTGGAGAAGATTATTGAACATACCGTGGACTAATAGATCTGTCCTGGAAAGGGTGAGAACGAGCTTCTTTGTGGAGGCAAGGATTTTGGGACACCTCATCCCACATACTTTGGGTATGTAGCCAAGAGAGACTAGTCTTCAGAAAATGATTTCATGTTTAGAAGGGTTCTTTGAGGGACAGCAAAGGAGAGGAAGACCTTGGATGAGATGGATTGACACAATAACCGGAGTAATGTGGGTAGGTGTGTCAGAGACAGTGACATTGGCTCAGCACAGAGCAAGCTTCAGAGCTATTATGCATAGGGTCACTATGAGTCATAGTTGACTCGACAGCATGTAACAGCAGCAACGTCCATCAATATAAAGGACATCTGATAGCCCAGTTGGTGTGGATTTGTACTATCAATTCAAAGGCAAGCTGTTCCATTTTAACAGCTGCTCTAAGGGAAAAATACGGCTAATCTCCCATGAAATTTACAGCCTTTGAAAACCCACTACAGGGATAGCTCTAAGTAATTTCTGACTCGATTGCATACAACAAGAATGTAAATGTATATGTACCTCTGGTGGCCTCGTGGCAAGAAACTGCACTGCAATCCCAAAGGCACACAGTTTGAAGTCACCAGCTGCTCTGTGGGAGAAGGATTCTTAATCTTATCCCATATGAGTACTGCCTCTGAAAACCCACCAGAGGGTCAGTTATTGGTCAGTTCTGACTCAACAGTACACAACAACAACATGTATATGCATATGTATTTGTATATATGTATGTTATTGTTTTCAGAGTTTTCAGAGGCAGTTAATTGCACGAGATGAGATTGCCCATCCTTCTTCCTATGTATGTGTATGTGTATGTGTATACATATACATTGATGATACAGTGGTTAAGCACTCAATTACTGACCTAAAGGACAATGGTTCAAACCCATCAAATGCTTCATGGGAGTGATATGTTAGTCAACTTCTGTAAAGATTCACAGCCTTGGAAATACTGTAAAGAATTTCTACTGCCTTCTATTGGGTCTCTATGAGCTGGAATTGACTTAGTGGCAATGAGTTTGGCTAAATACTGAATTGTGAGATTTATGAACTGTTGGTCCTAGGGAAAACATGAAGTTATGTTTCTGTGTTAGCCTGGTCACAACATAACAGCATCTTTGTCAATTGGTAAGTTTATTACCTTGTTTTTATATGTGTTACTCTTTAGAAACAGTCTATTAAACATATATTACTGATTCATTACTCCTGAACCCATAGCTAACAACACTGGAAAGCCATGCCTGAATGAAAACTACCTTATACACTAAACTTTTAAGTTCTTATCACAGCCCCTTGCCCTTCTGGACATCAAATAGCACTTCAGTACTAAGGTTTATGGGAAATTAATACAGCAAAATGATTGACAGAAAGCATAAGTATGTGAAAATATGCCACTACATGACCACAAGCATCCATTTGTTTACAATATGAAAGCTACCAAAAAAGGTAGAGTTCTGGCTTGGGGGATATCAGCTGAGAATGTTTACGTGAGAACATTCTTAGCATGAGAATGTAGGTCAAATTTTTGGTTGCTGTGTGCTTTCTCATGAATAACCATGGACGCTCCTTCAGTATTGATTTTGGGGTTACAAATGAATTTTAGTGGGCAAGTAAATTCCTAAATATGGAATCCATAAAGAAGAAATATTTACACAGTAGAGCTCTAAGTACAGTTTAATTTAATTTAAAATGATGGATAACTCAGCTTGAGAAAATAATTTCTTTTTCAAGTAACTGGTCTCCTGTGCATCAGAACAAGGAGATCAGATGAAAGTTGCCAGTAAGGAAGAAAACTGTTAATGAAAAAGTCAACCCTTCTATGCCTTGCAGCAAACATGAATTCATAATACTTTAAGAGAGTAAATGAACAAGATAAGAGAGTACCCTACCATCATGTGGCATTTTGACTGATTATTTTTAAAATGTTGATTTTGTTGATGCTGTTGAGTTGAACACAACCCTTAGTGACCCTGTAACAGCAGATCTGAGGATTGCCCAGTCCTGCACCTTTGTCACAATCTGCCAAGTTCAAACTATTTCTGTAATCACTGTGCAAATCCATCTGACTATTGTAAATGCAAAATTTAAGACAATATTTAAATAGCAAGAGTGTATTAATTTCACTTTTTAAAAAAATTATTTTATTCATTTTAATGAATGTTTACAGAGATTTTGGATTTCCATTCATTCATTGTTCTACTGTTTTTCTACCCCCCCTCCCAGTTAATTTCTTTTTTTCCCCTTGAAAGTCTCTTTTAATTGTCCCATTGCCACAGTGCTTGTCAAAACCAGCTCTGATTAATCTCCTTTGTCAATGTGTCCTTTGCCATTCCCTATCACTCCTTCCTGAGAGAGATTTCACCCTGGTTCATAAGGAAAGACGACGACGTATTCTCTTAGCTACTTCCTGCTGAAAAGGGACGCTGTAGGTTTCAGGGTGAAGATCTTCTCTCACTACTCTAAAGGGCCCCTTTGGCAATAGGAAACATGTAGACTATTGTGGAGATTGATTTTGGAATTTAGATGCACTGTTATCAATTGTGCTTAGCAATACATGTTCATATCCTTGAAGATGCATCATGGAATTTCACTTTTAAGGTATGTGTCCTAAATCTCTCCAGAAATAATGATTGATTAAAATCAGTTATACTGAGTAGGAAAAATCATAATAAATAAGATTATTGTGCTACAAAGTTATTCTTCCTCTTTTAAGTAAGATCAGGGAGCTCTGGAAAGGAGTTGCGCTGACAACCCAAAGACAGGCAGTTCGAATCCAACAGCTGTTCTACAGGAGAAAGATGGGCAATTTCTTCCCCTGTGATTTACAGCATCCGAAAACCCACTGGAGGGGCAGCTATGAATCAGTGCTGACCTGGTGGCACATCGCAACAACAACAACAGTACCTGCCAGGAGTACTGGTGGCTAGTGGTAAGGAATTGCCCTACCAACTCAAAAGCACATTGTTCCAATTCACCAGCTGCTCTGCAGGAGAAAGATGGGCAACCCCCTGCTGGAGGATCAACTATGGGATGATTGTGACTTGAGGGTACATGCCAACAAGTACCTGCCAGTTTTCCTGAGAAACTTAGGGAACTATGGAAGTCTTTAAATTAACTCAGAATTTAGAGAATTATGGGATATCTATTTTATGCAATGATGAATGCCAATGGCCTGAAGCAAGAGTCATGCTGGCTGTGATGGTTAGGATTATGTTTCTGCTTGCCTGGGCTAAGATTATCAGTGGTTTGTCAATAGTGCAATAATGCAATTTGACATTTACATAATGATGCCCTTGTCCTCCAGTTTGTGACCTGATGTGATCATTTTACATAATGTCGATTTTCTTTTAATGACCTTCTCTTTGGAACCTACTGTTGTCAATAAGTGAATAGAGGATTAAAATATAAAGTCCTCATTTCTCTTAAAGCCACAGCAGAGTGAAATTCTCTAAGCAGCCAGGCTTTACAGTCTCTCATAAAATTTCTTTTTCAGTTAAAAAGAGTGTTTAGAAAAAACTACTTTTAAAGGTCTGGTCAATCAGTATCATTGCACCTGATTGAGGTGATTTGGAGAATTGGAAAGATTATGTATTATTTTCCTGTTAAACTGTTAGGCATCTGTATTTTCAAATTTTATATTAACTGAGAGACAAGCAGAACCACAGATTCTGTGAAATCTTCTCTCAGTCTGTATCACTAATTTTCATACTGTTTCTCATAGTGGGAATTATGGCTGAGTAGAATAGTTATATCAAATCTACCTGTGGGAGAAAATAGATAATTTCATAATGCATAGCTGTTGGCATTCTTACAATCCTGGAAAACATTAGCTATTTACCAGCAGTACGTTTTGTGGAGTTTTTTTTTTTTCTATTAAAAAAAAAAAGAATAATGTTAGAGAGTATTGTAAATTTGAAACAAGGCCATAATGTCAGTATCTTCAAGAAAAAAGAAGTAATGTTCTTTCTTTCTTATCAATGTGAAAGCCAAGATTTATCAGACCTCTGTCTGGAAAGGGCTTTAAAATTCCTAAAAGGTAAAATAGCAGAACAATTTTTTTCTTCTCTTTTGCAAACAAATGCTTTGCACACATCCTAGTTGAACCAGTTGCTGTGCTTTGTGTTGTTAGGTGCTGTCAAGTCAAGCATGACTCATAGCAACCCTAAGATCTGAACCCTGCTCTATCCAGTGCCATCCTCACACTTTCTGACACACAAGAGACCATTGCAACAATTACATCATCAATCCACTTGGTCGAGGGTCTTTTTCTTCTTCACTGACACTCTCTTCACCCTTCCCTGCCTCATGTCCCTCTCCAAGGAATAGCCCCTCCTAGAAACATGCCCAAGGTATGTGAGAGGAAGCCTCATCATTCTTGCCTCCAAAGAGCCCTCTGGCTGCACCCTCTCCAAGACATATTTATTCTTTTGGCTGTCCATGGGATGTTCAGTCTCTTCTCCAACACCATAGCTCAAAGGCATCAATTCTTCTTCTGTCATCCTTATCCATTTTTCAGCTCTCAGATGCATAGCTGGTGAATGGAAAGACTATGGCCTGAATCAGACACACCTTTTTCCTCAAACTGACATCATTATTCCTCAATAATTTGGAGAGGTCCCTAACTGCAGATTTTCCCAGTACAATGCATCTCCTTATTTCCTGATTGCTCGTACCAAGGGTGTTAATTGTGGCTCCAAGCAAGATGAAGTTGTTGACTGTTTCAATATCTTCTTCATTCATCATGAGGTACCTATCAGTCTAGTGGTAAGAATCTTTGTTTTCTTGACATAGAGATACAATCCATACTGAAGGCTGCATTCCTTGATCTTCTGCAACTATATGTATCAGAGTAGAACTATGTTCCATAGAGTTTTCAGTGGTTGAGTACTTGGAGATTAGACTTTTCTGCATAAATGCCTCTGTATGAACGTGAATGTCTGATCTTTCAGATAGAAACCAAGAATTTTAACTGTTTATACCACCCAGAGAATCTAGTGCTGATTGTTGTTGTTGTTGTCTAGTTGGAATCAACTCATAGTTAATCCTCCCCCAGGTTTTCAGAGACAGTAAAAAGTACATGGGAGGAGATTGCCACAATTGACAGTTTAGCCCCCAAAGCTCTAAATTAAGTGTAGCAAGTTCTGGTGGACCAGTGGATAGGGATTGGCACTACTATCCAATAGCGGCCCCTTTCTGGCAGTTTTAATCTACCATTGGCTACTTGGGAGAAAAATGAGAGATCTCCTTCCATGTGATTTACAGCCACCAAAAATCTCCTGTGAGTTAGCTCTGATGTGACAGCAAAAGGTTGATTTTCTGAGTTGAAATCCAGTGCTAATTAAAGGTGAAAAATCCGCTAGTCTATGAATTATAGTGGTGTTGTTGTTGTTATGTGCCATCGAGTCGCTTGCGACTCATAGCGACCCTATGTACAACAGCCCTAAACTCCGCTCTGTCCTGTGCCAATCGCACTGTCTCTGACACTCCCATCCCAATTATCCCAGTCACTGAATCAATCCACCTCATAAAGGGCCTTCCTCTCCTGCGCTGTCCCTCCACCCTCCCAAGCATGATATCCCTCTCCAGGGACCGGTCCCTCCTCACAACATGTCATGAATTGTAGTAGAACTTTATTTATTGAGAACAGTGGGGGATTTTTTTGTGGTTTATTTTCTTTCTTTCTTTTTTAAAAATTAATTCTACTGAAAGTTTACAGAGACTTAGGGTTTCTAGTCATTCATTGTTGCACTTTTCTCCCTACTCTGCCCCTACCCCCTCAAGTCACTCTTCTCCTTGAAAAGCAAAAGAAAAACTCTTTTATTATTGTGCAATCCCTACCCTCAAGTCCACTCTACTATGCAGTCTTCACTCTGGACTTCTTTAATGACACCCATTCATATGTCACTTTTAAACAGTTCTCTCCCTCATCTGTTTCAATGGAATTTACATCAATCCTCCCCTCCTTTTCTGTCTTCCCTCAACCCTGATGTCAATCCCGTTTTACAACAGTGGCACTATGCAATATTTGTACTTTTGTGACTGAGATATTTCACTCAGCATAATGTCCTCCAGGGTCATCCATTTTGTATAATATTTCATGAGTTTCTTGTTTCTCAATGCTGCATAATATTCCATTGTGTG
>NW_006399811.1:16690580-16698458 GCF_000299155.1 Elephantulus edwardii | reverse complement strand
GCCATCTGAATGTCTTCTTTGGTGAAGTGTCTGTTCATGTCCTGTCCCCATTTTTCATTTGGGTTATTTACCTTTCTCTTCTTATGGTACTCGAGTACTAAATAAATTCTAGCTGTAAATCCCTTACCAGGCATGTCATTACCAAATACTTTTTCCCTCTCTGTGGCTTCCCTTTTTACCCTGTTGGAGAAGTTTTTGGATGTGCATAGACATTCGATTCTTAGAAGGTCCCATTCATCTATTTTATCTTCTCCTGGTTGTAGATTTTCCAGGATGCTTGGAAGACTAAGAACAGTGTTTTTTAGAAATTAGAAATTTGATAGCATGTCACAGGCTGTTTTTGATAGAACTTCTTAGTCATTATCAGTTTTTAGTTTCTCAGTTCCATGGAAAGGGAAACAAGCAAGCAGAGAAGGGAAACTAGAGGCATTTTTCTTATAAGATGTTTATACTCCAAAATGTTCTTGAAAAGATTTGGCTCCTTTCCCCTCATCCCCTGAGTGCTTCATGCCCAGATGTTTATGGTAAAACAGTTCAGGACCTGAGCTGAAAAAGTCATTTGATGATCCAAATAATCTGGAATCTGCTGACTGACAAAAGTCCAGTGTTGATTTGGCGCGTATTTTAAAGCTGCTAATAAGAAAATAGTTGTATCTACTCTTTGCTATCCTTCCTTTACTTAACTGGCCACTCAACTAATAGCATGCACATCTGTTTCATTCTAAGACCTAAAAACCACAGATTAACCTCATGGTTCTGAGCTTTCTCACTGCTTTCTCTAGTTTATTTTACACTGAAACAGCTTTCAGTGACTCGTTTCTACATCCCTGAAAGAATTTGCGCTTTCAATTAGATGCCAAATGAAGAAACTTAATGTCACTAGTCTTTTTTTTAAAAAAATAAATGTTAACTGCTCATTCCTTATTGTAATTTGATTTTGTTATTCAACTACTGTAAATAAATGCTAATTAGCAAAATGTCAATTGACTTTCAAAACAGCTGCAGATGGCTTTTATTTTTTCCAAATAACAGTTTCATCTTTATCAGCAACAGATGAAGAACGATCAGGTTAAACAACATAGCAATACATTATGGCTTCAATATATGCAGCTTGTGTTAAACTGAATGCAACAGCTACTGAATTATATATATATATATATATTTAATTTTTTAATTATTATTAATTTTAATGAAAATTTACAGAGGCATTGGATTTCCGTTCATTCACTGTTGCACTTTTCTCCCTGCCCACCCATCCCCCCGAGTACACGCTTCTCTTTGAAAAGTAAAAAAAAAAACAACTTCTTTTATTGTTTTACAATCCCTCCCCCCAGATCCACTCCACTAGGCAGCCTTCATTCTGGATGATATATTTTAATTGACTTAATGCCTGTGAGTTTTATGTGACTCAACAGCACCTAATAACAACAGCAATAATATGAAGAGGAGAATTATGAGCAAGTTCCTTCTGTGTGATATATGCCTCTGAAAACCACTCTATGGTCAGCTATGAGTTGGTCCTGACTCAATGGTAATGAGAGAAAGAGGGAAAATAAGTTGTAAAAGGTACTAGTGATATAGTGGTTAAAATATTTGACTGTTTACCTAAAGGTAGGCAGTTTGAACCTATCAATTACTTCACAGGAAGGATGTAGCAGTTGCTTCCATAGAGATTACTCACTCAGTTACTACTGTTGAATTTATTCCAATTCATAGCAATCTTTCATTTAAATTTTAATGAGAGGAGACAGATCATCTCCCCTCCCCGCCCCCCCTCCCAAACTGCTGGTGTATTCAAACTGCTAGTAATGTGTAACCTTTTGGTTAACGGTGCAACACTCTGTGTATAGACTACATCACCAGAGATCACTGAAAACCCTATGAGGCTGTTCTATTTCGTCACTATATGTCAGAATGACAGTAGTGGGTTTGGGTAGATTTGGTTTGGTTTTGCTTGTCAAAGTCATTGTGATAAATGGGCATTACTGGATGAATTCTGAATACAGCTAAACTCATTAAAAAAGAGGAAGATAGCAATAAGTATACAAACAATTTTACAAATGATCTTGAATTTTCTTAATTTTAAGGCATTTCATAGTAAAGATATAGACTCAAATAAATGAAATTTCTAAGAAATTGTTGTTGTGTACCATCAAGTGGGAACCAACCCCTAGCTGGCCCTCCGGTGGGTTTTCAGAGGCAGTCAATCACACAGAAGGAGAGTTCTCATCCTTCTCCCCTAAGAAATTGTTCAGACGAGATAAATGTTTGCAGAATGAATAAGAAGCCTGTGCCTCTGAATGATAAGATACTAAACTGGGAAACTGAAAATTAGATGAGATTAACCCTACGTTTAAAATGGAGTTTAAAGAAATGTAATTTACTCTACATTAGGTTATAATCTCTCATGTCAAAAAATATGTGACAGCCATATTCTCATACTTAAAGGCCTGGGCATGGTCAGAATTGTGAACTAAGTAGGCTTAGGTCAAAAATTAATGAGACCATTAGGCAATTAAGGAAGTTTTGGTGTCTAAGTAGCAAGTAGCTGTGCTGCAACCCTAAAGACACACAGTTGAAATCCGCCAGATGCTCTGTGGGAGAAGGGTGGGCAATCTCCTCCTGTGTGATTGACTGTCTCTGAAAACTCACTGGACGGTCAGCTATGGGTCAGCTCCAACTCGATGGCAGATAACAGCAACAACATTAGACAATTAAGCAATATTGGAAGATTATCATCTAACCAAGAAGAAATCTAAATTTCCTTGTCCTTGGCAAAAGGAAGAGAATGGGAGCAGAGAAGATGAAAAATATGTACTTTTAAAACAGGAAACATAATACTCTATTTCTAGTTGTGATAGAGTATCTTGTAGTAGGTCCTGTCTCTTGAGAACATCTAGAAATCCATATGAAATAGATAGTACAACATGCACATTTTTATAAGGCATTAGATAGTAGCCAAGATATCCAGGATTTGAGGGAGTGAGATATCACAAAAGAAAGAAACTCACTGAAGCCCCATATTAGCTGAACCATATTCTGGGAATTTTCCGTTTGTGTGTGTGTGTGTGTGTGTGTGTGTGTGTGTGAATATACCAGAGCTTCTCTAAACTTTTTCCTAAACATCACTTATAGTATTTACATAATTTTTTAACTTGAAAACCTTTTTTTTTATTTATTAGGATTTTAATTAACTTTAATGAACATTTACAGAGATTTTGGATTTCCATTAATTCATTGTTGCACTTTTCTCCATGCCCACCCATCCCCTCCATTTTGCTCTTTGAAAAGAAAATGAAAAATTCCTTCATTGGTATACAATACCCCCATCCCTCCCTGCCCCTCACCCCCCACTGCCTGCTGCCCTGAGTACACTTCACTAGGCAACCTTCGTTCTGGACTCTTGTGATAACCATAATACCCAATCGTATATAGCTTTTAATCTATTCTTTTCCTTATCTGTTTCAATACAGTATACATAATTTATCCAGTTTTTCTCAGTCTTACCCTAACCCCGATGTCAGTCCCGTATTACAATAATAGCATCATGCAATATTTGTCTTTTTGTGACTGAGATAATTCACTCAGCATAATGTCCTCCAGGGTCACCCATTTTGAATAATATTGCATGAGTTCCTTGTTTTTCAATGCAGCATAGTATTCCATTGTGTGAATATACCACAACTTCTCTATCCATTTGTTTGTGGATGGGCACTTAGGTTGTTTCCAACTCCTTGCTATTGTGAACAAAGCCACGATAAACGTGAGTGTGCATATATCTGCTTGGGTTCCCAGTAGTGAAATAGCTGGGTTAAATGGTATCTCTATTTGAAACTTTTTGAGAAAGCGCTACACCGCTTTCCACAATGGTTGCACCATTTTACACTCCCCCTTAACACTGAATAAGAGTTCCAGTTTCTCCACAACCTTGCCAGCATTTGATGTTTGCTGTCCTGTTAAATTTTGCTTTTCTTACTGGGGTGAGATGATATCTCATAGTTGTTTTGAATTTGCCATTTTTTTACATAGAAGGAAAAATTGAGGAATAAGGCAAACATGGATACTGTTGTAGATAGCTGCTGTCAAGTTGATCAGAACTCATAGCCACTCTCTGAACAACAGATTTGAACCTGGCTGTTCACATGATCTCAAATATACTCAAATCCGTTCTTCCAGTCACTGTAACAATTCATCTTGTTGAAAGTCTTACTCTCTTTCCTCTTCTGACCCTTCAACTACTCCAGCATGTTTTCTCTGTCTTCAGGATTGGTTCCTTTTGAGAATATGCCCAAAGTAAGTGAGATGAAGTTTCAGTAACCTTGCCTCCAAGAAACAAACTTCCTTTAAGACAAATTTGTTCTTTTTGGCAGTCCATGCTATATAAATATTCTTCTCCAGCACTACAATTCAAAGGCATCAATTCTTTTTCAGTCTTCTTTATTTACTCTCCAACCCAACTTTGAGACTCATAGGAAGCAATAGAAGGCTGTGGTTTCAGTCAGGTTTACCTTACTCTAACTTAGTTTAACTGGCATCTTTTAACTCAAGAATTTTGGGGAAGACCTACACAGCATATTTACCCAATGCAACATATCTTTTGATTTCTAGACTGCTGTGGAGCCAAGTAAAATGAAACAATCAACAATTTCAATCTTTTCTTTATCTATCATGATGTTGAGGAAGTTCTCATGGCTTAGCAGTAAGAAGCTGAACTGCTGAACCAAAGACACAAGGTTCAAATCTACCAGGTGCTTTGTGGAAGAAAGTGGGACAATCTCCCCCTGTATGATTTACTGCCTCTGAAAATTCACTAGAGGTTCAACCATGAGTCAGTCCCAACTTGGTACTACTGGTCTGTGGTGAGGATTTTTATTTTTTTTATGTTGAGATGATTTTTCTGCAGTAAGTTATCCAAGTTCTCTATACTTTCTGCAAGGAAAGTTGTATTATCACATCCTGCAGGTTGTTGATGTGTCTTCCTCCACTTTCTTCTTTATATAGTCTAGCATGGAACTAAGAAGTAAAGAATTCAGTAGAACTTCAAGCATTTTTACTTCTCTATAAAGACAAAAACTGGAGTTTCAAGGGAACAGAACTTGAAGGGTCAAAATAACTGAGAGAAGAGAGGTACAAAGAACATGCTCTTTTCATGTGGAAGCTTTTGTTAAATTTTAAGTGCACAGGTAAAGAAGCTAAAAATTCAAGCAGAAAATGGAAGAAAAGCAAAAGGAGCTTGAGACTATCTGATGTGGATGAAGATTTAGAAATTGAAGTTTAAGGTCTATCATGGAAGGAGGGCTTCAGTAAAAACTCTAGGCTATCAATTGATTCTTCATGGATATGCAACTACTTACCAAAATTACTTGAATTAGTTCAGTTCTCAATTTTGTCATGGCAATCTTTTTACTTATAAGTACCTTGGAGGCAAAGATGGTGAAGCTTTGTCTCTCATACTTTGGATATGTTTCAAGGAGAGGCTATTCCTTTGAAAGGGACTTCATGTTGGAAATGCAGGAGGTCAGTGAAAGAGAGGAAGACCCCCAATGTGATGGATTGACAGAATGACTGCAGTAATGGGCTCAAGTATGTCAGAGATGATGAAGATGGCTAAGGACAGGACAGAATTCAGGTCTATTGTTCATAGGATTGCTATGAGTCACACTTGAATAGATGACATCTAACAAGAACGACTATAACTTTATAGAGGTCAGGATAAATCCTTTTGGAGAAAGATAATGCTCTGAACATTTATAATTTTAAAAATAAATATTGTTTATGTTCAATAAAATATTACCAGATATAGTCAGAAACAAAATAAAAAGGAAAAACAGACAACGAGAGCAGATACACAATTAACCCAGTTATTGGAATTCTAAGGGAAGGAATCTTATAAAGCAAATTAATATATTGAAGAAAAAGAAATATCAAGAGGGAAAATACCACCAGAGAATGAAATTATAGAACGGTGTCAAATGAAACATCTGGAACAGAAGAAGGCAGTCACTGAAGTTAGGATTTCATAGAAGGTTTATCTTATTTTTTATGCAAACAACACAACCTTCCCTTCACCCCTTGGAGATTTCCCCATAAGCGCTACTATGTCAATTTTTCTTACATATTTTTGTAACAGTACTTAATGTAGCATGTTTACAAAAATACTAATGAGAAGAGAAGGAGGATACATTTGGTAAGCAAATGTAGAAGGCTAAAGTTATTTGAGTAAATGACAATAATTCTTTATTGGATTCTATGTAAAAGATACTTTTTATATGTATGTAAAGTTGATGTGTTAAATTAATGAAAATATTTAGAATGAAGTAATGAGAGAAAAAATTTAAAAATGTAGAAAACAGGTAAGGATTATGTGCAACATGGAGAAAAGGTCTAACAAACATATAATTGCGGATATGGAAGTAGCTGTGGATAGAAAAATAGCATTGTCCAGAAGTAACATTTAAAGAGATAAAAAAATAATACTTTCTCAAAACTAATAAAAATTTTTAAAAATGGTAATATAAACTGTACTTAGAGGTAAAAGGCACATTCCCTGTAAAGGAGCAATAGTAAGATTGTTATTTGTCAATTTTGGAAAAGAAAACTAAGTCCAGGAGACAATGGGATGTTGAAAGAAAACTGAAAAGCAAAAATGGCTTCTTGGAATTGTTTATCCAAAGAAATAGGTTTCAGATGTGAAAATGAAATAATCTTTCTAAACAAACAAAAATATTCAATGGAATCCTACATTAAAAGGTATAGTAGAGAAAATTCTTTGTGTAAAAGGAAAATTACATTACTGAGGATCACCCAGACTTGCTAGAGCAGTACATTGACAGAGAATTACTATACGTTCAAGCTGGATTTAGAAGAGTCGTGGCACGAGGGATATCATTGCCGATATCGGATGGATCCTGGCAGAAAGCAGAGAATACCAGAAGAATGTCTATTTATGCTTTATTGATTATACAAAGGCATTTGACTGTGTGGAACACAACCAATGGCTAACACTGAGATGAGTAGGAATCCCAGAATACTTGTATATGGTAATATAAAATCTGTACCTAGACTAAGAAGCTGTTGTCAACATCACGAAGACAAAAATATTCACCATTGGATCAGTAGGCAAAATCATGATAGGTGGAGAAAATGTTGACATTTTCAACAATTCCATCATGCTTGAATCCACAATCAGTACTCTTTGGTACCAGCAGTCAGGATATCAAGACATGTATTGGGCAAGTCTACTGTCAGAGACCTCTCCAAATTACTCAGGAGCAATGATAGCTGTTTGAAGACTAATGTGTACCTGATTCAGGCCATGGTCTTTCCAATCACTTGCTATTCATCTGACAGCTGGGCAATGAATAAAGTTGATAGATGCCTTGGAACTATGGTGTTTGAGAAGAGTACTGAGTATCAGTCCCATGGACTGCCCAAAACCCAAACAGGTATGTTTTGGAAAAAGTGCAATCAGAGTGCTTTAGGAAGCAAGGATGGCGAAATTTCATCTCACATATTTTGGACATGTTGCTAGGAGGAGCTGTTCCTTGGAAATGCATATCATGTTTGGAAAGGTAGAGTGTCAGCGAAAGAGAGGAAAACTGTAATGAGATGGATTGACACAGTGACTGTGGCAGTGGGCTTCAGTATGTCAGAGATGATGAGCATGGCACAGAGTTTCATTCATAGTGTTACTATGAGCTGTACTCAAATTGATGACAGCTAACAACAATAACAACAACACTCTGGTGGCCTAGTTGTAAGAATTTATTTTTCAGTATCAAATACCCAAGATTCAAACCCATGAGCTGTTCCATGGGGGAAGGCTGGGCAGTCTCCCCCATGCCATCTACTGTCTCTGAAAACCCAATGAAGGGTCAG
>NW_006399811.1:16684641-16690460 GCF_000299155.1 Elephantulus edwardii | reverse complement strand
TTAAAATTAAATTTTAATTTAAAAAATGAAAATTGCTTGCTTGCTTGCTTGCTATGTATTCCCTTCTCTTTTAGAAGTTGTATTGGTTCTTTTTCTTTTTTTAAGAAATTGTCACTTTTAATGATTTTCCTCAGCATGCCAGCTTTTTTTCCCTTAACTAAAGTGTGTGTGTGATATTTGAATTTTTTTTTTTACTTTTTAACTTTTTTAATTGTGATTTTAGTGAATATTTATAGGAAGATCAGGGTTTTCTTCCTTCATTAATACACATTTTCCTCTTTTCTCCTCCCTCAATTCACTTTGGATTTTTTTTCATTCATGTACTTTATGTTTTATACACTTATTCATATGTATTATATTTTATATAACTAATTACCATTGCTTTATGCATATTACCATATTTCATGGTATAAAATTTGCTCTATACCTATTACCATACTATAATTTTATATTTTATCAAGTACAGTATTTACAATTCTTGTTCAATTGGCTACTTTATGATTCAGTTATGCACCTAATTCTTTTGACTATGTGCTTGATCACATGTTTGAAAATAATTTGTGAGAATAATTCTAGGTCAGGAATAAAACCTCTTACTCTGGAGAGAATTTATATTTGCTTCTGGAAGAATTACCACTTTTTACCAAGCTCAAGCTTGAGTCTTGATCCACCTGCTTATTATAGAAAGGCTTGCTCAGCCTTACCTGAGAGTGTATCTGTTTGAGGTTAAAGTTTATTGTAGGGTATGTTTCTTATAGATATCATACCTTGTAGGTCTTGAGTTTTGATTTCTGTCCTGCTTACATCATAAATTCATCAAAATGAAAGTTCAGTGTTGCTGAAATCAGCAAAGATTATTAGAACAAAAATGTTTCTGTGTTTGATTAATATTTTTCTATCCACTGAGTTCTGGTAATTCATTCTAAACTTACTAGCTCTTGGATGATTTTAGGTAGATCCTTTATATTTTATATTTAGAAGGTTTGGCATTTTCTAGAAAATGTGTAGATTTGAATAACCTACTGCTACCAGAAAGTAGAAGGGTCTGATGATAAAGAAAATGTTTTTTGTTGATACTATTACATTTAAATGTGAGCATCAGAATGATAATGTGTACTTTCTCAGCAAAACATGTTAAATTGTCAGCTACTGTTGTTATAAAGTAAATGAAAAAAGTATATATAGTTGTCCCCCCACATACACGAAGAATGTACATCCTAAGATCCTTAGTGGGTGCCCGTAACAATAAATAGCATCAAACCTCCCTGTTTTTTTTCTATATACATATACCTATGGTAAAGATTAATTTCTAAATTAGATACAGTAAAAGAACAACAATAATAATATGCACTGTGGAACCTCATTAATAGATTGGATAACTCAAACAGCTACTAAGTGACTCATGGACAAATAAGACATTGTATATAACATGAATACGTTGAATAAAATAATTATTCACACCCTAGGCAATATGAAGCAAGATTTCATTATCCAACTCATGATTGGTCACCCTTTACTAACTCTGGAATCCTTCTGTAAAGACTGACTCCTCCTGAGAATGTGTCCAAAGAATGTGAGATATCTGCAAAAAAGGGAAGGTTCTCAATGAAATGAATTGACGTAGTAGTTGCAACTCTTGTGAGGATAACACAGGATCAGATTTTCTGTTCTGTTGTTCCTGGGATCGTTGTCAGTCAGAAATGGCTCAATGGCCCCTAACAACTACTGAGAATGGCATGAAACTTAAAAGTTTGAAGTATTAATGGAATTTTATTTCAGCATTTTTGGAATGCAGTTGACCACAGGTAACTGAACCCATGAACAAGGAGAGACCACGTCCTATGTTGGCTACCATCATACATCAGGATATCTTAACCTGTGATTCTGATGTTGAGAGTTCCCACTTACCAGTTAGTCAAAGAATAAAATGTGTCAGGGCTTTACTATAAACCAGGAATCATAAAACTAAAACTAAAATTAAGGGTCAAATCATATCCATGAACTGTTCTGGTAAATAAAGTTTTATAGGGACACAAGTATGTCCATTGACTTATGTAGAGTGTATGTTGGTTCTTTGTTAGCGGGGCAAAGTTGAATACTTCCAGCAGAGCCAAAGGTGGCCCACAAACCCCACATTATTTACTCTCTCCCCCTTAACAGAATACATTTGCCAGTTCCTGCTATAAACTATTCCTCAGAGGGCTTGTCTGGCCAGCTTAAGTGCTAGAAGCAAGTCAACTCTGTTAAATTATTTTCTGCCTTACTTTATTTCTAGGCAGTTTTAAATACTGAATATATGGGCATGGTATGATAAACCCTTCAGGCACTTTGAGAAACTGAAACAGGAAACAGTTAAAAAAAGTAAAATCATAATATCTTTAAGTGGTAACATGATGATTAAAACATTCTTTTTAAACAGCTCAGAAAAATTTTCTTCCATGTACAGATATTAATTTACTTAATATCTGCTGAAATGCTATTTAGAATTTTCTTCATTTATAAAATCAAGCTCTTTATTTTTTTTAACTTCTAATTCCTGTAGTTATTCAAAGCAGGGAGTGCTTAGAGGAAATGGAAATTCACAAACAGCAAGGAAAGAAGAATTCAGGAGCAGGACATTAATTGAAACTGAGTGGAATGCAGCTGACACACAGATCTTTTCCTCTGCACTGTGCCAGCGACAGTGAGAGGCAGCAGTCAATGCATGTCCAAGAGCAGGGTGTTTGCTGGGGAAGGGGAGCTTTACATGCTTACACATCTAGACCCTCGCATGGAAAGAAAAGAAAGAATCTGGGAGAGACAGTTACCTTCAAATTCAGTTCTCTAGGTCTTGGTCTCTGTCTCTGTGTGTTTCTGCCTCATGAGCTCTAATGAACAGATTAAAGGTCACTGGGTGGCATACATGGAGTTCTACAGGCATAGTTGTAGGTTATATGTTGGGCTACAAATCAGAAGGTTACAGATGGAACCCACCAGCCATTCCATGGTAGAAAGATAAAGCAGTCGGCTGTGGTTAACGTGTATAACATCAGAAAAATGCATGGTTGGTGTCCATGAACTGGACGTGACTAGATGGCAATGCTTTTTTATTTTTATTTTATGTGTGTGCGTGTGTGTGTGTGTGTGTACAATAAATGCTTTGGACTAGATCACTAACATAGAGGTTGGTGGTTCTAACCAATACCAGCTCTGTGGAGACAGGCATGGCCCTCTGCTTCAGTAGATTATAGCCTGGAAAAGGATGGCGTTCATGTCTACACTGTACTATGTGGGCCTGTCAGGAGTTGACATCACCTCCACAGGAATGAATTTAATTTTTTTGGTTTTTCTATTTATCTTGTCAGTTAAGTGACAGCTTCCAGTTGTACAAGGGCTTCCTACATTCAGCCCAGCAGTGACGGTGTTTGCACAATCCTTATGAAGACCACATTTGTAGAATTCCAATTTATCAGAGAATGCCTGCTTCCAAAAGATGACCAGGTTGGAAAGTAACTTTCAGGCATGAACCACAAGTCATGCAGAAGCCATCAGTCCTGTGATGAAACTGTTACGTGTTTCTAGATGACACAAGGAAAGGAATCATTTCTCCCAAGCTCCAGCTCTGGTGGGTAGCTGCTGTGAAGAAGAGTGTGAGACAGACTCGGGGTCCAGGAACTGAGGCATAAAGGAATAATGAAATCTCTTCTTGATTGAGAATCAGCCCCCTTACAAGCATGCCACTTTGTTTATTAATCCATCTGAAATTCCCTGGAGATTCTGAGCTGGCTTCTTGCCTGACGATGAGTCTGTAACGTGGGGACAATTAGCTGTAATGACTTCAAGAAGGACCCCTCTAAATCACCGACGAGTCTGGCTGCCAAGATCCGCCTGCACCTGGGTGGCTGAATAACAGCACCCCCATTTTATTCCGGTTTCCTTGTGGAATCCACTGTCCTCTGTCTTAGCCAGAGAGCCAAGAAGACTCTAAAACTGTCTCTGTGATGTGGAGGGGCAGGGAAGCGGATGCTGTAACCCAGAAAGGTGGGGGGGATATGTGGGAATGGCTCAGGGGCTCCCTTCTCTGGGATCAGCACACAAAAAGCTCCTCTATTCCCCACCACCTGGGCTCACCAGGCTCTTTATATGAGCCACAAGAGGGTTGACCAGGCAGGCAGAGCCCCAAAGAGTGTCAGAGAATCATGTTTCTATGTGGCCAGTTACTGGGGCGACCGGCCAGAGAAGCCTCTAGTAATTTTCCGGGTTCTCAGCATGCTACAAGGTGTCCCTCACACAAGCACAATGGCAACGTGACCAGGAAGCCAGATGGGTCCTGCTCCAGGCAAAGACAACAAAGGGATGACAGCACTGGATTGCTGAGCTCCTTTAGGCTGGGGACTGGCCCTGGGCCTTTCAATGTTGGGTTCACCTCACAGCAGTTTCCAAAAGACAGGAGAGTCCCAGCTGGAGCCTCTGGACTTTGGAGATTTGCTATTTGCACCCTTTATGTGCATATTTCATGTGGGCTGTGAAAACAGATGGCTTCATCCAAGTTGTTGAAAACCCAGCTGGTTATTGCTGTGCTAGAATGACCTGAGTTTGAGGAGCTGTGTTTTCCCTGCCAAATCCCTGGCCACGTTGGGAAACATGATTGCCTGTGAATTCAAGCACAAGCTACAAGGTCTGAAACTGCGTGGTCACCATGTCTGTGTGGTGTGGAGAGCCCAGGAAATGAAGCATTCACACAGCACCCCTACCCTCTCACAGGCTTTAAATGAAGCAGATTACTGACTAATTAAAAATAAAAACATAATAGAGCCATTCTCCTTTCTCCTTCACACCTTTGCCAAACTTGTACCCACTCCCACCCTAGATAGTGTTGCAATCAAATTTCATTAAAAAACAAATGCAGACATCATTTTGATTTATTGAGCACTGGAAATGCAAAACTGAATAATACAGCTCCGTGTGAGCAAAAAATTCATAACTAAAAGAGAGGAGAGAAAAAAGAAGGGAAGTGGTGTTTTGGTTTTGTTTTTGAAGAAAATGTATGTACTGTAGCTGTTAACGTTGTTATTGTTAGGTGCTATCAAGTTGAGTATGGCCCACAGTGATCCTATGAACAGCAGATCTTAACCCTGTGCTATCTTGTGCCATCCTCACACTTTCTGACACATGAGAGCCCATTGTGCAGTTACTGTGTCGGTCCACCTGGTTGAGTGTCTTCCTTTTCTTCGCCAACCTTCTCCTTTCCAAGCATCATGTTTCTGTCCAAGGAACAGCCCCTCCTAGCAATGTGCCCGAAGTAGGTGAAGCAAAGGTTTGTTATATTTGCCTCCAAAGAGCACTCTGGCTGCACTTTCTCCAAGACATACTCGGGTTTGGTTTTTTCTTCTTCTTAATGCAATATATATATTACAGTATATTATTTATGCATTGTTGCATGTTTTTCTCGCTGCCCACCAGTCCCCCAGTTCATTTTTTCCTTTGAAAAAAAATTATTTCATTATTATAAAATCCCCCCTGTCCATAGTCCATTTTAATATGCATTTCTTTTTCTGTAATCTTGTCATGAAAATAATACCTAATCCTATATCCGAACTCGTTCAGCATTTCTTAAGCTCAAGGAACTGAAGAGCAAATTCAAACTGCGAGTTGCTGCAATCAAGGATGCTTTAGGCAGAATGTTAAATGATACAGGAGGTATCAAAAGAAGATGGAAGGGATATACTGAGTCATTGTACTGAAAGGAATTTGCAGATACACAAGAATTTAATGAAATAGCATTTGAGCCAGAGCCTATGGTGATGAAGGCAGAAGTTCAAGCTGCTTTGAAGGAAATA
>NW_006399811.1:16681140-16683188 GCF_000299155.1 Elephantulus edwardii | reverse complement strand
AACAACAACAACAACAACAACAACAGCAACATATCCCTTTTACACAGTTCTCTCCTTCATCTGTTTTAATGCAGTATACATAATTTATCCCCTCTTTCTCAGTCTTCTCCCAACCCCAATATCAGTCCCATTTTATAACAGTGGCACTATGCAGTATTTGTCCTTTTGTGTCAGGGATATTTCACTCAGAATAATGTTCTCAGGGTCACCCACTTTGTAGAATACTTCATGAGTTCTTAATTTTTCAATGAAGCATAGTATTCCATGGTGTGAATATACCACAGCTTATTTATCCATTCATTTGTAGATGGGCACTTGGGTTGTTTCTAATTCTTTGCCAATGTGAACAAAGCTGCAATATACATAAGTGTGCATATATCTTCTTGGGTGCCAGTTCTGGTTTCTTTAGGGTATATTCCCAGTAGTGGAATTGCTGGGTCAAATGGTATCTCTGTTTCCAACTTTTTGAGAAAGCGCCATACCGCCTTCCACAGTGGTTGTCCCATTTTACACCCACTCCCATTAGCAATGAATAAGGGTTCCAATTTCTCCACAACCTCACCAGCATTTGTTGTTTGGTGTTCTTTTAAATTTTGCTATTTTTACTACATGAGATGATATCTCATAGTTGTTTTGATTTGCATCTCTCTTAGAGCTAGGGATTTTGAACACTTCTTCATCTATTTGTTCAGCATCTGCATGTCTTGTTTGGTGAAGTGTCCATATCCTGTGCCCATTTTTTCAATTGACTTGCATATATTTATCTTGTTGTGGCACTTGAGTAGTGAATAAATTCTAGATACAACTCCCTTATCAGACATGTCATTGCCAAATATTTTTTCCCAGTCTGTGGCTTCCCTTTTTACCCTGTTGGAGAAGTTTTTGGATAAGGGATTTAATTCTTAGAAGGTCAAATTCATCCATTTTATCCGTTCCTGGTTGTAGGATACTTGGAAGACTGTTTATGTTGTGGATTAGGCCTTCTAGAGTTCTTCTAAGCTTTTCTATAATAAAGTTTATAATCCTGGTTTTAGTCCTACGTCCTTGATCCATTTTGAGTTTGTTTTTGTGTATGGAGTGAGGTGTGGATCTTACTCTAGTTTTTTACAGAGAGTTTTCCAGTTACCAACACCATTTGTTAAAAAGTCTGTCATTTACCCACTTAATCGATTTCATCTCCTTGTCAAAAATCAGTTGGCCATAGCGCGATGGGCTGATTTCTGGATTCTCAATTCTATTTTATTGATCTATGTGTCTGTCATTGTGCCAGTACCAAGCTGTCTTGATCACCACAGCAGGCTAGTAGGATTTTGAAATCAAGGAGTGAGATGCCTGCTACCTTGTTTCTCTTTTTAAGGAGTGCTTTGCTTATTCGGGGCTTCTTTCCATTCCAAATAAAATTGGAGATTGCCTTTTACATCTCATAAAAGAATAAAATCAGTATTTTTATTGGGATTGCATGGAATGTGTAGATTACCTTTGGCAGTATTATCATTTTCATAATATTGAGTCTTCCCATGAGTAAAGGATATTCTTTCACTTCTCCAGGTCTCTTTTTGTTTCTTGTCGTAATGTTTTGTAATTTTCTTTGAATAGATCCTTTGTACTTCTGGTTAGATTTACTCCCAGGTATTTAATATTGTGATTAGCAATTGTGAAGGGTATTGTTTTTCCAAATTCCAGTTCTGTTTTCTATTTGTCACTGTAGAGAAATCCAATTGATTTTGTTATTTGGATCTTGTATCCTCCCACTTTGCTGAGTTGGTCAATTATGTCTAGTAATTTTCTTGCTGAGTCCTTAAGGTAAGGTAAGTATACTATCATATCATCTTCATAGAGAGGTAATTTTACCTCCTATTTGCCAATTTGGATACTTCTTATTTCCTTATCTTACCTTATTGCTATTGTTAAGACTTCCAATGCAATATTGAATAGGTGAGGTGAGAGTGGGCTTCCTCGCCTAGTTCCTGTTCTCAAAGGGAATGCCTTTATTCTCTCTCCATTGTGAACAATGTTTAGCTCTTGAGTTTGCATATATATTTTTTACT
>NW_006399811.1:16661059-16668133 GCF_000299155.1 Elephantulus edwardii | reverse complement strand
ACCCCCTCCCTTCACATCTATCTCCCTTTGACCAGCCCTCCATCTAATAACATATATGAGGCTTCCATGGCTTCTGTGATTCCAAGCACATCAGCTGATGGTAGTTCCTAACCATGAGTTAATCTCCCATGAATTTAAAAACCAACTCAAGCAATAGGTTTGAGGCCTTGAACAGTAATGAATGAAGACCAGATAAATTGGGAGAAGATATCAAGAATATCATTTATGAAGAAAGCAAAAAGTCTTTACTAAGAAGGGAGGAGAAGAAAAGACAAAAATGGATGTCAGAAGAGACTCTGATTATTGCACTAGAGCACCGAGAAGCCAAAGCAACAGGAAGAAATCAAGAAGTTAAGGAGATGAATAGAAGATTTCAAAGGGCATCTCAGGAAGACAAGGCAAAACAAAATATTATAATAAAATGTACAAGGAGCTGGAGTCTGGAAATAAAAATGGCTGAATATGCACAGCATTTTTTAAGCTGAACGAAATAAAGGATAAATTCAAGCCACGAGTTGTAATACTTAAGGATACTATGGGCAGAATATTGAATGATTCAAGAAGCCTTAAGAGCAGATGGAAGGAGTACACAGAGCCATTGTACCAAAAAGAATTTCAAGAAACCACATATGAGCATGAGGCAGTAGTGATGAAGGAGGAAGTGAAGACTGCTCTGAAGGATTTGGAAAAAAATAAAGCCCCAGGAATTGATGGAATACCAATTGATGTATTTCAGGAAACAGATGCTGCCTGAATGTGCTCACAAAGTCATGCCAAAAACCTGGAGGACAACTACCTAGCCAACTGACTGGAAGAGATCCATATTTACTCCCATTCAATAAAAAGGTGTGGAAATTATCAAACAATATCACTAATACCACACACTAGCAAAATCCTGCTGAAGATTATATAGAAAAGATTTGAAAAGTACATTTACAGAGAATTACCAGAAATACAGGCTGGGTTTAAAAGAGGTCGTGGCACTAGGGACATTATTGCCAATGTCTGATGAATCTTGGCAGAAAGCGGAGAGTATCAGAAGAATGTCTATCTGCATTTCATTGACTATGTAAAGACATTTTAATATGTGGATCTCTAGAAAGTATGGCTAACCTTGAGGAAAATGGGAATCTCAGAACACTTGCTTGTGCTTATACGAAAGCAATACTTGGACCAACATACAGTCATCAGAACAGAACAAGGAAACTTCATGGTTCAAAATCAGGAAAAGAGTGCGTCAGGGATGTATTCTGTCCCCACTCCTTTTAAATCTGTATGCAGAACAGATCTCTCAGGACGCAGGGCTTTATGAGGAGCCTGTGGAATCAGGATTGAAGGAAGACTCATTAATAACCTATAACATGCAGATGATACAACCTTGCTTGCTGAAACTGAGGAGGATCTGAAGCACTTGCTTCTAAAGGTCAAAGACTGTAGTCTTCAATATGAATTGAAGCTCAACATCAAGAAGACAAAGATTCCCATCACTGGGCCAACTGGCAGCACCATATTAGATAAAGACGAGATTGAGGTTGTTAACAATTATAGCTTGCTCGGACCCACAATCAACACTCTTAAAACTAGCAGTCAGGAAATCAAAAGACAACTTACATTGGGAAAATCTGCTGTCATGGACCTCTCTAGAGTGTTGAAGAGCAACGATGTCAGTCTAGAGACAAAGATGCACCTAATCCAGGCCATGGTCTTCTCAATTACTTGTCACACTTCAGGGAATTGGACAATGACTAAAGATGACAGAACAGATGCCTTTGAGTTGTGGTGCTGGAGAAGAGTCTTGAATGTACCACAGACCACCAAGAAAACAAATAGGTCTGTCTTGGAGAGGGTGAAACCAAGGCTTTTCTTGGAGGATAGGATTTTGAAGCTTTGCCTCACTTATTTTGTGCATGTGTCCTGGAGAGATCAGTCTTTAGGGAAGGACATCACGCTCAGAAAGGTTGACAGAGAGTGCAAGAGAGGAAGACCCTGGATGAGATGAATTAATAGAGTAACTGGGACAATGAGATTGATGTGTTGGAGTTAGTGAGACTGGCTCATGACAGGAGAGGGTTCAGAGCTGCTTTACATAGGGTTGATCACAGGTGATTCTATGGCACATAAAAACAACAACATACTATGACAGGTTAGAAGCAGAAACCTGAGGATAGTCAACTATGACTTGATTGTGACCCAGTAGTAATGAGAGAGACTTTTCCTTATGTGGTGTAAGACCTTTCCCTACTCTTTAAACCACTGTAAGTCAAGATTTTCTGATAGCTGAGAGTATTCTGACATACATAAGCATTAAGTGGGATGGCAGGCATCTTTAGAGAAAGGGACATAAGTGATTCTATTCTTTCTTTCAATACTGTAGAGCACTTGGTACTCAATGCAAGATACTAGGGCCAGAAGAGTTCTTGAGTAACATAAACAATGTCCTTCCCCACCCCCCAAGCTTGCAGTCAGTGGAAAATATAGATAATACACAAACACATGAATAAATAAACTATATAGGATAATTACATGATAAAATGTTGGAAATAAAACAGAAAAATAAATAGGTAACTTTCATAGAAGGGCATTCTCTTTTCTAAAAGGTTGTCAGGAAAGCAAATAGGATACTTGAGCTGAGGTCTGAATGACAAGAAAACATCAGCCACATTAGGACCTAGAGGCTTGAGATGAAAGTAAACTTGCTATGCACATGGAACATAGTAAGTCCTTGGAGCCCATTGAGAGGGGAATTAGACAGGGAGCAGAGTCAGAGTATAGGTCATGTTAAGATTCTTGTGTTTGGTTGTAAGTGTGGTGGGAACCCATTGGAGGGGAGTCTCCTGAACGAGACTTTTTTCATTTGAGTTGAGAGTTAACGTAGTTAAGGAGCAGAGCTTGCACTGGCAAGCGTAGAACAGAGCTGGAAATAGCTGCTGGAGGCAGGCTTGCATTGGTGCATTATGTGTTGTGGTCATTGTGGAGACTTCGACATCCTAACAGTAGATGAGTAGAGCTGTATTCTTGGCTGTGGCACAGTGACAACGAGGCATCTCAGCTCAGTGGAGTATAGATTGTGGTGGGGTAGGTAGAGTGGTATGGCTGCAAGAACAGCGCTGGCTCCTTTTTAGCAAAAGTTCTGCTTAAAGAACACCAGCTTTGGAAGTCCTTAATCTCTGCCCTAGGTTTTTTAAGCCACCACTGCATACCTTAACTGTAATCACTCACCAGTGAAATAATATGAGTAAAGCACTTAGCACAGTATCATGAACATGGCTACTGCTCCGTACGTGTTCACATTATCACGGAAAGTAAAGAACCCTTTCTGGATGCCAACGATGATGAAATAAGTTTATAAAAATAATTCCAGGAGGGAAATTTCTCTTCTCTGCCAATTGGGAGGTGTTCCTCCCCACTTCCACTTATAACACGTATCTTATTCTTCTTGTAGGTTTTGGCCCATTAGATTATTGACTATCGTGTGGCTCTGCTGCAGGCTGCATTTGATCTTACTGATCCAAATTTTCAAATTTAGGTTGATGATCGCATAAGTGTGAACCTCTTGGCTCTGTGTCTGGGTCTCTCTGGTTTCAGGCAGACAGGAAACTGGAGCTGGGCAAGTCTCCAAGGTTTCAGATTGGCCTTCTGTTCAGATAAGCTTCTAAGGATGTTTCTATTTGGGAGCAATAACAGCTCAAGTTCTTTCCTCAATTTTAACTTGTGCCTTTCTGATGTACCAACAGTTTTAGGACTGCTGTTATAACTGGAGTAAAAATGTCCACATGTGCCTTGAATTAAACAGACCTTCAGTGATCAGCAACCCAAGCGTAGCCACTCCCTGTGTGCTTAGCAGAAAGTCTTAGAGCCGCACCAGATGATATACCCTGTGAGGGATGAATCAAGAAGAAAAGTTGTTTGACCTATGTGTTTACTTTTAACCAACTTTAATTACCTGTTGTGATACAAGGTGGTGCCTTAGTATCTTGGGGGACAGTCATTATGTGCCATTGAGTCAGAACCAGATCCTAGTTGACTCTCCAGGGGATTATCAGAAGCAGTAAGTGGCGAGGGAGGAAGATTGGGTTGCCCATCTTTTCCTCAGCAAGTAGCTAGTGGATTTGAACCTCATGACTTTGGGTTGGTAGTGAAAATTCTTATGACAAAGCCACCAGTATACGAAAATTTGCTTTGGAGTCATTTGGTTCCTGAGGTCAAATCTCTGCTACCTCCCTTATCAAGTGTGCCAAGTCTTAAAACTTCTCCAATCCTGTCTCTTTGCTAAAAATGAGGATAATAATATCATTCTCGTACGTTTACTATGAAAAACAGATTTGCCATGTGCCAAATAAATGCTCAGTAGGTCCTTTTCTAAATTCCCTTGTAGAGGCTATTGTCATTGGATAAACTTATTTTATAAGTTGAGAAAAAAATGTTAAATATATCAAAAGGAGTTCTAGTGGCCTACAGGTAAGAAGCTGGGCTGCAATCCAGAAGGCATTCAGTTCGAATCCACTAGCTACTCCACAGTAGAAAGACAGGCAAACACCTCCTGTGTGATTAACGCCTCTGAAAACCTGCCTGAGGATCAGCTATGGGTCAATTCCATCTTGACAGTACATAACAACGACTGTGGGGAAGGGGTTGCATTGCCAATCCCTTTGGGTTGTAGGTATTTCAGATTCACCAGCTACTCTGCAGGAGAAAGATGGACAATGTTCTCCTGCCTCTGAAAATCTTCTGGAGGATCTGGTATGACTGGATTCCATCTCAATGGCAGATAACAGTGATAGAGCTGGCTTTCTTCTGAACATCTACATACATCTCACTGAATTTTCTCACTACTTATCCCTGCTTCTTTCTACTTACCTCACTATTATCCCCATGTTACCAATGATGAAATTAAGGCACCAGGAGTTTAGGTACTAACTCTTGAAAACGGATACTCAAAATATACCTAAGCTATTATTCCTATTAAGGGGCCTTTTCATTTCTGTTCAAGGTAATAGTTATTTTCATGGTCTCATTATAGTTTATTCTTTCTGGGTATTTCACTTCATCTAGACTTATGAATTTTCAGTGTTCTTTAGAAGCACTGTTATTAAAGGGAGGATTTCTCAGTTAATGCTGAAACTGTTAATAGCATTTTTTTTATTTGGTTTTGAAAAAATGGCTATAACCTATGAAAAAATGGAATTCTTGTTTTACTTCTGTAACATTTTCAGCTTTATAAAATGCAAGGTTCGTCTAACATACTTTGGATATGTTGTAAGGAGGGACCGGTCCTTGGAGAGGGACATCATGCTTGGGAGGTTGGAGGGACAGCGCAGGAGGGGAAGACCCTCTATGAGGTGGATTGATTCAGTGACTGGGGTAATCAGGATGGGTGTATCGGAGACAGTGAGATTGGCACAGGACAGAGCCGAGTATAGGGCTGTTTGTACATAGGGTCGCTATGAGTCGCAAGTGACTCAATGGCACGTAACAACAACAACAACAACAACAAAACAAGCATTCATGAACAGTGAAAAAAGTAATTTCCCCCAAAACCTCAGAAAACCATGAGCTTGTTAACAAATAGAGTCTTTCTGTCTTTTCTCTCGAGTCAGATATGACTCACAGTTGACCCTCGACTGGGTTTTCAGAGGCTGCAAATCACACAGGAGGAAACCATCTGTCATTCTCAATCATAGCAGCTGGTGCATTAGAACTTCACTCCTTTGGGTTCAGAATGTGACTCCTTAACTAATAGGTCACTTGAGTTTCCTTAAACAAATTAACGGGGTTTATTCAAGAAAAGATGTGTCTTGAATGCACCTATTATGTGCACCACACTCCAAGATGCAAAGTTGCAGTGGTGAAAACAAAAATATATGTCCTAAGTCAGATATGAACTCGGCATTTCAGTCCAAGAACATACCAGAACAACCTCTTCCAATCTGCTAACAACCTAGATAGCTCTTCTCCAAGAAGCAGCACGGAACCAAACTGCTATGGGTGGTACCTCTTCAAAATATACCTGATTGTTGTCTCTCATCCATTATTTTATTTCTCTACTCTCCTTATTAAATGTAGTTGTTCTGTTTCTGACTCGTAGTAACCTTAATACAAAGCAGATAAAAGGTTGCTGCATGCTGCCTGCATCACTGACATGTTTGAGTTCATTTTTGTCACTGTTATTCACAGTACCTTCCAATCTACAGGGCCCATCCTGAAGCATTATATTACACAATATTCTGTTGTAATTCCTAAGGTTTTCATTGGATAAGTTTCTGAAGTGAATGACCAGACCTTTCTTCCTACTGTATCTGAGTACGGAAACTCTGCTAAAATCTTTCCATCCTGGGTAACCCTGCTAGTATTTGACATACTGGCAGAAGAGCTTCCAATATGCTGACATGTGAATTATCACAGTTCCATGAAATGATAGAAGGGTGATGGCTTTGTTAAACAGAGTTCTTCAATTTTCAGTGTTCAGTTTTGAAGTGACCCTCAGACTGTTGTTCAAGGAGCTGTGATTAATAAGAGCAATTCCTTAGAGTTTAAATTGTTTGTGCTTAAAATTAGACAGTAGTCTTGCATTTACTGGACATATAAAAAAACCACTTGTTTCATCCTAAATATATTTTAAAATCCCTTACAATTTACTCTTCTTAGCATTTTTTTCACTACTCTGTTCCTTCCCTTTCCCCCAAAACCTTGTAAATCCCTGACTTTCTCTATCAAAATCTGCTATGATAAATCAAGGCCTGGTTTCCTAAACTATAAGCCAAAACTTTTTTCCTTACTATGTTGCTATTATACTATTATCTTCTTATTTATTAATTTTAGTGAAAGTTTATAGAGACTTTGGATTTCCATTCATTCACTGTTGCACTTTTCCTTTTCTCCCTGACCGCCTTCCCCCCACCTTCACTCTTCTCTTTGAAAAGTAGACGAAAAATTCTTTCATTTTTATACAATTTCTCCCCCCAAGTCCACTCCACTATGTAGTCTTTGTTCTGGACGCCTGTCATAACAGTAATATCTAATCATATATCCTTTGTTTTTTTTTAGGTGTTGAGTGGTGGGTTTGTTCTTTTTTTT
>NW_006399811.1:16623688-16660189 GCF_000299155.1 Elephantulus edwardii | reverse complement strand
TTCCTTGTTTTTCAATGCAGCGTAGTATTCCATTGTGTGAATATACCACAGCTTCTCTATCCATTCGTTTGTTGATGGGCACTTAGGTTGTTTCCAAATCTTTGCTATTGTGAACAAAGCCATGATAAACATGGGTGTGCATATATCTGCTTGGGTGACAGTTTCCTTGGGGTATATTACCAGTAGTGGAATTACTGGATCAAATGATATACTATTATCTTAATAAGTCATGCTTGGACAAATAGTTAAGTGCTTAATCGGTGACTGGAAAGTTGACAGTTCAAACCTAGCTAGTGGCTTTGACGAAGAAAGACCTATAATCTAGTTGCATAAAGTTGTCAGCCAAGAAATCCCTGAAGTACAGTTCTACGTTGTCACGTGAGGGAGGTTTCTATGAGTCAGAATCAAAACAATATATCATCCTAGTCTCCCCATTTAGGAGAGGTGTTGAGATGTGTTTGGGGTAAAACCATTTCATTGCAGTATCCTTTCCCTTTTTAATCTGTCTGAAAGTGAACACCACTGAGAAGCACTGTCCTAATGCCTTCCAACTGCCAAGGCTGTCTTCAGTAACTATCGCAGCATGAGCTCCGTGAGGTGCTACAGGGTAGTTGTGATGGGATTACTGCTCACCACACAGCTCTGGTTGATACCTGGGCATCCTTGGCTTTGTTTATGCCTCAGATGAGCACATTTTAATGACCCGAAGAAAATGAACACAAATTGCTACTTCCAGGGAATATTAATTCTGAATAAATGAATGCAAATTGAATTGTCAGAGAAAATGAATTTCTTTTGATTTCAGCCTCCCTGATTTATTCTTACATTAACAGGCACTCTTGCTAAATGTTGATGCTGCAGATGGTGTCCACCTTTTCACTGCCAATCTTTGCAACCCTGCAAGGTGCAGGTGCACCCCAGTTAAGGTTCCAGACAGCCAGCTCCCCAGAGGAAAGTACACCCTGTACTAGCCAGGGAACATCAGAGGAGATCAGAGATCTGCATCTCAAAAATATGTCATTTGCTTCTATGACAACGCTGGAACATGCAAATATTATACATTTCAGCAAAATCCCACACATCGGAGAGCAAACTGCTGCTGTCCGAGATGCTCATCAGTTTTCAGTTGGATTTGAAAATTCACTCCCCACCCCCCTGCCCGCCCAAGTCTAGCATTTCAAGTAAAAAGGAAGATGGTTGCCTAGGGCCAAGCTTTTACTTCTCCAACCTTCTGAAGGAAATGACACAAAATTCGGCAAGAATTAGCTATCAGGATTGTGCTTTAAAACTTTCAATACGTTCTTTGTCCTACATAAAAAGTCCAAACCCTTGATACCTACACCATCTGGTCCCAATGTACCTTTCTGGCACTCCATATCTTCTGACGCCCCCTCCCCCTTCCCAATACCATATGCTTCACTAAATGGCTTATTTAGGCTATTTCTTAAAAACACTTTTTAAAAAATATTTCAATGAACATCTACAGAGATTTTGGAATTCCATTCATTCATTGTTGCTTGTGAAGATCCATGCATCTTTCTCCCCTCAGTGTTATTACTCTCACCCTTGCTCTCATCCTCTCCAGCACCCTGCGAGGTCCTACTTTTCCTCATCATAATTTTGCAGTTTGGTATCAACTCTCCAATTCCTTGAGTCTTTTTATGAACAATAAGCCAAAATATATTTAAATTATGCTTGAAAAATTCCAGCATTATCATGTTGAGTTTTATTAAAACATTACAGATGGTACCTGATGAAATTACTATTATCTGTTGACAGTTTATTTGCTTTGGGGATCCCCCACCTTCATCTCAGCCCGCTGCAGGCACCTGGTTTGTGCTCATTAAAAGCTCTTATATGTATTAATTGAATTGAAATAATGGTGGCATTTTATCACTATGGTTATGCTGATAGTGTTGATGAGGAATTAGAGTGTCATTAAAAGAATTAGTTCCGTAACTATCTTAACCACATCAAAATCATCACACATGTAATCCTACATGAATCAATTTTATTTACAGTATGAATCCAAGCCTCATTCCTTGGTGTTTTATACCCTTTCAAACAGGTGCTTAAGACACTCCTCTCAGATACAGTGATAAGTCAGGTGAACACCCATAAATATACTGCACATGCCGGGTGAGCCAAGTTAAAGATGCAAAAAGCTAGTAAACATGTTCTCAGAAGCTTAGGATGAAAACACTAATGTATGTGTGGTATTTATGGATGAATAAGTAATCATCTTCAGGTCATGACCCAAGATCAAAAGGACAACGTGAGGGTGCCCACGTTCCCGTCCAGCACCTGATCCTCTTGCTCCGCGGCATCATGAGTGTGTAGCACTAGCAGTGCCCCCTGCACCCGGAACTACCACTATTTCTTTTCAATCAAGAAACTCGTAGCATAAGGGGTTCTCATGCTTACAGTTGGGAAGAGGGATAGGAACTCGGACTGAGCTGTGTGCTTTAGGCAGTGCAGTCAAGGGCTGAAACTGCTTGGCAGACACTGTGAACAAGGGAGTTTGGCTGAAGAGATGGTAATTCAACTCCACCAGCTGCTCTGTGAGAGAAAGATGGACATCTCTTCCTGTAAAGACGTACACCCTTGGAAACATGATGATCCCCATGAATCAGAATCAACAGAGGATATGCCATCACTAAAACAAACCAAAAACGAACACACACAAAACCAACTCAAAGCCACAGAGGCAAAACCATCCCATAGCTGACCCTCCACTGGATTTCCAAGGATATAAATTGTGTGAGATGAGATTTCTGGTGTAGTCAAATGACACCTGAGGTTTGACCTCTTTATAATGCCCTAGGGACTACCAGAGATCTCCTAAGCAAATATGGTACCAGTTATGTAGAAGAAAACCAAGGACAGGAGGTGAAATGGTAGATTAAATGTCCTGGAAGAGATGGAGTCAAGAGGAACTTAGGGGATCAGATAAGATACAGGGCACACAGTTGAGGTGAGGGCATTGCTTGAACCAAAGCACACAGCTAAAAATGTCCCCTGTCATGTCAGCTGTTGAGTGAGGTGGGTGTCCTGCTGTGATGGAAAAGGAAAAAACTGGCTAAACGAAATGGATAATTTGTAATATTTGGAGAGAGCAAGAAGAAAGTAATAAACAGATTGATCATAGATAGTAGAATGAGGTCAGATAATGAATAAAACTGGATTTTAGGGAAAATGAATGACTGATTCAAAGTTATTATGAATCCATGAACAAGAGTCAAAAACGAAGTAAGTCTTTCTCTTTAGGAAGATTAGATGGATACTGATTGTGAAACTGGCTGGAGGCAAGAAAGTCTACAAACAGCAGAGGCAAGTGAGGAGGGCCAGACCGCATTATGAAGAGGGGGAGCTGAGAATGTGAAGGTCGAGGATGGCAGGAAGGAGTGGAGAGTTGAAGGTGTCTATGAGGGATCCATCCTGAAGAAGACTGACTTTGCAGGAAGAGGGGACAATCAAAGGTCCCCGCTTGGGAACATTTTAGCAAAGATAACTGACTTTGCCCCATCTCCTTAGGAAATTAATAGTTAAAAAGAATTTATTTTTGAGAGTTTCTTTTGGTTTGGGGTTTTTTTTCTTTTTTCTTTTTGGGGTTTTTTATGTGTGGAAGGTAATATATTTGGTTGAAGGCAGGGCAATTACATATTAAACATGTATTTATCAGACATCTATTATCTACTATATCTAGTAAATTTGGAAATAAATAAACAAATTTCTGTCCTCAGGGAGTTAAACTCAGTGGTAGTTGTAGTCAGAGGAAGGAAGGACAGGTGTTGGTGAGAACTGATCTCCCTTTCTGAGGGAGATAAGGGCAAGAATGAGCCGGAAATGGTGACTGGGGAAGGAAGACTGTCAATGGAACCTTTCAGGTAGAAGAAGAAATATGTACGAAGACAAATAGGAATGGAAAAACAGGGGGTTTAAGTGGGGACTAGTGATTGGCATACTACGCCTGGTGATTTGTAAGGGAGTCAATGCTTTGATAAATTACATTATTGTCCTATCTATCATCTACTGTCTGTAGTCAGATTGCAAAGGAATGCTAAACAACAACAGTAGAACCATGTTTAAATGGAATCAGAGTGAACTCCCAAATTTGGCAGCAACACTGAATAAGATTGGATTTTTCTCCTCTGCAATTGACCTTTAACTATTTAGTGGTGCATATAGAGAAAGGTGAATATGTCCCATGGTGAGAATACAAATGTGAGCCCTTTGTTTATCTGATAGATGAGGTACAGCAGGAAAAACATAGTTGGAAATGTAATTCTGTAAAGCTATACTAAAACCAGTAGCCCTGATGGATGTGAAATGATGATATAGTGCTATCACTGTTCTAAGTTGTGGATTAATTATCCTAAGAACATTTTAGGTCTAGGTTGTCAGAGGCAAGATCAAGGATTTCCAATCAGTTAACGACAACATACTGAGTTCCTACTACATGCCAGATCCTGTAATAAAATCCACAATGTTTGGGAGAAAAAGCAATAGAGTGTGAATGTCAAGTCTGATACACAACCTTATTATCTGCAGATCATTAGGCAGGGAAAGTGCTTCACAGAAAGTCAAAGGATACTATATACATATGTACTTAACATTAATACATACCAACATGGCATCTCACAAGCAGATTTCTCCAGGAATACTAGATCTCTTTCTCTTATTGTCATTGAGTTGATTCTGACTTATAGCTGACCCTCCATTGGGTTTCCAAGACTATAAATCACACACGGGTATATTGATCACCTTTCTTGCTCAGGACTGGTGGTGAATTCAAACTGCCAGAGAGATTCAGCCTTTTAGATCAGCAACATAATACCCTTCAGACTAGACTATCAGAGTTCCCTCAGTAATAGATAGCAGATATTTAGATAACTACTATTGAGTTGACTGACTCATGGTTCTTTAGTACAAGAGAACAGAATGCGGCTTGGTTCTACACCATCCTCATGACATCCACACATTTACGTCCGTCATTACAGTCATCCCTATGGGACAAACACATTTCACTGAGGGTGAACCTCACCTTTGCTGGCCACTCTACTTTAACAAATAAATCTTGTTGCTGATATGTCCAAAACAAGTGAATTGGACAATATTCTATTGTGAGCCATAAGGTTTTCATTGGCTACTTTGCAGAAGTAGATACTCAGATATTTCTTCCCAGTCTACTTTCATGTGAAAGCTGTACTGAAACCTATCCTTAGTGGGTACCTCTTTTGGTATTTGAAATAATAGTAGCGTAGTTTCCAGCTCCACAGCAACATAGACTACAACACCATATTGGAAATTGACAGCACATGGTGAATGCTATATGTTCAGGGCAAGATATTTAAAGGTGGGGGGTTTTTTCCCCCTTGAGAATCTTCTGATAAAAAGATACATTATTTTCCTCTTCCCATAAGGAAGACAGAAATTTGTAAAAGATGGAAGTTTAACTGAAATGAATGAATGATAAAGTATTTTAAGTCAATTTGCAAGGAAGCAGGCAGTGGTATAGTTCATGACATAAGGAAATCTTCCCTAGAATTCCAGAGATCTTGTTTATTTCATGACAGAGCAGGCCCAAATATTAGTTTCCCACGTGATTCTAACTTTCAGCCACCAGTTGAGAATCACTGTTCAGATTAAGATCACTACTAGAAACAGGAATTTGGAATTAAGAGTTTGGTATTCTCATCATCATTCCTAATCCTGGATTTCTACATTCTATTTGCTGAACTCTGTGACTTGAATCAAGCTAAATCTTTCACTAGGCAATAAGTATCATCATCGGCACTAGAAGAGAGTCCTGGTGGCTTAATGGTAAGGAGTTATGCTGCCAGACCAAAGGTACACAGTTCAAATGCACCGGTTGTGCTACAGGAAAGGTGGGCAGTTTTTTAATACAGTTTATTGCCCCAGAAAACCCACCAGAGGGTCAGCGATGGGCCAGTTTTAACTCGAAGGTATACACGAACAGTTACATTGGCTCTAGATATTTTTCCCAACTATTGCCAGAGGCCTTTTATTTCTCTTCTGCATTTTCTCTTACTTCTTGGTGCCTACAAAAAGAAATGGAGGTGGATGATGGATAGATTAGGCTGGAATCTTGAGTTTAGCACCATGAGGTAAGAGACACCTTTCAGAGCATCTTGAAGACAAGCAGACCACAGCTGGTAGCAGTCTTTGATTAATGATGTATCATTGTGCCTGCATGTACGTCTACCCTCCCTTTTTACTTGAGGGGACATTGTGTCCTAAAGGGTAAATTGTGGTCATTCAGTGCACTGGGGTTCAGATTGCTAATATCTCTCTCTCCCTTCCCCATCACTTATCTCTTTTGAAAGCAGATAAGTTATCATTTTTGCTTCATCTGGCCTAAGTTAAGAGGAAACCAGAAAGTCTTGTACTGACGTGGAAGGAGAAATGGGAAGAGAACTCTAGATGAGACAGTTGACATAATTTCATGACACGCGAGATCTGAAATAAGTATTATTCAAACATTTTAAAACTTTGTGATTTTAAAGCTTTATTTATCTGCATTTCTCTCTTTATGTTTGAATGGAACAAGCTGCTTTAATTTCTATAAAATATGTTATTCAGCATTTGCACCATATTCACTTCTGACTCTATAGTGTACAACAGCAATGGCATAGGCTTTAGAGATCTACAAGGAAGATCTCTTAAGGAAGGCAGAAATTTGTAATTGAAATAAACGAATGGTAAAATGGCTATCTCTTGCACATTCTGGATTTTAAAAATACTGATAGATTTGAGAAGGCTGGACACTCAACCAGGGTACTGTCTTCATTTTATAGATGATAGAAAAGAGGTCCTCTGAGTTGAGGTGACTTGCCTAAAATTGCACAACTGGTTGGTGCCAGGCAGGTATCCTTTTACCTCCTCTCATAAGTATTATCTTCTCGCCGTTAAATCATCTTAACAATTTCCCTCTTAAACCTGTCCAAACTCTACTCCCCTTCTCAGCTGTAGCTCTTGGAATTTAAACATATGACCCCAGAGGGGCTGATTTTATCTCAGTGAACAAAGAAGAACACTTTAGTCTCCCTCCATTCCAAGTGTGCATTCCAATACCACACCTGCCGCAGGGCTTATTTCTGAAGATGACCAGCTCACTGGTCTGTTTCTGACAAGCTTGAACACATTCTTCTCATTTTGCGCATCTCAGGGGCCTAGTTTTCTTCCTGTAGTGTAAGGATGCCCTTATTGAGTCACACCCTACAAAAGATGAAGACAGTCATTTCAAAACATCTTCCTTTGTGGAAGTACAAAGCATTTTTCTAAGTCTCTTTAATATTTTTTTTTAAACTGGATATTATTTTATTTTATTTTTAAAATTTTATTTATTCTTGAACATTAGCCATTCCAAGAGTTGCTTATGAGAAGATCTATTATAAATACTAGGATTAAAAATTAGTAACATAATCTTGCTGTTGTAAAGTATCCCAAAGTCAGTTGAAACTCTTAGCAACAGAACATAACAGTACCCATTTCTGTGCAATCCTCATTATTACTGTTACGCTTAAACTCATTGTTGCAGCCAATTCACTTTGAGTAGACAACATTGTGTCATCCACCTATTTTAAGCTTAATATAATGTATCTTCTTGGATTATTCAGCATACAGATTGGATAAATATACGAGTATCACTCTAGCACACAGTTTTCTGATTGTAAACCTCACACTATCCCCTTGTTATTCTCTTAGACTGACTTTACACCTGTGCACAGGGTCTGCATGGGCACAATTAAGTTCTCTGCATATTTCACTCTTTTCAATGTTATTAATAATTGGTCCACACGGTTGAATGTGTTTCAGAGTCAATAAGACACATATACACATCTTTCATGTAGTCTCTGCTTTCACCCAAGATCTGTCTGTTAAGCAACAATGGTATCCCTACTTACATCCTCTCTTCTGAGTCTAACTTAGGAGGGATGGGAGAGTATTATGCTAAGTGAACTAACTCAGTCTCAAAAGGACAAATACTGTATAAGATCATTGTTGTAGAACTAGATAACTCCTTGGTGTTTGGTAGACAATCACATAAAAACTCCGTGTTTCATGGATTTAGTTAGAATCACAAAGGAAGATGGGTGAAAATTATGCTGAAAAGCAGAGAGGTGACTTTGTCAGTGTTGAGTCAGTGAGTTCATACTACCTAACCCCACTGCCAGCAACTGCGTCTTGCCCTCCTTGGGGAGCAGTTTCACTATATTCTCAGCTCTATGATAAATCCAATAAAAAGCAAATCCAACATGTTTACTCCTTGTTCTTGCATGAGTTTAGAGTTCACCAAATCTAAAATCTTCAGGGTTACAATTTACCTTCTAGATTCTTCCAAGATGCATTCCTGTAAATAAGGATTGTACATCCCCTGGGGTGGGGTGGGGAGAACCCTCTCCCTCACTGTACTCCCTGAGCATTTCCACGTTCTCTGTTGCTGCTCACACCCTCACTCACCTGTACCCCTTAATCTCCCACGCCAGGCTCCAAACTTGGAGTTTGCAACCTACAGTGCTATTGCATAAGTACAAGCCCTGTTTATTAGTAGAATTGGATGTATCCTCCATTAAAGCCTCTCTTGAAGACCCTGCCCCAGCTTGTGTGGACGTGATTTTGCTTTCTTGGTATGTCTCATGACTTCCAACACTTCCTGTTGTAGGATTTGTATGGAGCAGGACAGATTCTGCTTCATCCTTGAGTCCACTTTTCTGGTCTATGTGTTAGTAATCAACTCTACTCATTTTTTGTAGGATGGCCATAGAAAGAGATTGTTTTTGTTTTTATGTGCCATCGAGTCACCTGCAACTCATATGGTCCCTATGTATAACAGCCCCAAACCCTTCTCTATCCTGTGCCAATCTTATTGTTTCTGACACACTTACCCCCATTACCTCAGTCACTGAATCAAGCCATCTCAATGAGGGTGTTCCTCTTTAGCGCAGTCCCTTCAAACTCCTATCATGACGTCCCTCTCCAAGGACCTCCTTACCTTACAACATGCCCAAAATATGTCAGACAAAGCTTCAGAATCCTTGCTTCCAAGGAGAAGCCTGGTCTCTCCCTCTCTAGGACAAGCCTGTTCTCTTAGCAGTCCATGGTATATTCAATACTCTTCTCCACAGCTCAAAGGCATCAATTCTCCTTCTGTCATCACTAGTCGTCGTCCATCTATCTTATGCATAGCAAGTAATTGCAAAGCCTATGGCCTAGATCAGGTGCACCTTAGTCTCTAGACTGGCATTTTTGCTCTTCACTACATTGGAGGGGCCTCTGACAGCAGACTTTCCCCAATGCTATTCGTCTTTTAATTTCCTGGCTGCTGGTGCCAAGAATGTTGATTGTGGAGCTGAGCAAGCTACAACTGTTAACAACCTCAATTTCTTCTCTATCCATCATGGTGCTTCCAATTGGCCCAGTGGTGATAGTCTTTGTCTTCTTGATGCTGAGCTTCAATCCATGTTGAATACTACAGTCCTTGAACTTCTGCAAGCAAGCACTTCAGATCCTCCTCAGTTTCAGTAAACAAGGTTGTGTCATCTGCATAATGCAGGTTGTTGATGAGTCTTCTGCCAATCTTGATGTCATATTCCTCCTGATAAACCCCAGCCTCCCGAATGATCTATTCTACATATAGATTGAAAAGGTATGGAGACAGCACACATCCCTGGTGTACACTCTTCCCAATTTTGAACCAAGCAGTGTTTGCTAGCTCTGTTCTGACAACTGCCTCCTGGTACAAGTATAGGTTTCACATAAGTATTTTAAGTCCCTTTTATCATGAAGGGAACTCTGGTGATGTAAGGAGTTGGATTATTAACGTGAAGACTGAGTTTCTCAAAACTAGCAGTTTGGATCCACTATCACTTCCATGGGAGAAAAATAGGCAGTCCCCTCCAGTGCTATTTGCAGCTTGGGAAACCAATTGCAGGGTGAGCTGTGAGTTAGTCCTACTTGATGGCTGTGACTGAGACTGACTGTTACCACATAGTGAAACAAAGAATAAACAGATACTAGGTATATGCTGCTAGTTGAAATGTCAGCTGGTGTCCCACTGATGCCTGGGGCCATATCTTTTGCCAATGACTTCAATGCAGCTTGAAATTCTTCCCTCATCACCATTGACTCTTTATCATATGCTACTTCCTGAAATATTTCAGTGTCGACAAATTATTCTTGGTACAGTGACTCTGGGTATTCCTTCCATATTCTTTTGATGCTTCCCGGAGCATTCAAGGCTTTCCCCCTAGCATTTCTGTATTGCAGCTCAAGGCTTTCATTTTTTTTTTTTTCAATCCTTTCAGCTTGAGAAATGCTGAGTAGGTTCTTCCCTTTTTAGTCTCTCTTTGCATACAGATATAAAGCACTGCTGTGTCTTCCCGAGCTGCCTTTAAAAAAAGACAGAGGAAAAGAGAGAGAAAGAAAGAAAGAAAGAAAGAAAGAAAGAAAGAGAGAGAGAGAGAGAGAGAGAGAGAGAGAGAGAGAGAGAGAGAGAGAGAGACTATTTCCCAAGACATTTACTTATTTACTTCAAGGACAAAAACCTCAAACAATTGCTTTTAACAAATTCCTTGTTATTGGACAACACTTTAAAAAAAGGCAGAAGAAGGGCTACTACTAGGCAGCGTGAACCCAGCAATACAAAGCTTCTGCCAATTCCACTTGATGTAAACAAACTTCACATATATAATATATGAATTGAGCTGCCTTTAAAAATCTTCCATTCACCTCTTTTACTTCCGAATCTCTTCCCTTTGTTTTGGCTTCTCAACCCACTGGTGCAATTTTCAAAGTCTTATCTGATATCCATTTTGGTATTTTCTTTCTCCTCTGTTTTTGTAATGACTGTTTACTCTCTTCATAGATGATATCTTTGATGTCATCTGACAACTCATCTGCTCTTTGATTACTTGTCTCAAGCTTACTCTTGATATGATTTTTAAATTTGTTTGGGACAGACCCAAGGTGATATTTTCATTCTTATGGACTTGTTTTCATTTTCTTTAACTTTAATTTGAACTTGCACATAAGTAATTTATGGTATGTTTCACAGTCAGCCCCTGGCCTGGGTTTGACTGCTGATATTGGGCTTCTCCAGTGATTCTTTCCACAAATATTATCAATCTGATTCCTGTGTAAGGCATCATGTAAAGATCCTTGTGTTGGCAGTCAGGAGATCAGGAGACATATAGCATTGGAAAAGTCTACTGTCAGGAACTCCTCCTAAGCCCTGAAGAGCAGTGATGTCAGTTTAATGACTAAGGTATGCTTGATTCAAGTCATGGTCTTTCCAATCACCTGTTATGCATCTGAGAGCTGGACAATGATTAAGAATTACGGAAGAAGAATCAATGCCTTTGAATCATGGTGTTGGACAAGAGTAATGAATATCCCATGGACTGTCAAAAGAACAAGCAGATATGTCTTGTACAACCAAGATGCTCCTTAAAGGCAAGGATGGTAAAGTTTCATCTCACATATTTTAAGCGTGTTAGGAGAAGCTGTTCTTGGAAACAGACATCATGCTTGGAAAAGTGGAGGATTAGCAAAAGAGAGGAAGATCCTCAACAAGATGGATTATACAGTGTCTGTGAGAAAGGGGTCAAGTATGTCAGGGATGATAATGCTGGCACAGGATAGGACAGGGTTCAGATTTGTTGTTCATAGGGTCTCTGTGAGTTATACTTGACTCAATGGCACCTAACAGAAACAACAGCAACAGATATATGCTAGGACTTCTGGTGGTGTGGTAGTGAAACACTCAGAGTGTAACACAAAGGTCAGCAGTTTGAAATCCTCATTAGCTGTATGCTTCCAAAAAGATTTACAGCCTTGGAAATTCCATGGAGCTATTTTACTCTGCCCTACAGGGTCACTATAGATCAAAATTGACAAAACGGCAACTGGTTTTTTATAGGTCAGCCCCAGTGGAGTCTCTGTGTGGCTCAAATGGCTAGGTGCTCAACTATTAGGTAGATGAAGTCTAATAGATCATCTCTAACACTATTGGTGAAGATGTGAAGTGATACAATCATTATGGAAAGAAGCTTGATGCTTTCTTAAAATGTTTGCAGTAGAAATACCATTTGATACAGTAGTCTTACTACTAGTTATCTATCCCAAAGAAAAAAGGTCTGTCATACACACAAACACGCTTATTGAAGCATTATTTACAATAGCAAAGAGCAGCAATAACTCAAGTATGCTTCAATGAATAAATGGCTAAAGAAACTCTGACACATTTACGCAATGGAATATTATGTATCACTAAAAATTATCAAGAATTTATAAAGTACTGTACAACATAGACGATTCTAGAACAAATTCATGCTGAGGGACGCCAGTCAGTCACAAAAGTACAAGTACGGTATATGACCACCATCATAGAAAGCTAAGCAAAGAATTACACACAGGTAGACACAATTGTAGCAGGAATGGGGATTAAATTTTAAATAAATAGCTAACTAAGTTGGGTGAGGGGAAAGGCTTTTATTTATAAAAATGGAAAAGGATTGATTATCCATTGTACTGAAGTAACCACATTAAGCAGCAATAATTAATACCATGAAACAAAGGTTATGAATGATAGTATGACAAATCAATGTGATTTGTAAACCTTTACTTAAATAAAAAATGGAAAAGAGAAAGGTTGGTAATCAGCTTCTGAGAACTCATGGTCTTGAAAACCCTGTGGAGAAGTCTGCCTTACATACACAAGCAGCCGTAAGTCACAACTGCCTTGATAATCATCAGGCTGACTCCCGCAGTTGGATGGTTTTGACATCTAACACTGCTCTGAAGCCAGGACATGTTGAGTGAATTGTTATTGGTGAAAACGATGATGGCATTCTCGTCATCTCCCTAGAAACCCTGGAAAGAAGACGCCAGTCTGCTGTCTTTTCTTATGCTTCCCAACGTCTGAAAGTAGACTGCTAAGGACACAGCATTTTAAACACTGAGCTGCTCCCTTGGGAAAGTGCCCAGAGTGAGTTCTGGGAACACAAAATATTTATGTAATCCTTGGAGTGCAGCTACTGAGGGAACCAGCCACAGTGAAATCCCAGCAAGGGGCTTGTGATTCCAGAACCTCCAGCCCCTCTCCCCTCCAGCAGGGATAATAAACAGAACCATCAGTGCCGTCCTCTGGACTTCTTCCTTAAAGGGAAGGGTGCCTGTTATTGTTGGCCAGAGTGAGGACCCAGCTCTCAGCACTGCTGAAAATTTAGACAAGGAAAGATAACACCATTAAAGTAATGTTTCAAATAGTGAACACTCACTGTGCAATTGTGTCAGGCTCATGGCAGAAACTGTCTCATATTTAATATCACAATTCAGTATGGTAAGTAATTTTATTTTCAAGTTACAGTAGAGCTGATTTCATACATTTATCAGTGTTACACAGTGTAAGCTGTCATTGTTGTTTGGTGCTTTCAAGTCAAGTACAACTCATAGGGACCCTATGAACAACAGATATGAATCCTGTCCTATCCTGTGCCATTCACATCATCTTTGTACACTTGAGCCCCTTGCTGTGGTCACTGTGTCAATTCACGTCAATTAGGGTCTTTCTTTCACTGACCTCCAGCTTTCCAAGCATGATATTCTTTTCCAAGAAATAGCATCTCCTAGTAACATGTCCAGAATATGAGAGATGAAGCTTTGCCCCCTGGCCTCCAAGGAGCACCCTCGCTGCACCTTTCTCAGGATATGTCTGTTTGTTCTTTTGGCAGTTTATGGGATATCCAGTGCTTTTCTCTAATACCACAACTCAAAGGCATTAATTATTCTTCTTCTGTCATTCTTTGTCTAGCTCTCAGATGCATAGCAAGTAATTCAAAAGACCATGACCTGAATCAGGTACACCTTAGTCTTCAAACCAACATCATTATTCTTCAGTATTTTGGAGACACCTCTGACAGCAAACTTGCCCAAAGTAATGTCTCCTTATTTCCTGACTGCTAGTACCAACGGTGTTGATTGTGGATCCAAGCAAGAGGAAATCATTAACAGTTTCAATCTTTTCTCCATCTATCTGACATACTTTGGGCATGTTGTAAGGAGGGACTGGTCCTTAGAGAGGGACATCATGTTTGGGAGAGTGGAAGGGCAGCGCAGGAGAGGAAGACCTTCAATAAGATGGATCGATTCTGCGAATGGAGTGGTGGGAATGAGTGTGTTTGAGACGGCTAGGTTGGCACAGGATAGAACAGCGTTTAGGGCTCTTGTACATATGGCACATAACAACAACAACATCAGAATGTTACCCACTAGCCCAGTGGTTAGGGTCCTTGTTTTTTTTATGTTCAGATGCAATCCAAATTGAAGGCTGTGGTCTTTTATCTTCTGCAACAGGCACTTTGGCCCTCCTTGCTTCCAGCAAGTAAGTCTGCATAGTTCAGATTGTTGATGAGTCTTCCTCTGATCTCAATGTGACATTCTTCTTCATAGAGTCCAGCTTCATGAATTATTTGCTCAGCATACAGACTGAATAGGTCTTCCAACCTGATGCACACACTTCTTGGCTGAAGCACATCTATGCAGACAACCCTGCCACAGTCAGGTCTGCGCAGGGGCCTGGAGACATGGCAGACCAAAGTAGATCTTCATGGGCATCTAGGTAGCCTTGCCACAGGCAGGCCACATGCCATGTATCAGCTGCTGTTGTTAGGTGTTATTAATTGGCTCCAATTCACAGATATTCTATCTACAAACGAATGAGACAGTGTCCAGTTCTGTATCATCCTCATGAATGTTTTGCCTGAGACCATATTTCAGCCTCTGGCTGTTGCAGTCACTCCATTCCATTGTAAATAATCCTCTTTTTTGCTGACTCTGCTTCACCAAGCATGATGCTCTTCTACAGATATTGGTCTCATCTTGTAACATGTCGAAAGTACATGAGGTAAAGTCTTACCACCTTACTTCTAAGACACTTCTCCTGCACCTCTTCCAAGATAGATTAATTTGTTCTTTTGGAAGTCTATGGTATATTCAACATTTTCACCAAAATAAGCTTTCAATCTATCAAATATTTGGTTTTTCTTATCCATTGTCCAACTTTAGGAAGCATATGCTGTTTGTTTGTTGTGTTGACTGCACCTGATGGCAACTTTTACAAACGGATCTGAACCCGATCCTATATTGTGCCATCCTTACCATGTCCAATATACTCGAGTGCATTTTCAGTCACCATGCAAGTCCATCTTGTTGGGGGTCTTCCTCTTCTATACTGATTCTTCATCTTTCTAAGTATGATATCCTTATTCAAGGGCTGGCTCCTCCCAACAACATATCCAAAGTATATGAGATGAAGCTTCACCATTCTTGATTCCAAGGAGCATCTTGGTTGCACTTTCTCCAAGACAGACTCATCAGTTCTTTCAGCAGTCCATGGAATATTCAGTGCTCTTCTCTAACACCACAACCCAAAGGCATTGCTGCTTCTGTCATCCTTAGTCATTGTCCAACTTTCAGATGTGTAGCAAGTAATTGTAAAAACTGTATCTTAGATCAGGCACATCTTGGTCTTTAAACAAAAGTTCTTGTTCATCAGCAATTTGGAATGAACCCTGACAGCAGGCTATGCAAAAGCAGCACATCTTCTGATTTCTTGGCTACTGTTATCAACGATGTTGATTGTAGATCCAAGTAAGATGAAATCCTTGACAATTTTTTATCTTTTCTTCATATATCATGGTGTTGCCTACTGTCTTACTGGTCAGGATTTTTGTTTCCTTGATGTTGTGATGTAATCCATACTGAATCCTGTAGTCTTTGATCTTCAAGTCCTCTTCACTTCTGTATAATGCAAATTGTTGATGAGTCTTCCTCCAATCCTAATGTCATATTCTTCTTTATAAATTCCAGTAGCTAATATGATTTGTTAAGCATACAGATTGAATATGTATGGAGAAAGGATACAGCATTGATGCACACTTTTATTTCCTTTAAACCATGCATGTTCCTTTGCTTTATTCAAATAATTGCTTCTTGGTTTAGGTATAGGTTTTCCATAAGAACAATTAAATGTTCTAGATTTTTCATTCCTCTCAGTGTAAGTCATAATTTGTTGTGATCTACAGTAAAATAACAGGCTCATTCCAAAGAGAGTGAGACCAGGCTGCTCCTTGGAGGCAAGGATTCTGAAGCTTTGTCTGACATACTTTGGACATGTTGCAAGGAGGGGGAGGGAGATGTCATGCTTGGGAGGGCGGAGGGACAGCACAAGAGAAGATCCTCAATGAGATGGATTGATTCCGTGACTGGGCTAATGAGGGTAGGTATTTCAGAGACAATGAGATTGGCACAGGATAGAGCAGAGTTTAGGGCTGTTGTACATAGGGAACCTATGAGTCACAGGCAACTCGCGGGCACATAACAACAACAACAACAGTAAAATGCTTTTGCATAGTCAATAAAACATAGATATCCTTCTGGTATACTCTGCTTTCAGCCAAGATCCATCTGACATCTGCAGTGATATCCCATATGCCATGACTACTGCTAAATCCAGCTTGAATATATGGTGTCTAAGGTGTCTTGCATTGTTAGATATTTTGCCCATAGAACCCTTCAATATTGCAACATGAATAAATATTTTCTTCAGTCTTTCATCTTGAGAAGGGGCAGTGTTTTCTTTCCTTTTGATTTTCTAATTCCAAGTATTTTCATATTTCATTGTAGTACATTTGTTTTCCCCAACCACCCTTTGAAGTTTAATGTTCAGCTCTTTTAACTTATAATGTCTTTCTGTTAAAGTAACTACTTTATGTTCTAAAACAAGTGGCAGAATCTTTACTGACTTCTACTTGGTTTTTCCTTCTTTTCCTTTTAATGACTTTTTATTTTCTTCATGCATAATGTCATTGATGTCATCCCACATTTCATCTAGTTTTCAGGCATCAATTCTTGAAATAGTCTCTAAATTCAGATGGATACTAAGGGTCATATTTTTATTCTCTTAGTCTTATTTCAGCGAGCTCTGATGGCCTAGTATGTAGAGAGTTGTTCTGACTGTTCAAAGGCAAGTGGTTTGTATATACCTAGGGTTAAACATGAGAAAAATGGGAAATTTTCTCACATGTTATTTTTAGACTCTGGAAACCTGCTAGAGGGACAGTTATAAGCTGGCTCTGACTTGATGGGAATGAGTTTGTGTTCTTGAGACTTATTTAAATTTTTATTCAGCTTCAAACTGATTTTTCATAGGAACAATTGATGGTCTATTTCACAATTAGTTCCTAGTTTTGTTTTGTCCGGTGACAATGAATTTATTCACTGTCTTTTTCTGTAGATGTTGTTGTTGACAAATGCCATTGAGTCCACGTTAACTCAGCAACCCTATATACAACAGATCAAAGCCTTTGTAGATCCATCACCATCCTGTATTTCCATTGTACAGTCATTGTGTCATTCTGTAGTTGATCTAATTTCTTTGTACTCCATCCAGCAAGATCCTTGTCTATAGTCACTGTTAGGTGGCATAGTTCACAGAAAGTTGTTCTGCTAACCCATAGGCCATAACACCCTCGTGGTACAAATCAACCAGCAACTCCATAGGAGAAAGAGAGGAAATTTTCTTTCATGTGATTTGCAGACTCCGACAGCCAGTGGAGAGCCAGCTATGTATTGGTTCAGACTCCATAACAATGAGTGCATGAATGATATTGTGAAAAGGATATTTCCTGTGAATAGGCTGTTAATCTTATACAATTCTATCATTATTGCGATGTGAATGGACTTTCAGGAATCTGTGTGCACATACACACACATGCATGTATGTACACACAAAAGTGTACATGTACCTGTGTACATGCATATATTATTGTTAGGTGGTTAGGCCCCATCGAGTAAAGTATAACTTACTGCAACCCCAAGGACAAGAGATCTGAACCCTGCTCTATCTTGTGCCATCCTCACAATCTCTGACACATTCAGCCCATTGTTGCAGTCACTTTGTCAATCTACTTGGTTGTGAGACTTCTTTTTTGCTCTCCCTCTACCTTCCCAAGCATGATGTTCCTCTTCAAGAAATTACCTCTCCTAGCAACATGTCCAAAGTATGTGAGAGGAATCTTTATCATCATTGCCTCCAAGGGGCACTCTGGCTGTATACACATGCTCATAGCACAAAATAGAGAGTTTCCTGACACTCAAAAACAGTATCTCTTCTCTGTTGTTTTTAACAGTCTGCAATGGATCCCAGAATTCAACAGACTGAAATTGCAAAACTGAAGTTGGTGGTAAGATTCAAAGAGGATACCTCAAATAAGATTTATCTTTTCACCTAGAAAGTACTTGAAATAAAAACAAAACAAGAAAGATTCTTTTTTTCAACCTATTTGAAATAAACTCAGGTTCCAGTAATTAGACATTAAATGCGAGATTTTTGTCAAAGACAAAAGAGTCATGCACTACAAACACTTCCACTGAAGCATAGAGATTTTTCTTTAATGATCATTATAGTTATTAATTATTATCTTTTTCTCCCATTTTAGACTAAAAGCTATCTCAAGGGTAAGAGTACACCTCCTAATATTTTACATGGTGATTATAAATCCATTAGGGATTCAGTGACATTTGCTAAATCAACCCATGAATTTATTAGTTTTGTTGCCCTCTATCAAACCAGTAAGAACATATTGTTCCTTCTTACACATGAGATCTGTACTGCAGTTGCCATGAGAAAATCTAAGCCTAGATATTTTTCTTTCAATGAAGTAATGAAATTAATTCAACCTTGAAAGTCAGGCATGCTTGAGTTTGATTCCTGGCTCTGCTGTTCCAACGAGAGTTGGATTTTTGTTATAAAATAGGAATCCTCAGAACCTTAGAAAACAGCAGTTTGCAGGAAAGCAAGTATTATTCTCAAAATGAAGGCTGAGTAATTATTTAACTATATAGCAAAAATAGTTGCAAACATTGAAAAAATACTAACTGGCATATTTCAGCAACAATAACAAAACCTACCTAAAGCCCTAGATGTGCTTATCAACATATATCAGGAAATTTGGAGGACAGATACCTGGCCAAGAGATTGGAAGAGATCTGTTTTCATTTCCAAAAATGGTGATTCAACAGAATGTGGAAATTACCAAACAACATCTTAATTATCCCAAGCAAAATATTGAAGGTAATTAAAAAATGCCTAAAACAGTACATCAGCATGAAATTGTCATGGACTCAGGCTGGATTTAGAAGAGGCTGTGCTATGAGGCTTCTCCTTGAACCAGTCATCCTGGTTCACAGTTGTTCACTGACCACTCTAAGAATCTTCCTGCCTTAGTACCTTGGCAATGGCTGTTGACATTATAGCTAATGTCAGATGGATCTTGGCTGAAAGCAAAGAATACCAGAAGAGCGCCTGTTTATTTATTGAGTATACAAAAGCATTTGACTATGAGAATAATGACAACTATGGCTAACAGTGAAAAGAAGAATGGGAATCTCAGAACACTTAATTGTGCCTATGTGAAACCTAAACCTAAACAAAATCACTGTGGTTATGAATAGAGCAAGGAACACTACATGGTTTAAAATCAGGAATGGTATGCATCAGGACTTTATGAAGAATAAATCTGTATGCAGAATAAATAATTCAGGCAGCTGGTCTACATAAAGAAGTTTGTAGTATGAGTATTGAAGGAAAGCTTATCAAATAACTGCATTATCAGATGGCACACATTGCTTCCTAGAAGTGAGGAGCATTTGAAATGCTTACTGTAGAAGATCAAAGACAGCAACCTTCTGTATGGGTTATACCTTAACATCATCAAAATAAAAATCCTCACCTCTCAGCATATAAACAACATCGTGATAGGTAGAGAAGAGAGATAAATTGTCAATGAGTTCAACTTGCTTAGATCCACAGTCAATACTCTTGGTACGAGCAACCAGAAGATCATGAGACATACTGACTTGAGAAAATCTGTTGTGCTGAAGTGCAAAGATGTCAGCTTGAAGACTAACATGCACCTGATTCATATAATGGTCTTTCAATCATTTGCTATACTTCTTGGAATTGGACAGTGAATAAGAATGACAGAAGAAGAATCAATGCCTTTGAGTTGTGGTGTTGGAGAAGAATGCTACATATCCATGGCCTGCCAAATGGACAAACAAGTATGTCTTAGAAAAAGATGCAATCTGGGTGTTCCTTGGAGACAAGGGTAGTGAAATTTTGTCTTATATATTGTGGGAATTTTGTTAGGTATGGCCAGTCCTTGGGAAAGGACATCATGCTTGGAAAGGTGGAGAGTCGATGAAGGAGAGAGAGGCATTCAATGAGATGGATTGACATGGTGAATGTAAAGATGGGCTCTAGTGTGTCAGTGATGATGATGATGGTACAGGCTAGAAGCACAACTCAGACTTACTGTTCATAGGCTTGTTATGAGTCATAGTCGACTCCAAAGCACTTAACAACATAGACCAGATTCTGATAATCAGTTATTAAAATCTTACATTTTCCACTTACTTATAATAAACAACAATCTCTTTCTACTGACATATAAGGACCTGTAAAATCTGGCCCTAAATGCTTCTCTTTTTTATTCCCACTCGTCTTCCCTTTGTCCAGTCACCCTGGTTCACATTTGTTCACTAAACACTCTACAAATCTTCCATCCTTAGGACTTTTGCCATAGCTATTCTTTAAAAAAATTATTATTTTATACTAGTTTACTTACAAAGTTCTTTCACACCAGATCTTTCACATTTACTTTATCCACTCCTCCTCCCTATTCAGTTCTTCATATGTGTTCTATAATAATGGTCTTATATAACATTTGTCCTTAATGGACTGAGTTAGTTCACTTAACATAGTACTCTCAAGTCCCTACTACGTTAGGTAGTGATTTACAAAATTATTATTCCTGCATGTGGTGTAGTATTTCATCATGTGAATGTACCATAATTTCTCAATCCATTAGATTGTGGTTGGATATTAGAACTATTTCCATGTTCTTGCAATGGTGAATAATGCTGCTATGAACGTTGGTATATAAATCATCACTTGTGCCTCAGTTCTCATTTTCTTGGGGTATATTCTAAGCAGTGGAATAGCTGGGTCATATGGAATTTTTATGTTCAGCTTTCTAAGGAAATGCCAAACTCCCTTCCAGAGTGGTTGTACCATTTTATAATATCTCCAATAATGTATTAAGTGTTCTTATCCTCTCCAACATTTATTATTTGCTGTCCTGTTAAACTTTGTCACTATTACTGGAATGAGATGGTATTGCATTGTGGTCTTGAGTTGTATCTCTCTGATTGCCAGTGATTTGGAGCATTTCTTTATGTGTCTGTTGGCCATTCAGATATCTTCTTCTGTGAAAAGTCTTTCCATGTCTTTTGCCCATTTTGTAATTATGTTATCAGTCTTTTTCTTGTGGAGGCCCTGTAGGACTCTATAAACTTTTGATATGAAACTGTTGTCTGAAATGGTATTGTCAAATATTTTTTTCCCTGTCAGTAAGTTTTCTTTTCACTCTGTTGGAAAATGTTTTCGATGCTCACAAGGATGTAATCTTTAGAAGGTCCCATTCATCAGTTTTATCCTCTCCAGATTGTGCATTTCTGGCTATATTTGGCAGTCTCTTTATGCTACAGACTAGGCCTTCTTCACTTGATCCCAGTTTGTCTCTGATGAACTTTATGCTTTGGGGCTTTAATCCCAGGTCTCTTATCGACCTTGAGTTGATTTTTGTGTATTGTATGAGATGTGGATCCTGTTTTACCTTTCTGCAGATAGCAGTCTGGTTTTGCCAGCACTATTTTGTTGAAGAGGTTGTCTTTTCCCCATCTGATAGACTTAATTGCAATGGTTGCTCTTGCTATACTAACTATCCATGCAACCAAGATCTTCACCTGCATCAGGTATTACCTTCTAAATCAACCCTACAAATAATAACAAACAAATAAGTAAGTCTTCAGAATTCTACCCATACACTCCCAATATTCTGTACTCTGATCCATTATTTTTCTATGATATTTATTCACATTTGACATATTTTGACTATTTATAGGTATATTATTCATTGCCATTCTAATGTGATAGGACAAGACTTTTTGTGTATCTTGTATTTTGTTTGCTGATTTATCTCAATTGTTTACAACAGTGCCTGACACATAGTGAAGAGTTTCACATTTATTCAGTGAAGAAATAAAGAGAAGAGATAGTAGGCATTTGCCTAGTAAATAGAAAGTATTAGAAATTTCCACCTATGACCACCACCACAAATCATCATCATCATCATCATCATCATCAGGACTTTCATACTTATCTTATATGACTACTGTGGAGAATAAAAGAATAAAGTATGGCCTAGACCACACTCTGGCCTGGAGCATAGTGACCACTGCCCTGCCTTGTGGAGACAGCAGTCCTGATGTGTGGAGACCACCCTGCTGCTGCCCTGCTGTCTTGAGCCAGGCACACCAATATCAAAGGTGAAGTCATATCTTTCCTGAACATGACTTCCATAGCCCTAGAGCCTCCCAGAGCCAGCACTTGAACTGAGGACTCTCTGGACCCCAGCTAGCTGTGGCAGTTGCCTGGCCAAGAAGGCTTATAATTAACAGGGCATTATTCTTTCTAACTGAAGCAAGCTTTTTCTTGAGTCAAAGAATCAGAGAGCAATTTAGGCAAGGTAAGTTGCCTTTCCCTCCTCTGGAGTAGTGAGCTCATGAGTGAGGTCATCAGATCAAAGACCTGTTAAGGCCCCAGGCATGAAAAACTCTACCACAGCAATGACACAAAGGAAGCAGACTACTTCACATTAAACACAAACCCAAAACAGGATGTCACCCCAAAAATTGATCATACACAGAAACAATATAGATTTCCTGAAGGCAAAAATTTTGAGGGAATTTTCTGACACAGTACTCAAAAGAACAATAATTGAATACTTTCAATGAGTGAAAAACAAACTTGAAGAATTATAGGACTCTACAAACAGAAGCCAAGAGGAACTTAAAAAAAAACACACCAAACACACCAAAAACCCTAGACAATGCAGATAAAACAAACGAGGCATTAGAGGCTCTGGAAAAAACAAGAAAACACAATTGAGAATAGGAGGACTGATGTTTCAGATTCTGTCAATATTTTGGAGGGACACTCAAGCAGAGTTAAAGAGATGGAACATAGAACCAGTGAAATAGAAGATAGAATTCCCAGCACTGTTCTGCTACAACAAAAAGAAGAATCTAAAAGGAAGGAAGAAGAAGGAAGCCTAAAATAATGCGGGACACTATCAAGAGGAAAAAACATGCATACAATTGGAATCCCAGGGTAGGAAGAAGCAAGTAAAGGCACTAAAAAATTTGTGGTAGAGCTACTAGAGTAAAACCTTCCAGGGATAATGAAGAATGAGAGAATATATATACAAGAAATTGAGTAAACATCATACAGAATAGACTAAGATGTAACATAGTCAAATTTGCTAGAAACAAAGATAAGGAGAGAATTCTGAAAGCAGCTAGGAAAACAAAAAGTAACATTTAAGGGAAAGCAAATAAGATTAAAAACTCAATAAAATAAGAATAGAGAGGAATTTCCTCAACATAGAAAAACAACACAAAACCAAGAGCCAACATAATTCTCAATGGAGATTAAGGCATTTCCCTTTGAGAACAGGAACTAAGCAAGGGTGCTCATTATTACTTCTTCTATTCAATATTTTATTGGAAGCATTAGCAATAGCAGAAAGACAAGAGAAGAAAATAAGAGGTACCCAAATTGAAAAAGAAGAGGTAAAATGATCTCTAAAGATGATATGATAATATACTTAGAAAACCCTAAAAACTGAGAGAGAAAACTGGGCCTACTTGATCAATTCAGCAAAGTGACAGGATATAAGATCAACATACAAAAATCAATTAGATTTCTGAACAGTCACAAAGAGAATAAAGAAATGGATCTAAGATAAACAATACCTATCCCATTAGCTAACCACAAGATTAAATACTTATGAGTAAATATAACTAGAAATACAAAAGGCTTTGTCAAACAAATTACAAAACATTACTAAAAAAGATGCTGCTGTTGTTGTTAAGTGCTGTTGAATCATAGATGACTCAGTAATGTTATGAACGAAAGACCTGAACACTTGTATAACTTTCTTGTTTTTCCAAGTTCATAGAGTTTGCAAAGGCAAACTGTTTTGGAAGTAGATGCCACTCCTGCTTCCAAGCTTGTTTTAATCGGGGAGCTCCACCAAACACTGTTTACCATGAGTAATCATTATCACATTTGACACATCAGTGTCACAGTGTTTAGCATCACAACCACCACAAGTTACCTCTATACAGCAGATGGACAGAGCAGTGCTATAGCACTTAGAAGAATGTTTGACCAAAAACAATTAAAACCAGGCCTGAGGGCCTCAGATTAAAACAACCTACCTTTGGCTTGCCTCCAGAAACCCTGTGAACCTGGAGAGAGGGTGAAAGGCACCCAAGTGTCGAGGACTCTCCTTCATAGGATCACTATGAGTTGCCTGCAACTCAACGACACTTAACAACAACAACCTTTGGCTTGGTAGCATAACTTTCTACCTACTAGGCCAACAGAGCTCTCTCTCTATATATATATTGTCATTGTTATTTTTAAGTGCCATCAAGTCATAGATGACTCATAGTGACCCTATGAATGAAAGATTTGAACACTTGTATAACTTTCATCATGTCTCCAAGTTCATAGAGTTTCCAGAGGCAAGCTCTTTCGGAAGTGGATGCCACTCCTGCTTCCATGCTAGTTTTAATCAGGTAGCTCCAACAAACCCTGTCCACCAAAAGTGTTTTTAAAATAATCTCTCTACAGACATCAAGAGTTTTTGGTTCACTGGGTTTTTTTTTTTTTGTTCAGTAATCACACACAACTGAGTGCCTTGCCCATGAGCTGTCACTTGCACATGATCTGTCACTTTCCTATGATCTTTAATTAAGGCCAGAACAAAAGCTGGGGCCTGGCACCCTTGCTTCCACCTTTTGTGTTCCTTTATCATTTCTACCTGTGATGAAGAGGGACTAAGATGTTTCTATGACCAGCATTTCTTTTAGTGTGTTTCTCTCTCTAAATTTTTCTAAATATTTTTATTTCTTCAGGAATTAAAACAAACACAGAACAAAGCAACAACAAAGCTTTAAATATTTTTTATCATTTGAGAAGACATAAGATAAATAAAGATAAATGCAAACGTGAATTAAATTCCCCACAAAGTTCTTATTAATAGGATTACAAATGTAAGTTTATTATTAATAATTATGAAAATATTTAGTTTTAATAATAATAATATAATAAATAACATTAAATATTTAATTTAAATACAATAACTCATAAAAATATAAATTTGTAAATAAGTAACATTTCTTTTCAGTAAGATCAATCATGATCGGCTTGGCTTACACAGTGCATTACATGCTCTTGTTGTTACTGTTGTTATGTGCCATCGAGTCGCTTGTGACCCAAAGCAACCCTATATACAGCAGCTCTGAACCTTTCCCTGTCCTGAGCCAGTCTCACTAATTCCAACACACCAACCCCATTGCCCCAAATACTGTATCAATCTGTCTCATCTGGGATCTTCCTCTCCTGCACTGTCCGTCCACCCTTCCGAGCATGGTGTCCTTCTCCAAGGACCAGTCTCCTGGCCACGTGCCCAGAGTATGTGAGACTGAGCTTCAAAATCCTAGCCTTCAAGGAGAGACTTAGTTTCACCCTCTGTAGAACAGATGATTTGTTTTCTTGGCAGTCCATGGAATATTCAAGACTCTTCTCCAGCACTACAACTCAAAGGCATTGATTCTTCTTCTGTAATCAGTTATTGTCCAGCTCTCTGAATTATAACAAGTAATTGTGAAGACTATGGCCTGGATTAGGTATACCTTAGTCTGACATCATTTCTTTCAGCACACTTGAGAGGTCAGTGACAGCAGATTTTCCCAATGCAATTAGTCTTTGATTTCTTGACTGCTGGTGTTAAGAACTGCTAACAACCTCAATCTCTTCTCCATCTATCATGGTGCTGCCCATTGGCCCAATGGTGTGAGTCCTTATCTTCTTAATGTTGAAAATCAAACCATATTGAAGACTACAGTCCTTGATCTTTTGCAGCAAGCATTTCAGTTTTTCTTCAGGTTCAGCAAGCAAGGTTGTGTCATCTGCATATTGTAGGTTGTTGATGAGTCTTCTTCCAATCTTGATGCCACATTTCTCCTCATAAAGCCCTGCTTTCTAGGTGATCTGTTCTGCATATAGATAGAAAAGGTATGGCAACAGTATGCATTCTTGACAGACTCCATTCCTGATTTTGAACCATGCAGTATTTTTTTGCTCTGTTCTGAGACTGCTTCCTGGTCCAAGTATAGGTTTCACATAAGCAAAATCAAGTGTTGAGGAAAATTTCCACTTTTCTCAACGTTAGCCACAATTTGTTGTGATCCACACAGTCAAATGCATTTGACTATTCAATGAAACACAGATAGATGTTCTTCTGGTTTTGGTCTATCTGACACTGACAAAAATGTTTCTAGTATCATGACCTCTTGTGAACCCAGCTTGTATTTCTGGTATTTCTTGTCAATGTACTGTTTCAGTTGTTTCTGAATAATCTTCAGCGGGATTTTGCTAATGTGTGATAGTAGTGATATTGTTCAATAATTTCCACACTCTGTTGTGTCACTTTTTTTGGAATGGGAATAAATATGGATCTCTTCTAGTCAGTCTGTCAAATAGGTGTGCTCCAATTTTTTTTGGGTACAACTTGGTGAGCACATGCAGGGAAGCATTTGTTTGTTGAAAAACATCAATTGGTATTCTATCAATTCCTGGAGCTTTATTTTTCCCAAGTCCTTCAGAATAACCTACTCTAGCTTTTGTACATTTCATTATAATATTTTGCCATGTCTTCCCAAGTTGCCCTTTGAAATCTTTTATTCAGCTCTTTAACTTCTTGATTTATTCCCTTTGCTTTGGCTTCTTGGTGCTCTAATGCAATATTCAGAGTCTCTTCTGACATCCACTTTGGTCTTCTTCTTCCTTCTTTCTATTGACTTTTTTCATTCTTCATGAACAATATTCTTAATATATTCCCACAGCTTATCTGCTCTTTGTTCATTAGCTCAAGGCTTCAAACTTATTCTTGAGTTTGTTTTTAAATTCATGGGAGATAGACTCAAGATCAATTTTTACCCCCTGTGGATAGGATTTAACCTTCTTTAGTTTTAATTTTAATTTGCATATGAGCAGTTGGTGGTCTGTTCCCCTTTCAGCACCTGCTCTAGTTTTCACTGCTGATAATGAAATTCTCCAATGACTCCTTCCACAGATGTTATCAGTCTGATTCCTGTGCATCCCATCAGGTGAAATCAATGTGTATAGCCTGCATTTATGTTTCTTACAGAGGTGTTTACAATGAATAAATTGTACATAATTCTATCATTCTATACCAGCCTCATTTCTGTCAACAAGTCCATGTTTTCTAACTACTGATCCTTCTTCCTGACATTTATTTCTTGATTTAAATTAAATCCTCTAGAAATTGGTTGCAGTCAAGCCTATTCTAAGTTGTGACAACAGTGGGGAGGGGGCTTGGTGTGAGGACTCTGTCCTCAAGAGTGTTGTCTGTGGCTGTTTTTTCATAGGTAGATTGAACTCCATGCTATTATTTTTGTGGTGCCTGCAACTTTTCTGTTTGAAGATGAACACATTAACTGCAGATGCCTCCCAGAACTCCTAAGTCCTATACCTCTGTCTTTGAGTCAGTTTGAACTCACACTGATCTTCCATGACCTTTGAGAGGCTATAAATCTAATTACAGGAGACTGCCCATCTTCCCCACTACAAAAAATAAAGAAAGAAAAAAAACCCTGGAGAAAACGAAGAATATAGCATGCTCATGGATAGGAAGACTCAACATTGTGAAATTACAATTCTGCCAAAGGCAATTTACAAGTTCAATGCACTCCCAATACAAATACCAATTCCACTCTTCAACAAGTTGGAAAAGGCAATTTCCAATTTCATCTGGAAGGGAAATAGACCCTGAATAAGTAAAGCACTCCTGAAAAAGAAAAACAAGGAAAGACGCATCTCACTTCTTGATCTCAAATCCAACTACACAGCTGTGGTGGTCAAGACAATATGTTACTGGTATCATGACAGACACACAGATCAATGGAATAGAATTGAGAGTCCAGAAATCAGCTCATCTATCTATAGACAATTGATTTATGACAAGGAGACAAATTCAGTTAAGGAAGGAAATGAAAGCCTCTTTGACAAATGGTGTTAGCAAAATTGGAAAAATATCTGTAGAAAACTCAAGCAAGACCCACATGTCACACTATACACAAAAATCAATTCAAAGTGGATCAAGGATCTAGGACTAAAACCAAGGACTATAAACTTCAGCAGAGAAAAGCTTAGAAGAAGTCAAGAAGTTCTAATTCATAATATGAACAGTCTTCCAAGCATCTTTAAAAGAACCTACAACCAGGACAGAATAAAATAGATGAATGGGACTTTCTAAGAATCAAATTCCCATGGCCATTAAAAACCTTCTCCAACAGGGTAAAAAGGAAAGCCAGAGACTGGGAAAAATTATTTGGTAATGACATATCTGATAAGGGACTCATGTCTAAACTTACAGAATACTCCAGCAACTCAACAAGAACAAGGTAAACAACCCAATTGCAAAATGCCCATAGGATGAACACTTCACCAAAGAAGACAGTCAGATGGTAAACAAGCACAAGCACATGAAGAAATGTTCAACATCTCTAGCTCTAAGATAGATGCAAATAAAAATAGCTATGAGATATCATCTCACATCAGTAACAATAATAAAGTTCAACAGAGTAGCAAACAACAAATGCTGGCGAGGTTGTGGAGAGATTGGAACCCTTATTCATTGCTGTGGTAGTGTAAAGTGGTGCAACCACTATGGAAGGCAGTGTGACACTTGCTCAAAAAGTTAGAAGTAGAAATGCCCTTTGACCCAGCAATTCCACTATGAGGAATATACCCTAAAGAGGCCAGAGTTGCCATCCAAACAGATACATGCCCACCCTTGTTTATTGTTGTGTTATTCACAATTGCAAAGAAATGGAAACAACCCAAGAGCCCCATCAACAAATGGATGAATAGAAAAACTGTGGTATATTCATACAATGAAATACTACACAACACTGAAAAGTAAGCAACTCATAAAATATTATATATATGTATATAAATATATGTATAATATATATATATACACACACACACACACAATCTTGGAAGACATTATACTGAGTGAAATATCTTCGTGAGAAAAGGACAGATACTGCATAACACCACTATTATAAAAAAAGATTGACATGAGGGGAGGAAACTGAGAAAAGAGGAATTAAATAATGAATATTGCATTGAAACAGATGAAGGGAAGAACTGATCAGGCATTATTTTTATGATAACAGTCCAGAATAAGAGGTGCATAGCAAAGTGGACTGGGGGAGGGGTGGGTGAAGAGAGATGATAGTATGCCACAATGAATGAATATTTACTTTAATGAAATTTTTTTCAAAAAAATTAAAGTATAAGGCATTTCACGTGAAGTCAATGAAGCTTTGTGCTTCACTGTTTTCACATCGAACAGATTTCAGCAGAATTTCCAAACTAAGATGGACTATGAAGAAAATGTGATCACCAACTGTAAGATACAGAACAGGCAATTTGCTACTTCATTGTGCATACACAGCTTCATGGCAGATAACAGCTTATAGTCTTAGCATAACAGCTATACTCTCAGCATAAGGCTAGTATACATTCAATATTTGGTTAATGTTCTGTCTTTCCTGGTTTGTTTTTTTCCTCCTTTCATTGTCTTCCTTTTTTTTTTTTTTGAGAACCCTCAGGAAATAGCTGTAAAGAAAACCCCATTTCATTTTCAACTGCCTTTAACTGTCAGGAAGGATCATTTGCAATACTCTACAGCTATTGATTTATTATTACTACTATTATTCATTTAGTATCAGAACAGAATTACTATAAGGAATTAGAAAATGTGATGGGAAGGTAATTCTGCAAAGAAGGTATGATAAAACATTATGATTAATGCAACTAACAAGTTGATACAGGATATGCATGTGAAAATGAAGGATGCAGGAAGGTGGATAAATCTGTATAATGAATGAATGAAAATCCAATTTCTATGTAAACTCCTACATGAATCATAATTTAAAAAGTAATTTTAAAAATCTCAGTTACTGAACTGAGGTACAAATGGAGATTTGTACACCAATGTTCATAGCAGTGTTATTCACCATCACAAGAACATAGAAAGAGCCCAAATGTCCAACCACAAATGAATGGATTGAGATATTGTAGTATATTTATTCAATGGAATACTATACAGCATGTAGGAGCAATGATTTTGTAAATTATTACCTAGCTTGGGAGGTTTTGGAGAGCATTATGCTGAGTGAACTAACTCAGTCCCACAAGGATAAATATTGTATAAGACCATTATTGTAGAATGAGTATAAGGATCCAAGAGAGGTGGGAGAGGCTGGAAGCAGAGAGATGAGGATGTGCAGAGGGAGAGGGGGATTAATCATGGGGTTGTACAATTTGATGGATGAGGGTGAGGGAAATTGAAAGAATGTGTTCTTGAAAACAATGTATTTGAATTTTATAAATAAACTCATAGAGAATTTTTATAAAAGAAAAAAAAATCTCATTTACTATGGCTTTGCATTACATTCACCCTGATTTTTTAAATACACTTTGTGTTACTTAATCTAACATTCAGTAAGACATATACTAAACAAACTTTAAAAGGTCCATTTTTGTTTTTATAACATTAATATTTACATTTATACCAGAAGGAAATATACCTATAGAAAAAGTCAATTCAATTATCGATATAAAGTTAAGCATTCTTTAGAAAATTGGGAAAATACTGGAAACATAAAAAATATACAACAGCATGCAAAGGGAGATATATCCCTGCTGGTGACTCTGTAAGGCTTAATGATTTCAAACCAGTAGAAATGTTGACTTTTCTTCTTTCCCTCTTCTGTATCAGCCAAAATGGAATTATTCTGAATAGTAATCATATGTTGACGCACAAATTCTTCCTATTGATAAATGTGTTTACTGAAAAACATAGCCACGACACTTAATTTTTCCTATCTTTTAGGATATGGAGATTATGACTGAGATTCCAGACAAGACCAGCCTCAGGATGGTTATCTCTGGCTGTGGAAGGAATCCAAAGCTTTCCTTGGGCTAAATTTGGTCTCATCACTTTTCTTAAAACCTCAAGCCATCAGCAAATGCTTCTCTCATCCTTATACTTCTATCATTTATGAGGTTTTATTTTATTTTGGTTTCTCTCCCCTCAAAATCAAGTATTCTCTGAAAACCACATAGAACGGCTCCAGCAGGTGTTGATGGAATTATCTGCACATCAGTCTGGTGTTGTGTCATTCTATTTTTGAAAAACACTTTTTATAAGAAAGTATAGTTATTATGTCACATTAGAGAGTCAAATGATTCTCTTATGTAGTCTATGCTTCTTTGGTTAGAAATCATATCCATATTTCAACTTTTATACTGTGCCAGTAATTGTATATTCTGTATGTAATGTCAATTACATTGATTTTCTATCCTACAATAAAGGAGGCTCTGGTGACCTGCTGATTAGGGAGCTGTACTGTCAATTCAAAGGTGAATAGTTTTGCTTGTTTTGAGCAGTAAATCCATTGCACCACCCTTGGTAAGAGACACTTGTGTTGTAGGTGATCTTTTGCGATGACAGACAATGCTAAGTGAATCATCTTGTGTGTGCGTCATTATGAGTACAAGAGTAACTATAGGAGAAAGCTGTGTCACAGTGCTGTGCTGTGGCATCTTGCAAAATGGTGGTGAATCCATGGCATGCATAATAGTGGTCTGTTTATAGCTGATGTTTACTTAACCCTGTGTGCTCAGAAATATTTCTGTCTTTCAGAAACTACTAAGAAACTCCAGGGTAATTCCAGACAGTGCCCTCTGCATTGTTCCAGACTCGCTGGCTTCTTCATGGGGACTCCATTGTTAACACAAGTCTTTCACACCCATTGAACTACCTATCTCCCAGCTCTTTTTCTTTGACTAACTTCCACTCACCTCAGCCTAAATGCCGCTTTCTCAATGAACTCTTCCCTGCCTTCCTCAAGCAGTGTTGCTTTCTCCTGTTATTCATTGTGAGCTCACTTGACCTTTTCTGTGTAATTCATGTTTGTGTGGATAATGCATTGCCTGTTATTGTTTCCCGATGGCAGTGACCACATCTATCTTAGATGTGGCACCCAGCCGAGTATATTGGAGGTATGAGGTAAATGATAAACATTTGTAGAGTGAATGAATGTATCTCAGACTCATTGGAAAAATATCTCCTCGCCTTTTAGAATAATTCTCTATTTCAGAATTTTTTCTTTAAGAAATTTTCATTTCCATTCACATCAGCACAATCAAACTGTGGGGTAGAGAGGGCTTTAGTGTGTGTTCTATCTTTCTGGATAGTAAGCTTGAAAACTTTAACTTTCACATTATCCTATTTCTCTTGATCATGACTGAGCACAAAGTCCTTGACTTTCTCAGTTTTTCAAAGTCTGACAGTGAGATGGGCAGAGAGGCAGGCATGGACCTGCACCAATTGCAATGCTCACAGTAAGTCTTAGAAAAAAGTTTTACACTTTAAATATCTTGCTTGTATCTGGTCAATTTTTAGAAGAAAGGAAACATCTTGATGAATCTTTGGATTAGGAGACATGACATATTAAAAGAAAAAGCTTAGGTACTATCGTTAGTCAAAGTATTACATCAATTTTATGTTTTCCACAGCCTCTTAGATGGACCACAAATTAAAATGATACCCAGACCCTAATAAGTCTTGGTTTGTAAATACTCTTTGCATACTCGTTCCTTGTATATGCCACAGCTCAGTTCTAAAGACTGATTAGATGCTGGAGTTATGATTGCTAATTTCTAACTTCTGAAGAGGTCATGTGAGCAAGGGAATCTGTATTTTATATCATTATGAGCTCGTAGTAGATATTAGGGAGCTCTGGTGTTTTCGTCCATGGTGGTTGCATAGTTACCCAAAAGCCTCTGCATCTTGGGCAGTTCGAATCCACTAGTGGCTCTAAGGTAGAAAGTCTTCCTGATAAGATTTACAACCTTAGAAACTCAATGAAAATCTAACTTTTCTGTAAACTAATGTTAAAATCACAATTAAAATAAATAATTTCATTTAAAAAAAAACACCCCAAAACCATGGGAAATCTAAAAAAAAAAGACAGAAAAGAAAACCCAATAGAAACAATAGTCATTGTTACTTGGAATCTGTTCAGTGGCAGTAAGTGGTTTTGAGAATACAAAAGATTAGGAGAGAAACGAATGTATTTTTACCTCCAATGACAATAGTGGCTCTGGGAGAGGAAGAGGAGTCACAGATTCAGTTTCTGAGCAAATCCCAACCCTCAGCTGAATGCAAGCTCATATCTGTCAAGACAAGCAGTCTCTGCTGAGTTACGTGTGATGCACAAAGGGATTCCAAGAACAAAAAGGATGGGATTTGTTGTTATGGAAGTTCATGTTTCTGAATATTAGAATATAAAAAGATCACAAATTATGCATTAAATCTCCTGCGTATATTTCCTGCGTGAACTATGAACTGATTTGTGGTGATTGTGGGCCAATGACATTTTCTTTTCCCCCAAATCTTTTCTTTTCATAGAAAGCAAATGATCCAGGAGCTCCTTCAGAAGAGGTCAATGATTTGGTTTAATTACTTCTCCAGGGGCACGAGGAGAAGTTCAGATAAATAAAGTTGATTTTTTTATAAGAGAACAAGCGTGCTTATGTTTATACATTACCTCCTCTCCCACTGAGGCCCTAGCCAATGTGTTACAAGAGGGAAAATAAAGGGCTTGCTATGTTCTGCCTCCTAATAAGCATTTTTATTTCAAAGATAAAAAGTGCTGCTTATTATTAGAGTTCCACAGTGCTGGGGAATTTCAGTTGAAATTAAAGATTTGATCCTGATAAAGTGTATTTCTTCCCAGGAAGGCCATTTCCGAATGCATTAAACAGCCTTAGCCCTAAACAGTCTTCCTTCCCCATCACAAATCTATGTAAAACCCGCGGCCATTGAGTTGATTGGACTCGCAGCAAGAAATCCGCATGTGTCAGAATAGAACTATGCCCCACCGGGTTTTCTGCTCTTTGAAAATAATACTGTATTGTGTTTTCAGTGCAGGTTTACACAGCAGTTTAGGTTCCCACTCAGTAATCTCTACACAGATTGTTCAGTGACCTCGATTACATTCTTCACAATGTGTGACCATTCTCAATATTTCCCTTCTGTTTCCATTTATCTCATTTCCCTGCCCCCTCACGTTCTCTTTGTTTTAAAGATATTCTTGGCATTTGGTCTAACATAGATGATTTTTTTTAAAAAGTACAATATGCATGAGTGATGCCTTTATTTTGTGAGCTAATTTTTTCCTTTTGAGTAGATTAACTGCAGGGACTACTTTTATTGTTGTTATGTGCCATCTAGTCTCTTGCGACTCATAGTGACCCTATGTATAAGAGCCCTAAATGCGGTTCTATCCTGTTCCAACCTAGCTATCTCAAACACACTCATTCCCACCACTCCACTCACAAAATCGATCCATCTTATCGAAGGTCTTCCTCTCCTGCACCGTCTCTCCACTCTCCCAAACATAATATCCCTCTCCAAGGACCTACTTTTAGTTAAGGTTTATAGGATAGTTAATGGCAATGGACTCTGCAAGTCCTCTAGTCTCAACTGGTCCAGTAAACCAGGATATTTAATGATATCAGTTCTGCCTCAATCTATCAGGTCTGTAGATTATTTCATTGTCTTTGTTAGCGTCATTTTGTTGCTGGGTCTCTCTCTCCCATTGCCATCAAGTGATTGCCATTTATTGAGATACTTCAACAGATTTATGAGTCTGTCAATCTTTTTTATTAAATTTTATTAATTTTAATGAACATTTACAGAGATTTTGGATTTTCATTCATTCATTGTTGCACTTTTTTCTTTACCCCTCTCCCCCTAGTTCACTCCTCTCTTTGAAGAGCAAAAGACAAACTTCTTCATTGGTATGCAATTCCCCCCACCCCGGCCCTGCCCCCACCCCTCCCCAAATGCACTCCACTATCTATGCAACCTTAGTTCTGATTCCTGTGATAATCATAATATGCTAATATATCACATTTAAACTGTTCTCTCTCTCATCTGTTTCACTTCAGTATACATAATCTACCCAGTTTTTCTGTCTTACCCCAACCCTGGTGTCAGTCCCATTCTGCAACAATGACACCATGCAGTGTTTGTCCTTTTGTGACTGAGATATCTTACTCAGCATAATGTCCTCAGGGGTCACCCATTTTGAATAATATTGCACGAGTTCCTTGTTTTTCAATGAAGCATAGTATTCCATTTTGTGAATGTACCACAGCGTCTCTATCCATTTTTTTGTTGATGGGCACTTAGGTTGTTTCCAACTCTTTGCTGCAATAAACATGGGTGTGCATATATCTGCTTTGATGTCAGCTATGGTCTCTTTAAGGTATATTCCCGTTAGTGAAATTGCTGGGTCAAATTGTATCTCTATCTGCAACTTTTTGAGAAAGCGCCAGACCGCTTTCCACAGTGGTTGCACCATTTTACACTCCCATTAACAGTGAATAAGGGTTCCAGTTTCTCCACAACCTCACCAGCATTTGTTGCTTGCTCTGTTAAATTTTTGCTATTCTTACTGGGATGATATGCTCTCATAGTTATTTTGATTTGCATCTCACTTAGAGCTAGGCATTTTGAACATTTGTTCATGTGCTTGTTGGCCATCTGAATGTCTTCTTTGGTGAAGTGTCTGTTCATATCCTGTACCCATTTTTCAATTGGATTATTTACCTTTATCTTGCTCTGGTTCTCAAATATTTTATAAATTCTAGATATAAGTCCCTTATCTGGCATGTCATTACCAAATACTTTTTCCCAATCTGTGGCTTCCCTTTTTACCCTGTTGGAGAAGTTTTTGGATGAGCATAGCGATTTGATTCTTAGAAGGTCCCATTCATCTATTTTATCTTCTCCTGGTTGTAGATTTTTCAGGATACTTGGAAGACTGTTTATGTTGTGGATTAGGACTACTAGGGTTCATCTAAGTTTTTCTTTAATGAAGCTTATAGTCCTTGGTTTTAGTCCTAGGTCTATGATCCACCTTGATTTGGTTTTTGTATATGGAGTGAGGTGCGGATCTTGCTTGAGTCTTTTGCAGATATTTTTCCAATTTTTCCAACACCATTTGTTAAAAAGGCTGTTGTTTCCCCACAGAATTTATTTAATCTCCTTGTCAAAAACAGTTGACCATAGGTAAATGGGCTGATTTCCGTGTTCTCAATTCTATTCCATT
>NW_006399811.1:16612484-16621827 GCF_000299155.1 Elephantulus edwardii | reverse complement strand
TGAAGTATACCACCAGAAGCTCCTTACACAGCTGCCCTCTCTCATTGCCTCCAAGTTGGAATTGACTCATCGCTGACCCACCATTGAGTTTCTGAGACCATAAATTCCACAGAAGGAGATTGTCTGTCTTTTTCCTGCAGAGCCATTGGTGGCCTTTAACGGTCAGACGTGCATGGCCTTTGGATTAGCAGCACAATTCTCTAGCACCAGGTATCACCAGAGCTCCTTACATGGCTAGCTAGGACTAAGTAATTGCGAATTATCTGTGATCCATAAAGTGGATTGGATAGTTTGCTAATAACAACATGCCCAAAGTATGTGAAATGGAATTAGAAAATCCTTACTTCCAAGAAGCAATCTGATTTCATCCTCTGCAATACAGAACTCTTTGTTCTCTTGAAAAGTCTTGGTATGTTCAATATTCTTCTCTAGCCCCACAATTCAAAGGCATTGATTTTTTTCTTGTCATCCTTAGACATTGTTCTGCTCTCAAGTGCATAGTAAGCTTTTGAGAAGTTAATAGCCTGAATTAGGTACACCTTAGTCTTAGACTGATGTCATTGCTCTTCAGTTCTCTGGAGAAGTCCTTGACAGCATATTTTCCCAATGCAACTCATATTTTGATTTTCTGACTGCTGATGCTAAAGGTGTTTATTGTGGATCCGAGCAAGATGAAATAATTAACGACGTCTATCATAATGCTGCCTACTGGCCCTGTGGTGATGGTTTTTGTTTTCTTAAAGTTGAGATGCAATCTATGTTGAAGGTTAAGTCCCTGATGTTCTATAGAAAATGCTTCAAGCCCTCCTTAGTTTCAGTAGGCAAGGTTGTATCATTTGCATAATGTAGGCTGTTAAGTCTTCCTCCAATTATAATGACTTTCTTTTCATAAAGTCCTTTGGAATGATACATTTAGCTATCAATTGAAGCTTTGCGCAGTGGCAATATCGTAGCCAATGAGGTTTACCCAAGGCGCGATTATTGCTAATTGAAAACTTATGGAGAAAGAATGCATCTATGACACATTCCTTTCTTGTTTTGAACCATGCAGTATTCCCTAGTTCTGTTCAGACAACAGCTTCTTGGTCTCGGTATAAGTTTTGCATGAGCAAAATCAAGTGTTCTGGGATTCCCATTCTATGTTAGCCACAATTTGTTATAAGCCACACAGTTACATGCCTTTGCATAGTTGACAAAACAGAAATAGACATCCTCTGGTAATCTCTACTTTCAACCAAGATCCGTCTGACATCAGCAATGATATTTCTAGAGCTAAGACTTCTTCTAAACCCAGCTTGTATTTCTGGCAGTTCTATGTCTACCGTTCTAGTTGGTTTTGGATAATCTTTGACAAGATTTTGCTTGCATGCGGTATTAATGATACTGTTGGATTATTTCCACACTCTGTTGGATCACATTTTTTTGAATTAGCATAAAGATTGGTCTCTTTCAATTAGTTGACCAGATAGCTGTCCTCCAAATTTCTTGGCACAACCTCGTGAGCATATCCAGGGCTGTATCTGTCTATTAAAATATATCAGCTAGTATTCCATCAATTCATGGGCCTTATTTTTTTTTTTGCAAATTCCTTCAGAGGAGCTTGAACTTCCTCTTTTATAACCATTGGATTTTGATCATATTCTATTTTTTTAAAATAGTTCTGTGTCAGCCAGTACTTTTTGGTACAGTGACTCTGTGTCTTTTTCCCCTCTTTTTTTGATGCTTCCAGGATCATTCAAGATTTTGCTCATAGCATCTTTCAGTATTGTAACTCAAGGTTTGAATTTGTTTTTTCAGTTTCCCCAATTTACTTCAAAATGCAGAGTGAGTTCTTCCCTTCTGTTTTTCTGACTTCAGGTATTTTATTATACTATTTGCTTTTTCTTCCTGAGCTGCTCTTTTAAATCTTCTGTTCAACTCTTTAACTTTCTAATTACACTTCCATTCCCAGTATTTTAACTTCTCAATGTTATACTGCAATATTCAGAGTGTCTTGTGACATTCATGTAGGTTTTTTCTTCCCCTTTATGACCTTTTGATTTCTTCAAAGATGATATCCTTGATATCGTCCCACAGCTCATCTGGTCTTTGTTCATTAGTATTCAATGCCTCAAATGTGTTCCTGAGATGGTTTTTAAACTCAAGTATGATAGACTAAAGTTGTATTTTTGTGTGGATTTGTCTTCATTTTCTTTAGCTTAATTCAATAGGAACTTGCACCTGTTATTTATGTGTTAGGCATAGACAGAATATATTGATGCCTATATGTGTCCTATCTCAATACCTTTTCAATCTATATGCAGAACACATTATTCAGGAGGCTGGGCTTTATGAGGAGGAATGTGGCATCAGGATTGGAGAAAGACTCTTCAGCAATCCGCATTATGCAGGTGACACAACCCTGCTTGCTGAAACTGAGGAGGACCTGAAGCGCTTGCTGCAAAATGTCAAGGATTACAGCCCTCAGTATAGATTGAAGCTTAACATAAAGAAAACAAAGATTCTCACCACTGGCCAATTGGCGTCATGATATATGGTGAAGAAATTGAGATTGTTAATAGCTTTAGTTTGCTTGGCTCCACAATCAACACTCCTGGCACAGCAGCCAGGAAATTCAAAGATGAATTGCACTGGGAAAATCAGAGATCTCTCCAAAATGCTGAAGAGCAACAATGTCAGTCTGCAGACTAAAGTGTGCCTGATACAGACCATGGTCTTTGCAATTACTTTCTATGAGTCAGAGAGCTAGACAATGACTAGAGATCATAGAAGGAGAGTTGTCTTTTTTTTTTTTTGGTGCTGTTGAAGAGTATTGAATATACCATGGACTGCTAAGAGAACAAGCAGGTTCATCCTAGAGAGGGTGAAAACAGGCTGCTCTTTGGAGACAAAGATTCTGAAGCTTTGTCTGACATACTCTGGACATGTTCCAATGAGGGACCAGTCTTTGGAGAGGGACGCCATGCTTGGGAGTGTAGAGGGATAGTACAGAAGAGGAAGACCCTCTATGGAATGGATTGATTCAGGGATTATGGGTGTTGTACATAGGATTGCTGTGAATCACAGGTGACTCTATGGAACATAACAACAACAACATATCTAAGAACATGGATTCTGGAGATGGGCAGGCTGACGTGTGGTTCCTCCTAGCTATGGGATCTTGGGCCTTTACAGAACCTTTGATTTTTAATGTCTTTATCTAGAATATTTTGTTGCTCACATAGATTAAATGAAGGGGAGAAAAGAAATTCAGGTGCTTACCAACTTTACCTGGCATATAGTTACCACACAATAAACATTATTATTACTAGACACTTCATGAAGAGACTGCCTGATTTATACCCTCAACAATCAAATAATTCAGGTAACATCTGAACATGTACTAAAATAGCTAAACTGAAAAACATTGCACGATTCCAATTGTAGGTTATTTGAATGATTTTTTTTCACAAAATAAGAATTTTTATTAACACATATGAATATGTATATATTAATGCAATCATATATAATGGACTATTGCTATTTAATTTTTATCTCTTCCTTTTACTAAGTGGGAGAAGGATGGAATGTCTCTTTCTGTGTGATTTATTACCTCTGAAAATCTACTAGAAAGTCAGCTATGAGTTGGTCCTAACTTGATTACACACAACAACAACAACTGTGATTGAACAGCTTTCCTTCTCTGACATTTGGGAGAGGGGATGTGCACTTAGTCTTTGCATTTTTTTTGTTGTTGTTGTGTTGATGGAACTTTTCCTTCTAGCTAATTTCAGCTTATTGAAGTGGAATCCACTTAAACCAACTAGGTCATTACACCAGGTGAAAATATATCTTGTTAAATGTATTGGAAGAAATCAGAAAAAGTAAAACATGTTCAGGGAGCTGAACAAAGAGAGTATATTCATAAAATAAGAATATGACGTTGTATCAACCCCAGTCCTTGGGAAAGCAGAAGCCAAGATAACATTAAAAGTTTTAACAGATTTATTAGGAGCAACATCCGTGAAGCAGAAAGGGAGAAAGAATAGAAGTAGGCAAAGAAAGCCTACCATCCGTGATGCAAGTCTAACCTCTTTAAAAGGAAAGAAAGGAAGAAGGAAAGAGCTACAGATTGCAATACAACTTGGAGAAAATCTTAGCTCATGGTGGGTTCTGGCCCAAGAGGCAAGCAATGGTCATACTAAACTAAGCCAGCACCTAGGATCTTCCTTCCCAGAGATTGAGAGGACTTGACTCTTCAGAATCAGAGATACTGTACCTGGACACACCAGCTACCTATACCTCTCTCAACAGGTATAAAGGGAATCTGAACGGTTTATTTCCACCATTGTCATAGACTGTCTCCAAAATGGAATAGTAGGAGATAGAGAAAGAGCCCAGAGAGATTAAAAGAACGATTGCTAAAATTAAACATTTCATTGAAGTATTAAAAATTAAAGTGAATAAAATATCTCAGAGATGGGAAATACATATTAAAATCTTAAAATATTACATTAGAATTGATGACAAGTCTTTTCTGAATGTCTGGTAAAACCATCTGGTCCAGAGCTTGTTTTTGTTAGTTTTTGGTGACCTGCTCACTTTCCTTTTTTTGTAATGAGTCTGTTTGAGCATTCTCCTTCAGCCTGTGTCAGTTTGGGTAACTTGTGAGTGCCTAAGTATTTGTGTATTTTTCTCTCAGTTTTCATATTTGCTACAGTTTTAAATAATATCCTAATAGAGAAACTATGGTACATTCATACAATGGAATATTATACAATGTTGAAAAATAATGAGCTCATAAAACACTGCACAATATGGATGAGCTTAGAAGACATTACCTGAGTGAAATAGTAAGAAAAAGACAAAGACTGCATAAACTCACTGTTACAAAATTAGAATTGGTATGGAGAACAGGTAAGGAAGAAGGGGGAAAGAATGGATAGATAATAAACACTGCAGTAGAATGAGAAAAAGGAAGGATGATATGAAAGGAATGGATGATTAGAAATTATGTGCCTGACAATTAAAAGCTTGGAAGATGACAAGCATTACAAAAGGAACTGGTGCAGAGGGAGAGGGGAAATGTGCATGCATGAAAGAATGAAAACTAATCTCTTTTACTGAAGTAGAATCCACAAAAATGGGACCTTCATTGAAAGAGAAAAAAGAAAAAAATGTGACATGAGAGAAAAATCCAAGAAAATAATTTTATATTAACAAGAGTTTATAAAAAATGAAGAAAAGAGCTAAGGAGAAAATAGAAAATAGAAGTGAAATTGCTAAAATAAATATTATGTGCACCAGGGATGTATCCTATCTTCATACCTTTTCAAGCTATATGCAGAACAGATCATCTGGGAGGCTGAGGTCTATGAGGATAAATGTGGCAACCTGTGCTATGCAGATGACACAACCTTGCTTGCTGAAACTGAGGAGGACCTGAAGCACTTGCTGTAGAAAGTGAAGGACTACAGCCTTAAATACGGATTGATGCTCAACATCAAGAAAACAGATTCTTACCACTGGGCCAATTTGCAGCATCAGGATAAACAATGAAGACATTGAGATTGTTAACAGCTTCAGTTTGTTTGGCTCCACAATCTACACTCTTGGTACCAGCAGGAAATCAAAAGAAGAATTACACTGTGGAAAGTCTGCTGTTAGGGACCTCTCCAAAGTACTGAAGAGCAACAACGTCAGTCTGGAGACTAAGATGTGCCTGATCCAGGCAATAGTCTTCACAAGTACATGCTATGTAATAGAAAGCTGAACAATGACACGGGATAATAGAAGGAGAATTGATGCCTTTGAGCCGTGGTGTTGGAATATATTGAATATACCATGGACTGCTAGGAGAATGAACAGGTTCGTCCTGGAGAGGGTGAAACCAGATGCTTCTTGGAGGCAAGGATTCTGAAGCATCATCTGACATACTTTGGGCATGTTGCAAAGAGGGACCAGTCCTTGAAGAGGGACATCATGCTTGGGATGGTTGTGGGACAGTGTAGGAGAGGATGATCCTCAATGAAATGGACTGACTCAGTGACTGGGGTAATGGGTGTAGGTGTGTCAGAGACAATAAGGTTCGCACAGGATAAAGCAGAGTTCAGAGCTGTTATTGTACATAGGTTGATATGAATCTCAAGCGACTCGATAGCACTAATAACAACTATATTCAACACAATGAATAAAAAACACTTACACTTATATACAGCCTCGAAAATTACTAAAAGCTACTGACTAAAAGTAAATCATTAAAATTTCACGAATATAAGACAGTCCATGCACAAAGGAATGAGCAGCACCCTATGGTCAAGGCTCTGACAAAACAGTGGATGCTAGAAAACAAAAAATGTTTTGCGTTTAAGATCTTAAAGGAAATTATTTTTATCTTATATTCAGCCAAAAATAAGAGAAAATGAAAATGCTAGAAAAAAAATAATTTGAAAGTAACTTGTCGGAGAAATTTATTGAAATATGTACCTTGGTATAATGAGAATAAAAATTAAAGAGAAAGTCATGGGAAGGGGCAATGCAAAGAAATAGTGAATGTAACCAAATTATGGGAATTTTCAGTATATCTGGAGCATTATAGTCTAGATTAACTCTAGATAAGGCCAGAGAAGATCAGGGGGGAAATTCAGTTGAATAAAAGTCATGACTGAAATTGATAATAATCTCTTGGTTATTAGGGGTTCTTAGGGGTTGAATTCCATACCTCAAAATACAAGCCCTCTGCTTGTGGATGTGACCTGATTTAGGGAGGCAGAAATTCTCATTTTAGTTAATAAAGTCACACCAGAGTAGGAAGTCTAACCCTAGTTCTTCTGAGTCTTATAAAAAGACAGAGAAAAAAAAGTCAAAGACTGAGATGTTATGGGAGGATTCCTCTAAATTCAAGAAATTCTGGGGAATGGCCAGAACCTCAAGGAAATTAAGAGACAATGAAGCATTTCTCACCATAGAACTGACAGAGAAAGAACAGAGCCCAGAATTCAGATTTGTCCTGGATTTAGATTTCTAGTCTCCAGAAGGGAATTCTGGTCTGTAGCAAGTAGCACTGTTAACACAAATGTTATGTGTCTCAGACTGTTCAAATCCACCAGTGGCTCCAAGGGAGAAAAATGGATGATCTTTTCCCATATAATTTAAGTCTCAGAAACATACTGAAGTGTCAGCTATGTGTTAGAACTTACTCAATGGCAGTGAATGATTGAATGAATCTCTAGAACCAAAGAACAAGAAATTCTGAGAAAGGAAGATACTCGGATGGCCAATAGATACATGAAGAAATGTTCAAAATCACTGGCAATAAGAGAGATGCAAATCAAAACCACAAGAAGATGCCATCTCACCCCAGTAGCAGTGGCAAATATTAACAGGACAGCAAATAATAAATATTGGAGAGATAGGAACCCTTATAAACTGTTGTTGGGATTGTAAAAGGTAAAAACCACTCTGGAAATCAGTTTTGATGTTTCCTTATAGCAGAGTTTTTCACCATCTCTAGGACATGGAAACAACCCAAATGTCCAACCACAAGCAGATGGATTGAGCAATTATGGTACATTCACATGATCGAATACTATGCAGCATGCAGGAATAATGATTTTGAAAATCACTACCTAACTTGAGAGGGACTGGAGAACATTATGGTAAGTGAACTAACTGTCTTATAAGATTAATACCGTTTATAAGACCATTATTGTAGAAATAGAAAGATAACTAATAAAATGTGTATGAGGATCCAAGGAGGGGGCAGGAGCAGAGGGGTGAAGATGTTTAGGGGGCAATCATAGGGTCACACAATTTAATGGGTGAGAATTGGGTAAAGAAATCATGAAAGATCTGGTGTGAAAAACAATGTATATGAACTTTATAAGTAAACCAGTAAAAAATAAAAATTTTACTTAAAAAAATTCTGAGGAAATAATAAATGGTGCCTCTGGAAACTCTATGAATATGGAGAAATGATGCAAGTTATACAAGTGATTGGGTCTTTGGTTCATAGGGTCTCTATGAGTTGTCTACGACTCAACGGCACCTAACAACAACAACTGTCATTCATTATATACTGCTTTGTGGTATTTTGTTATGATGGTCCTGGGAAAATAGTATTTGTTGTTAGGGGGTTTCCACCCTCTACTCCTCCTTCTTCTGGGGACACACGATTTAATCTGCGACAACCTCTATTGAGTCAGACTCTGCACAACAAAACACTGCCAGATCCTGTGCTGTTGCCATGATCAGCTGTAGATTCAACTGTTGTGATCCACCGGGTTTTCACTGACTGTGTTTTGAAAGCAGATCACCAAGCCTTTTTGATCACTTACTCTGTTGTATTTATCTGGAATTTTTGCTGAAACTCTTCAGCATTATAGCAATAAGCAAACTTCCACTGAGAGATGATGGTTGTGTGTGAGGTACATTGGCCTAAAATCAAACTTATGTCTCCCACTGGAAAACAGAAGTTCTACTACAGACCCACTCTACCCCATAGAGTTAGAATGACATTAGTAGAAAAATACTGTGTTACCTGTATTTGAGGAAATAACTAAATGAAGAACTAAATATGGTTAGAGTTTAAAAAACTCATCTGAATTTTTTTTCTCACAAAGCACAGACATTATTTTGATGAAAATTAAAGAGAAAGGGTTCCCAAATGCTCCCCCATCCTCTCCTTCTTCTATTGTAGCTTCTCTTTTCAGTCAACAAACTATGTGTGTATTATCTAGTCACTAATTTCCATTCCCCTCTTCTTGTCTCCTCCCCAAATTAAAACTAAAACCAAGTTTTAAAATTTGTGTTGACAGTAATTTCTCTAACAGCTTTCTAGCATGTACATCCTAAAAGAGTTGACGTTTAAACCCTTTCAAGATTTCTCTTCTTTGTGTAGGACAGAAGATTGAGTAAATCATTTGTCCAACTTTTCTCTATGCCTCCAAATCCCGAACACACACACACACACACACACACACACACACACACACCCGCGCACGCGCGCACACACGCACACGCTGTAATACATTCATGAGAAAATTGGCATGTCTCTTAAGGAGACACAAATATAGTAGTCACCCTTTTAATTGCCTGCCATAATGCAATTATTATTTCATGCTTGAAATAAAAATGTACAGACATTGGCATATTGTAAGCATTAAATTTAATTTGTAGTGGCATAACAATTAGAAGAGTGTTCCATAGCTACAAAGCTGGACATTATCCAGATTGCAAGTTTGCTATCTTTCCTAATCCTCTCCAGTCTTTCCAGAGCTCATAAAAAAAAATACACACACACACACACACACACACACACAAACACAAACACACACATCTCAACAGTGATAATGAAATAAAATTC
>NW_006399811.1:16606717-16612384 GCF_000299155.1 Elephantulus edwardii | reverse complement strand
TATAATTTTTAAAAATTTTATATATATATGTATAAAATTTTATTTCATTATCACTGTTGTGAAATACACAACAAAACATACACCATTTCAGTAATTTCCCTATGTACAATTCAATGACATTGATTACCCTCTTTGAACTGCACGATCATGCTCATCCACTTTATTTTTTGTTGTTTCTCCCCCATTAACAATAAACTGACTGCCACTACAGTTTCTATTTAATCTTTTTAGTTGGTGGTGTCAATTTACTTCCACACTTACAGATCTTGAAAGAACACAATGCTTAAGGAAGACATTCATTGCTGGTAAAGCTATACAATTGTTTGGTTTTAAGAAGACTTGAGAAAAGATTTTTGGTTTAAAGTTTAAGGGCAGTAGTTTCAGGGGTCATCCAACCTTCATGGCTCCAGGAAGTCTGGAGTCCATGAGAATTCTAAATTCTGTTCTGCAAAAGAAATAATCTCATTTTCCAGTAAACAGCCCCCACTTGGTGAGGGGAAACTGCTCCTGTTGTTGACATCAGAATCTTGACACAAACATCAGTTTCTCTGTTGTTCAGAAGTTCACCTTGCTCCTAACTTCTTCCTACAGTGTAAACACTTGCATCCAAGAAAACCTGACAACCCAAGTTTTTGCCTCGAAGTATTTGGATTACATAAGGTGTACCCGTGGTAATGATAGGCAGCTTTGCCATCATACTTGACTTTTATGTGCCTGTAAATCCAGAAAGAAGAATCCTTTGTAAGGTCTTCCAAGATTCAACTATTGTAGCTGTGTTTTAGTCTGTTGTTGGAACTACCAGGCTAGTCAGAGTCAAGTTGCTTTCAAATCATGGGAACCCCCTGTATGTCAGAGCAGCACTGTGCTCCCTAAGATTTTCGATGGTTAATTTTTTGCAATTAATTAGATTTCTTGGCCTTTCTTTTGAAGAGCCATTGGATGGATTTGCATCTTTAATATTTCATTTAATACTCTTGCTGAAGGATCAGTAAACATTTACATATAGATATTTCTTGAGTGATTGTAAGTACCATGCACTGTGGCAGGCAATTAGCTTATCTTACTTCATGTAATCTTCAAAACAATTCAAGGCAGCTGGGATCATTATTAGTGTTTTTCCTCAGCTCAAATTATGAAAGACATTTACTTCCCTCTGTCTTCCTTCTCATTCCTGTTAACTCTTCAAAGTTTATTTTAGATAAAATAGATGTAAACCTTTAGATAAAATAGGCGTAAACCTTTCCCTTTACCTAGCATTTCATATTATTGTTATATGCCATCGAGTCACCTGTGATCATAGCGACCATATGTACAACAGCTGTGGAGCCTGTCCTGTCGTGAACCATTCTCAGTGACTCCTACCCTCATTATCCCATTGACTGTATAAATCCATCTCATATGAGGTCTTCCTCTCCTGCACTGTCCCTTCACCATTTCAAGTATGATGTCCCTCTCTAAGGACTGGCCCCTCCTGACCACATGCCCAAAGTATGTGAGATAAAAATTCAAAATCCTTGCCTCCAAGGAGAAACTTGGTTTCACCCTCTCCAAGACAGACTTATTTATTTTCTTGGAGGTCCATCGTATGTTCAAGACTCTTCTCTAGAACCATAACTCAAAGACTCCAATTCTTCTTCTGTCATCCTTAGTCATTGTCCAGCTCTCTGATGCATAGCAAGTAATTGTGAACATCATGGCCTAGATCAGAAACATGTTAGTCTCTAGATTAATATTATTGCTTTTCTGTGCTCCGGAGAGGTTCCTGACAGCAAATTTTACCAATGCAATTTGCCTTTTGATTTTTCTGATTTCTGGTGCCAAGAGTTGATTGTGGAGCCGAGCAAGCTATAATCGTTAACAACCTCAATCTCTTCTCCATCTATAATTGTATTACCACTTGGCCCAGTGGTGAGAATCTTTCTCTTCTTGATGTTGAGCTTCAGTCCATGATGAAGACCATAGTCCTTGACCTTCTGTAGGAAGCGCTTCAGGTCTTCCTCAGTTTCAGCAAGCAAGGTTGTGTCATCTGCATAATGTAGGTTGTTGATGAATCTCCTTCCAATCTTGATGCTACATTCCTCCTCATAAAGCCCAGACTCCCAAATGATCTGTTCTACATACAGATTGAAAAGGTATGGAGACAGTACAGATCCCTACCACACTCCCTTCCTGATTTTAAACTATGCAGTGTTTCCCTGCTGTGTTCTGAGGACTCCTTCCTGGTTCAAGTATAAGTTTCACATGAGCACAAACAAGTATTCTGACATTCCCATTATCTTCAAGGTTAACCACAGTTTATAGTTTGATGCTTGTGCATTGTCAATGAAACACAGATATATATCCGTCTGGTACTCTTTACTTTTTGCCAAGATCCATCTGACATTAGCAATAATGTTTCTAGTACCATGACCTCTTCTAAACATAGCTTGTATTTCTGGTAGTTCTCGGTTGATGACTGTTCCAGTCATCTTTGTATAATGTTCAAAAGGATTTTGCTTGTGCATGATGTTAGTGATATTATTTGATAATTTCTATACTCTGTTGCATCATCTTTTTCTTCCTTTTTTTTTTTAAAATGGGAATAAATGTTGATATCTTCCAGTCAGTTGGCCAGGTAGTTGTCCTCCAGGTTTCTTGGCACAACTCGGTGAGCACAACCAGGGCAGCATCTGTTCGCTAAAATACGTCAATTGGTATTCCATCAATTCCTAGGCTTTACTTTTTTACCAAGTCCTTCTGATCAGCCTTAACTTCTCCTTCATTACCATGGCCTCTTGCTCATATGTTGTTCCTTGAAATTCTTCTGTCAGCCAATAATTTTTGGTACAGTGACTCTGTATACTCTTTTCATCTTCTTTTAATAATTCCTGGATCATTCAATATTGTACCCATAACATTATTAAGTATTGGAACTCACAGCTTGAATTTGTTCTTTAGTTCCTTCAGCTTAAGAAATGTTAAGTGAATGAAATACAAACACATGAAAAAAAATGCTTAAAATCACTAGTAAAAAGATAAATGCAAATCAAAATCACAATGAGATACCATCTCACCCCAGCAGCAGTGGCAAAATTTAGCAGGACAACAAGTAATAAATATTGGAGAGGATGTGGCGAGATAGGAACTCTTATACACTGTTGGGATTGTAAAATGATAACTCTGGAAGGTAGTTTGGCATTTTCCTAGAAAGCTGAACAAAGAAATTCCATATGACTCATCTATTCTACTGCTTGGGATATACTCCGAGAAAATAAGAACTGAGGCACAAATTTAGACTTGTACACCAATGTTCATAGAAGTAGTAGTCACCATCAAAAGAACATGGAAACAGCCCAAATGTCCAACTTCAGTTGAATGGATTCAGAAATTAAGATATATTCACATGATGGAATACTATACAGCACCCAAGAGCAATGCTTTTGTAAATCATTACCTAACTTGGGAGGGACTGGAGAGTATTATGTTAAGTGAACCAACACAGGACCATATGGACAAATATTGTATTAGACCAGGATTGTACAAAGTGTATGAGGAGGCTATAAGGGGAGGAGGGGAGGAGCAGAACGGTGAGGATGAGCCTGGGGGTGGGGGGCAGTGTTAATCATAGGGTCATACAATTTGATGGGTAGAGGAAGGAGAGATGGGTAAAAGGAATGGGAAAGATCTGGTGGACAAACAATGTATCTGAACTTTGAAAGTAGGCAGTTCATTGGTAAAGGAAAGGGGAAAGGTCTCATGTGAAAAAATAATGTATATGAGCTTTATGAACTTTCTATGTAAACCAGTATAAAATAAAATTTATAAAGTAAACCAGTACAAAATTAAATTAAATGTAAAACAAGGGAGAGAATAAGAAAGCAAAATGAGAACAGAGACTCAACATAACCTACGGTTACTTACTATAAGCTATCCATAGATTGTACACTTGTCAGCCTTTGTGCTGTCTACACCACTTCAAAAGGTATTTCTGCTGTGCTATAGTTTACAGGGGATGTGGGAAGTATTTTCTTTCTTTTTTTATTAATTTTAGTGAAAGTTTACAGAGACTTAGGGTTTCCATTCTCTCATTGTTTTGCTTTTCTCCCTGCCCCCTCCCTCCCCAGTTCACTCTTCTCTTTGAAAAGTGAAAGGAAAATTATTTCATTGTTATACAATCACTCCCCTCAAGTCCACTCCACTAGGCAGCCTTTGTTCTGGACTCCTGTCATGACAATAATACCTAATCATACAACCCTGTTAAACAGTTCTCTACCTCATCTGTTTCAATGCAGTATACATCATTTATCCCATCTTTCTCAGTCTCCCCCCAACCCCGATGTCAGTCCCATTTTACAACAGTGGTCCTATGCAAGATTTGTCCTTTTCTCACTGAGACATTTCACTTAGCATAATGTCCTCCAAGGTCACCCATTTTGTATAATATTTCATGAGTTTCCTGTTTTTCAATGCAGCATAGTATTCCATTGTGTGAATATACCACAGCTTCTCTATCCATTTGTTTGTTGATGGGCACTTGGGTTGTTTCCAACTCTTTGCTATTGTGAACAAAGTCACAATAAACATGAGTGTGCATATATCTTCCTGGGTAGCAGTTATGGTTTCTTTAGGGTATATTCCCAGTAATGGAATTGCTGGGTCAAATGGTATTTCTATTTGCAACTTTTTGAGAAAGTGCCATACAGTCTTCCATAGTGGTTGCACCATTTTACACTCCCACCAACAATGAATAAGGGTTCAAGTTTCTCCACAACATCGCCAGCATTTGTTGCTTGCTGTTCTGTTAAATTTTTCTGTTCTTAATGGGGTGAGATGGTATCTCATAGGTGTTTTGGGGAAATATTTTCTTATGAGTTGTCTGTGATCTCAATTTGAAACATCTTTACTGTAAGGAATTGTTGTTGCTGTTGTTGTTTACCATCGAGTCAGAACCAACCCATAGCTGACCTTCTGGCAGGTTTTAAGAGGCAGTTTATCGCTCACTTGGGATACCTTCTCCCTCAGAGCGGCTGGTGGCCTCAAACTGAATGTCTTCATGATTGCAGCACAGCTTCTTGCCACTAGGCCACCAGAGCGCCCTACTGTAAGGAGTAGGAGGAGGTATAAATAGAAGAGCAAGAAAGTAGGAGCAAGAGAAAAAAGAGGGAAAAAAAAGAAATGCCGAGCAAGTATGACCCTTTTGATTTTTGGACTCCAGTTTTTTGCACATTTCATCATAATGCTTTGCTTTGTCTTCCTGTGCTGCTCTTTGAAATCTTCTATTCAGCTCCTTAACTTTTTTATTTCTTCCCTCTGCTTTGGCTTCTTGGTGCTCTAGAGCAATATTCAGAGTCTCCTCTGACTTCTATTTTGGTCTTCTTCTATCTTTGTAATGACCTTTTGCTTCTTCGTGCATGCTGCTCTTGATATCCTCCCACAGCTTATCTGGTCTTCTGTTACTGATTTATGTCACTCAGCAAAATTTGCTTGAGATTTATCCAAATTGTGGAGTAGCTTGTGAATTGATGATTCTTTTTAGTCACTCCATTGTTTTTATATAGTAGAGTTTCTCATCCAGTGATGGATACTTAGGTTATTTAAAATTCTTTGCTATGAAACACAGATAGACGTTCTTCTGGTATTCCCTGCTTTCAGCTAAGATCCATCTAACATCAGCTATAATATCCATAG
>NW_006399811.1:16581389-16606017 GCF_000299155.1 Elephantulus edwardii | reverse complement strand
CGTCTGACATACTTTGGACATGTTGTAAGGAGGGGCCGGTCCTTGGAGAGGGACATCATGCTTGGGTCGCTATGAGTAGCAAATGACTCCAAGTATACACATGTTGTTACTTTTAATGCCATTCCACATGATTCTAATGTTTTCTTCACATTCTTTTATGTCTCATCTCTGATTGTCCTTGTAATATTTTCATTGACTTTTTCTTCCCACTGGTTCTATGTCCCTTCTCTTCTGTTCTACTTTTTGCCCCTCCAGCATGTTGGCCAATTTGGTCTTAAGATTCTGGATTGTATTTTCGTACTTTTCTGTTATTGTATCCTCTCTGTCTTATGATGATTTTTTTAAGTTCTTCTTATCTGTTGTTGTTGTTGTTTAATGCCATCGAGTGTAGACGACTCATAGCGACCCTATGGACGAACAGCCTGAGCACTGTTCGTACATAGAGTTTCCAGAGTCAAGCCTTTTTGGAAGTGGATGCCGCTCCTGCTTCCAGGCTTGATTTAGTCAGGAAGCTCCAGCCAACACTGTCCACCATGGGTGCCCATTACCACGATTGGTACATCACTGTCACAGGCTTCAGCATCACAGCAACCACGAGTTATCTCTGTACAGCAACGCACAGATCAGTGCTATACCACCTAGAAGAATGTTTGACAGGAAGACAATTTGAACCTTGTCTATACTTTCAATTTGTTTCTACTTTTTATTTTATTTTATTTTATTTTGCATTTTCTATTATAGTTGTGCTAGTTCTTCCTCATCGATAGTTTGGTTTTTTGGTTTTTTTTCTGGCTCCCTGTTTCTGTGGTAATTCCTTTCTTAATGGCTTCCATTGTTTCTTCCATAATTTCCACATTCTTTTGTAGGTGTTCAGATAATTCCACATCAAAATATTTCGTCTGGTTTGCTACCTTTAGGATATTCCCTTAATTTATGGCTTCCATTTCTTCTTCTATCATTTGTACTTTCTTTGGTAGCTTTTCTAGTGCCTCCATATCTACATATATCTTCTGCATTGTTGACTCTGGACTGAGTTTGCAATATTTTCTCCCCTTTTTTGGATAAGCCTTCTTGTTGTTGTTATGTGCAGTCAAGTCGCTTGTGACTCATAGCGACCCTATGTATAACAGCCCTAAACTCTGCTCTGTCCTGTGCCAATCGTACTGTCTCTGACACTCCCATCCTGATTATCCCAGTCACTGAACCAATCCACCTCATAGAGGGCCTTCCCCTCCTGTGCTGTCCATCCACCCTCCCCAGCATGATGTCCTTTTCCAAGGACTGGTCTCTCCTCACAACATGCCCAAAGTATGTTAGATGGAGCCTGAGAATCCTTGCCTCCAAGGAGCAACCCGGTTTGACCCTTTCCAGGATGAATCTGTTTGTTTTCTTAGCAGTCCATGGTATCCTCAATACTCTTCTCCAGCACCACAGCTCAAAGGTATCAATTCTCCTTCTATCCTCCTTGGTCATTGTCCAACTCTCTGATGTATAACAAGTGATTGCGAAGACCATGGCCTGTATCAGACACACCTTAGTCTCCAGAGAGACACCATTGCTCTTCAGTACTTTGGAGAGGTCCCTAACAGCAGACTTTCCCATAGCAATGCACCTTTTAATTTTAATTTTCCTGGCTACTGGTGCCAAGAGTGTTGACAGTGGAGCCAAGTGAACTAAAGCTGTGAACAATCTCAATCTCTTCCCCATCCATCCTGATGCTGCCAATTGATCCAGTCGTGAGAATCTTTGTCTTCTTGACATTAAGCCTCAATCCATTCTGAAGGCTGCAGGTGCTTCAGGTCCTCCTCAGTTTCAGTAAGCAGGGTTGTGTCATCTGCATAATGCAGATTGTTGATAGATTGTCCACCAATCTTGACCCCACATTTCTCCTTATAGAGCCCAGCCTCCCGGATAATCTGTTCTGCATATAGGTTGAAAAGGTACGGAGATAGGATGCATCCCTGGCATATGCCCCTCCCAATTTTGAACCATGCAGTGTTCCCGTGCTCTGTTCTGATGACTGCCTCCTGGTCCAAGTATAGGTTTCGCATTAGAACGATCAAGTGCTCTGGGATTCCCATTCTTCTCAGAGTCAGCCATAGTTTGTTATGGTCCACACAGTCAAACGCCTTTCATAGTCAATGAAACATAGATAGACATTCCTCTAGTATTCTCTGCTTTCAGATAAGATCCATCTAACATCAGCTACAATATCTGTATTAGCACAACCCCTTCTAAACCCAGCCTGGACTCTGGCAGTTCTCTGCTGATGTGCCGTTCTTGTCGTTTTTGGGTAATCTTCAGTAGAATCTTGCTTGCATGTGAAATCAATGAGATTGTTCTATAGTTTTCACACTCTGTTGGGTCACCTTTCTTTGGGATGGGAACAAATATAGATCTCTTTTTTTAATTTGTTTTTTGCACAGTATTTGAAACTGCCTGCTTCTTTCTTGACATTACATGAAGTTTCTTGATAAGTGTTAGGCTATTTCTATTGTGTCTGTGTAAGTTCTTGGTACTTCTTATCTTTATGATGTTTTTTATTAGTTGATAGCTTAAAATGTTCATTCTGTGGAGTGAGCCACTCACTCTAATGAAAATCCTTTCTGAGAAAATTTACCTTTCCTAAAGTCCTTCATTGTAATATCTTACTTTGTCTTCCCATGCTGTCTTTTGAAATCTTCTGTTAAGCTCTTTAATATCTTGACTTCTTCCCTCTGTTTTGGCTTCTCAGCACTCTAGTGCAATATTCAGAGTCTCTTCTGACTTTCATTTTAATCTTTTCTGCCTCTTCTGTCTTTGTTATGACTTTTTGCACTCTTCCTGATTGATACTCTTGATATCCTCCCACAACTCATCTGGTCTTCGCTCACTGGTGTTCAATGCCTCGAACCTATTCCTGAGATGGTTCTGAAATTCAGGTGGGATAGACTCAAGGTCATATTTTGGTTTCCATGGATTTGATTTAATTTTCCTTAGTTTCACCTTGAACTTGCATATGAGTAGTTAGTGGTCTGTTCTGTAATCAGCACCTGGTCTAGTTTTCACAGCTGATATTGAGCTTCTCCAGTGGTCAAATCCATGTGTATAACCTGTGTTTATGTTTCTTGTAAAATGTATTTGTAATGAATAAGTTGTTGATTGTGCAAAACTCAATCATTCTATCTCTTGCTTCATTCCTGTAACCAAATACATGTTTTCCAACTACTGATCCTTCTTCTCTGTTTCCAACTTTTCAATTCCAGTCACCCATTATTATTAATGCATCTTGATTGTATGTTTGATCAATCTCTGACTGTAAAAGTTGGTAGAACTCTGATAATAAAATGAAAAAACAAAATCCCAAATACATCTTGTAGAAAGTGCAACCAGAGTGCTCTTTAAAGGCAAGGAAGGTGAAGCTTTGTCTTGCATACTTTGGGCATGTTGATGGGAGTGATTGATCCTTGGAAAAAGAGATCACGCTTGGACAGGTTGAGGGTCATCAAAAGAGATGAAGAACTTCTACAAGATGGACTAATAATAACTGTATCAATGGGCTCAAGCATCTCAGAGATGATGAGGATAGCACAGGATAGGGCAAGGTTTGAATACATTTTCAAGAGCAAACTGTTGTTGTTATAAGCATTGAGTTTCCTCTAAACTCTGCCCTATCCTGAGCTAGTCTCACTCACTCTGACACACCTATTCCCATTACCCCAGTTACTATGTCAATCCATCTCATTTGATGTGTTCCTCTCTTTCAGTGTCTCTCAATCCTTCCAACCATGGTGTCTTTCTCTAAGGACTGGTCCCTCCTGGCCACATTCCAAAGTATGTGAGGAGAGCTACAAAATCATTGACTTCAAGGAGAAACTTGGTTTCATCTTCTCCAATACAGACCTGTTTAACCTCTTGATGGTCCATGGTTTTTGCAATACTCTTCTCCAGCACCACAACTCAAAGGCATCAATTTTCCTTCCGTCATCTTTAGTCATTGCCCAGCTCTCTGATGCATAGCAAGTAATTGCGAAGACCATAGCCCGGATCAGGCACACCTTAGTCCCTAGACTGACATCATTACCCTTTTGCACTTTGGAGAGGTCCCTGACAACTTCCCCAACAAAATTTGTCTATTGATTTCCTGAGTGCTGGTGCCAAGAGTGTTGATCGTGGAGCCAAGCAAGCTGAAATTGTTAACAGCCTCATTTATCATGGTGTTGCCTATTGGCCCAGTGGGGAGAATCTTTGTTTTCTTGATCTTGAGCTTCAATCCATATTGAAGACTGCTGTCTTTGATCTTCTGCAGCAAGTGTTTCAGGTCCTCCACAGTTTCAGCAAGCAGGGTTGTCTCATCTGCATGTTGTAGGTTGTTTATTAGTCTTCCTCCAATCCTGATATTGCATTCTTCCTCATAAAGCCCAGCTCAAATAATTTGTTTTGCATATAGATTGAAGAGATATGGAGACAGGGCACATCCCTGATGAACTTCTTTCCTGATTTTGAACCGTGCAGTGTTTCAGTGCTTCCTGGCCCAAGTATAGGTTTTACATAAGCACAATCAAGTGTTCTGGGATTCCCATTCTCTTCAAAGTTAATCACAGTTTATTGTGATCCACATAGTCAAATACCCTTGCATAGTCAATGAAACACAGATAGACATTCCTCTGGTATTCTTTGCATTAGGGCAAGATCCATCTGACATTGGCAATAATGTCTCCAGTGCCACAATTCTCTGTACCGGTCCAATTATTTTTTTTAATAGTCTTCAGCATAATTTTACTTACATGTGATATTATTGATACTGTTTGATAATTTCCACAATCTGTGGGGTCACCCTTTTTTTTAAAAAATGGTAATAAATATGGATCTCTTCCAGTCAGTTTACCTGGTAGTAATCCTCCAGATTTCTTGGTACAACCTGGTGAGCATATCAAGGAAATCATCTGTTTGGTCAAATATACCAATTGTAATTAAATCAATTCCAGAGACCTTGTTTATTATCAATTCCTTTAGAGCTGCCTCATCTTCCTCCTTCATCATCAATGCCTCATGATCATATTTGTGTTGTGTACGGTAGAGTTGGATCTTCTTTGTCATTTTACTGACATTTTGCATTCTTGGTGGATGATATTTTTTATATCCTCCCACAGCCCATCTGGTCTTCATTTATTTTTGTTCAAGGTCTCAAATCAGTTCCTGAGATGGTTTTTAAATTTAGGTGGATTAGATTTAAGGTCATATTTTGATTCCATGACTTTGATTTAACCATCTTTCTCCATAGTTTGAGTTTGCATTTACTCAAGCAGTTGATGGTCTGTTCCACAATCAGCACGTGGCCTAGTTTCACAGCTGATATTGAGCTCTTGCAATGATTTTTCCACAGATGTAATCAACTGAGTACATATCATCAGTTGAAATTCATGTGAATAGTCTGCGTTTATGTTTCTTATAAAAGGGTTTTAGAATTAATAAATCATTGATTGTACAAAATTCTATCATTCTGCTTCCAGTTTCATTTCTGTCACCAAGTCCATGTTTTCTGGCTACTGATCCTTTTCCCCTGTTCTCAGTGTTTGCATTCCAGTCATCCATTCTTTTTAATGCATCTTGGTTACGTGTTTGGTTAATTTCTGACTGCAAAAGTTGGTAGAAATCATGTATTTCCTCCTCTTTGGCTCTGCTTTTTGGTGCATATATTTGAATGATAGTGGTATTTACCAGACTTCCTTGTATGCTTATGAATATTATCCTTTTGCTCACATTTCGAGATGGATCTAGAAATGACCTTCTTAACCATGCAAACATCCCCATTTCCCCCTCACCTTTTCATCTCCAGTGTCATATATCATATGATTGTCTAATTTAAAATTCCCCATACCAGTCCATTTCATTTTGCCAATACCTGATATGTCAATATTTATGCATTCCATTTCTTTTTTAACAAAATCCAGTTTTTCTACATTCATGTTTCTCACATTCCATGTTCCAATCATCAGTGTCTGCTTATAACTGTTTCCAAGAGAGAATTAAGAGCTGCAAGTTTAACATTTCACTTAACAACAATATTGTCCACCATCTGAAAAAAGTTGAATCATCTATTTTGTACAGTTGTATCATTACTTAAGGCTGGAACACTAATCCATACCACTTAGTCTATTAATTTAAGGCTTACCTAACTGATGGAATATGAGCACCATTAGTCATGATGTCTGAGGGTTTAAAGGAATGGTCAGATGACTGAGATAGAAAGGCATAATAGCTATATTTTTATATAGTAAATGTCTGTTAAAATGCTGATTTTTTCCCTGTGTGCTGTCAACTTGAATATGATTCACAGAAACATTAGGAACAACAGATCTGAATCTTGCCTTTTCCTGCACCATCCTCCTGATCTCTGCCATTATGAGGCCTTCTTTAATGAGTGTTAGATGTTTGTTTGTTTCCCACTGTATCTTACTTGGTACTTTCTCTCCTCACATGAGTTTTTGAAAGGCTTTTAATGGTGGTGCCTTCCTAATCACTAATAGTGATGTGTTTTTCCAGTTTGAACCACATAAAATACCCATTTCCATAACTGTAGTGAAACCCAGACAGGATCACTAAAAATTCTTTCTGGGCATAGTATATAGAATTCATTAGAGTGATGTTCTCTTTATTATGTCTCTGCTAACTGAGAAGATAAGAGCTGAATTTCTTGACAGCTATCTTGCCTAACCCAAGAAAAGAATTGGTATGATAGGTTGTCCAGAATCCAAATTATCTTCCAAACTGAATTCCCTATTATGAGACCATTGGAGAACCTAGAGTCCTACCTCCCATTTGAGAAACTAAAGTAGCCAAACGTTATATTCTATCCTTTAAGAACATGTCCCTGGAAATATATATCAGTGAGACTCTCCCATCTAAGACTTCAGATAGAAAGGTTATAGGATGTTGAAAAAATACTGATGATTTGCCACAACAATGGTGGACAAGAGACATTTAATGACTGCTGCAAGTGTCCAGGTATAGTTCTTTCCAAAATATTAGCAAAAAGTACTGAGTGGTGGAACAGTTAGGAAGTTCTTACCTAGACTTTTGTTGGAGTATGAACTTGGATATGTTCACAATTGTCTTAAAACACTTTGATATTTGCTGTTTTTCTATTAATGTTCAAGAATTGAGAGATGGAAAGAGACAGACATGTCTGATAATAAATTTTCTCTTTTTTTCTAATTTTAACCAAATACCCAGCTAGTAAGTAATCTTTAAAAACTCTTTTACTTCTATTTCTTTCGCCACCCTTTCATGTGAAGTTGAAATAAACAGGAAATAGTTATTCTCCTGTTTTTAGTATCTCTGATTTAAGAAATAGCAGATGAGGAATTATTAATGATTTAGCATTATTCATCCAATAAAAGCGAAGGTCAGAAATTAACCATGAAAAGGGAGTGGAGTTGAAAGATTGAGTGGGTCTAAATATTTTTGGCAGATGAAGTAGGGAAAATAAAACATAGTATAGTCAAAATTAGGGTCATGAAAAGAAAAAGATAAGAGAGAGGAAAGAAAGAAGGCAACACCCATCCTTCCTCTGGAATCAGCAAAGTTGTTGGCTCTGTGTAGAAATTAAAAAGTGCTTGCTCCTAGATTTTTATGTATTCCCAAGAATTCTGAGAAGGATGTAGAATGATGAAGAAGATGATAAAGAGAAAGTGTGATGCCACAAAATTTCAACAACAGTCCTTGCCAAAGGGGCCCTTTAGAGTAGTGAGAGAAGATCTTCACCCTGAAACCCACAGCATCCCTTTTCAGCAGGAAGTAGCTAAGAGAATATGCCGTCCCCTTTTCCTTATGAATCAGGGTGAAGTCTCTCTCAGGGAGGAGTGATAGGGAATGGCAAAGGACACACTGACAAAGGAGATTAATCAGAACTGGCTTTGACAAGTACTGTGGCAATTGGACAATTAAAACAGACTTACAAGGGGTGGGGGAAGAAGAACGAACTGGGGAGGAGGGTAGAAAAATAGTGGAACAATGAATGAATGAAAACCCAAAATCTCTGTAAATGTTCATTAAAATTAATAAAATTTAATAATTTTTAAAAAAAAAGGGAATGGCACTTGGTTCAAATTCACCAGCAGCTCCACAGGAGAAGGATGGGTACTCTCCTTCTGTGTGATTTACTGCTTCTGATAACCCAGTCCTTCAAAAAAAGATACTTTTCTGGGAGAGGTGGAGAGTCAGAGAAAGACCCTCAACAAGAGGGACTGACACAGTGATTGTAAAATTGACTAAAGCATATCACAGACAGTGAGGATGGTACAGCTTCAGATCTGTTGTTCGTAGTGTTGCTATGAGTCATAGTCTACTAGATGGCACCTATCAATAACAACAACAATTATCTAGTGCAGATTTCCCTCTCTCTTCTGTCTCCCTCTTACCACATACATATACACTTCCACCAACAGAGATGTCACATCTCTCAGTTTTTCACTGTCATTGAAACATGGATCCATGTATAAACCAGTCAGTCATTTTCTATGATCTTCATATGCATACACTGCTCTTTACCTTCTCAAGTGCTACTTAAAATGTCAGTGGTTTAAACGTATCAGTGGTTCCATGGTAAAAAAGTCTTAATAATCTGCTCCTGTAAAGATTGCTACCTTATGTGCCAGTTCTACTTTGTCAAATAGTCATTATAATAAGTTGTACATGATTTGACAGCACCTAGTAACACAAACCAAAAACCCTCACTCCTCGGTTTTTCTTAGAGTTATTTTCTTCTTACTTATGATTTGCTGCATTTTGATTAGTCACTAAATGGTGCCTGATCTCATTTATAGGTGCAGACACAAACAAGGATGTTCTTTGCAATCCTCGGCCTGGAACAATCTTCTCATTTCTCATTCAGAAAATTGATCTTCCTAATTCTGGCTTCTCCTTGTCTGGAATTGATTGTAGATAGCACTAGCTTTAATGATATATGGAAAGGGTCATCTTCAGAGAGTGACTGCTTACTTGTGAGTCTCTTTGTGAGTCAACACTGATTTCAGCCTAATCCCACTTGATAAGAATAACTAGTGACTGTGTTTCCCTCAGGAGTATTACAATTTTTCTCCTTTTTTCTATTAGTTTTAAGAACTTTTTTAAAAGCAAATTTTTGTAGAGCACCCATTTTGGGGGTCCAATACTGGAAGAGAGAACAAAGAAACTTAGAGAGAAACACAATAATTTCACCCACCCCCCCACTCATGTACTGAGACAAAGGATATTTAAATTGCCCTACAATTTCCTAATGTCTTCCCCAAGCTGGAAACAAACAGCTGATTTCACAGCTGATGACTGAGCCTTTTAAGGGCAGTTGCAAGAGTGCCCTGATGTGGGAAGCAGCTGTTCTTGATCCTCTGGGAAATTTACCAAACACTGATTGAGGACACAAGGCCTCGGATGGAGAGAGAGCAATCTATTCTCTGCCTAGTACAGGGAGAAAGAGTCAGCTCAAACCTAGGAACTCAAACCACCCTTATTTTCCTCAGTTAAGTCTATGAGAAAGTTAGAACAGACTTCTTACTTCATGTTTTTTATCTGGATTCTTTTCTATTTTTGAAAGTAAAGAGAACATTTATTTATTTTAGAAATGTAACATGAATAGAAAATTTTTTGTTTAACTGAAACACAAATATTTTCTCAGGACCATGGTATTGTTACTTCTAAAATGAAGGGATTCACACTAGACAAGGCCCCTTCCCAATCTAAATTGTTTGCTATTAGACCAGGATAGAAAGGAGCTGCGCTGCCAACCTCAAGGCACACTCAGTTTGAATCCACTAGTGGCTCAGCAGCAGAAAGATGGAATGACATCCTCCCGTGCAATTTAGTGCCTCTTAAAACGCACAGGAGCGTCAACTATGAGTCAGTTTTGACTTGATGGCACATAATGACATCATACATGATCATCACATTGTAACACAAAACAAAACAAAAGTGAGGACTTGACTCTCTTTTTAAAACGAGTTTATGTACTCCTTCACAATTTTCTCAGTGATTTCCCTATCCCTCTCATTCTGGAATTCCAATCATATGTTTGTTATTCCTTTTTCATGTCATCCCCCTTTGTTCTAATGTTTTCTTCACTTTCTTTATGTCTTATCTCTGAATTTTCTTCTAGTTTGTTTCCATTGAGGTTCTTGCTTTCCAGCTCACTGACTCTCTGCTTCATCTCTTCTGTTCTACCTTTTTGTCTTTCAAGCATTGGACACTTCTGTCACTTCAGTCTTAATATTCTGGATTGCATTTTCATGCCTTTCTGTATTTCTAGTACTTTGTTGGCAGTACCCTCTCTATCTTGTGATGACTTTTTAAGTTCTTGTACCTCTTTAGCTATAGTTTCCATTCTCTCTCTTTTTTTTGGCATTTTTTCCATATTTGCGCAAGTTTCTCCTCATCAATATATTTCTTCTGGCTCCGTGTCGCTGAAGCATTTGCTTTCTTAGTGGTTTCCATTGTTTCTTCTAGCATTTGCACTTCTTCCACAGCTGTTCAAATAACTATTCATCAATATATTTTTTTTTCTGGTTTTCTACCTCTAGGTTATAACCTTTATTTGTGGCTCCCATTTTATGGGTGGGTGAAGGGAGGGGTGGGGAGAGGAATGGGGAAAGATCTGGTGTGAAAAACAACGTATATGAACTTTGTAAGTAAATCAGTATAAAATAAAAATCTTATTTTAAGAAACATGAAAAAGAAAAAAGCAATTGTAATTAAAAAAAATATGTATTTTTGTCTTTTTCTGTTTCTGCACAAAACTTGAAGAAGTACCTGAACAAAATAAAGATAAACGTATCAGAGGAACATTGGGATTTATCTTGGAGAATGTATTTAAAAAGTGACTCTTTAGAAAATGATTGGTCGTTCTCCATAACTACCTAAGTGAAATTGATAAAAAATGATTGAAATTCTCCCAAGTAAAACTTCTCCGATGATCAAGATTGGGTTGACTGTCTAGCATGTATTCTGTCTTCTGGATGCTAGGAAAGGAGCTCTGGTGACATAATATGGAGTGATCTGCACTCCTAATTCAAAGGCTACTTTTCTCCAATAGCAGCTTCATGGGAGAAAGATGGGCAATCTCCTCCCACTGAGATTTGCAGGGCTGCTGTGAGCTGGAACCAAATCCAAAGCAGTGAGTTTGAGTTCTTTAGTTGAATATCAAGAACTTGCCAAGGAAAGTGTGACTAAGACATTTCTTCTGCCCCACCATTTCCTGAAGTACTAACCTTCAAGACCTTGGGATATTTGTCCACTGATTTAGTATGATATTCTTGCCCTACACTGACTAAAGTTATCAGATCAGCATCAGGAACTTTAATTCACGGGTTCTGCTATATGGAAAGAGAAATTGACGCCTGAAGTACATGGCACAAAGTGAGTGAAGATATTAATCAAATTATTGCACTAGTTTCATCAAGTTTGGTGACTTAAGACAAAATAATTTTTACAGTCCTGTAGGTCACAGGACCAATGTAGACTCATTGCATTAAAATGAAGGTGTTGCTAGGGCTGTGTTCCCATTTAGAGGCTCTAGGGGGGCAGGGCCTGTTTCCTTGACTTTTCCAGCTTTTTGAGGGCATCTGTATTCCTTGGTTTGTGGACTCTGCTCCATTTTAAAAAGCAGCATCAATGTGGTGTGTCTTTTTCATATTGCATCATATAATCCACTTCCCTCTTCTGTTTATAATATGACTACACTGAATGCACTCAGATAATCCAAAATAATCTTATTTTCTAGTCAGTGGATGAAATCTATTGTTATGGGGCAGATGCTGACTCATAGTGCCCTTACAGGGTGAAGAAGAACTGCCTTTGCTGGTTTCCAAGGCCATCATGTTTATGGAGGGAGACTTATCTTTTATTCTTATGAAGTGCTGGTGTGTTCAAACCTCCAACAGTTAACAATCATGCTTAAGTACTGCATTACCAGGACTCCTTAGTGACTTTAATTCTACTTGTACCCTCAATTCCTTCTGCCATATAAGCTCCATCTTTGGGAAGACATTATTTTCCCTACCGCAATGTGTTCAGCATTTACTCACCTCTCTCCTGTGACTTTTTAATTCCTTCTGGAGGTATCCCAGGACTCAAGAATTCTTGCTTCCCTAACTTTTGTGATCTCTTTTCCTTTGAGAGAAGAAGAATTGATGCCTTTGATTTGTGGTATTAGAGAAGAATACTGAGTTCCATGGACTGCCAAAAGAACAAACAGATATGACATGGAGGAAATGTGACCACAATGATTCTTGGAGACAAGGATGATGAAGCTTCACCTCTCCTTCTTTACACATGTTGCTAGGGAAGGATGTTCCTTGTAAAGGGACATCGTGCTTAGAAAGATATAGGGTCATCAAAAGAGAGACAGGCCCTCCAAAGAGATGGATTGGGACAATGATTGCGGCAATGGGCATTGTGTAAGAGATGATGAGGATGGCACAGGATAGGGCAGGCTTATAGGTTATAGGATAGGTTGTCATACTCGAAGTGACTGTACCTAACAAAAATGACAACTCTTTTGAGACTTTTGATTTTACACTCCAGATGAATCTCCTTCACATACAAAAAGCACTTTTCAAAACATGCCTACTCAGATCAAAACTTTTAAGTCAAATATGTAGAGAATGCCCATTTTAAAGGACAGTTTCCTAAGAAATGCTTTACTAATAAATGAATTATTTTGCAGAACAAGAAGCCAGAGGCTTAATTTACATTGTTCCAGAAACCAGACTGAGTCTTTAGGGGTAGAAATGACAAGACGGTTATTCTAAGCTGAATGTATAAAAATTCTTCTGAGATACAAAAATCAGTTGGATTTCTCTACAGTGACAAAGAGAATACAGAACTGGAACTAAGAAAAACAATACCATTCACAATAGCTAATCACAAGAGTAAATATTTGGTAATAAACTTAACCAGAAGCACAAAGGAAATTATAAAACATTACTACAAGAAACAAAAAGAGACCTGGAGAAGTGGAAGAATATCCCTTGCTAATGGATAGGAAGACTCAATATTGTGAAAATGGCGATACTACCAAAGGGAATTTACATGTTTCATGCAATCTCAATACAAATACCAATCCCATTGTCAAGGAGATGGAAAAGGTAATCTCCAATTTCATTTGGAATGGAAAGAAGCCCCACAGAAGCAAAGCACTCCTTAAAAATAGAAGAAAGGTAGGAGGTATTTCACTCCCTCTTTTCAAATCCTACTACACTGCCATGGTGGTTAAGACAGCATGGTACTGGTACAATGAGAGACACCTAGATCAATGGAATAGAATTGAGAACCTGGAGATCAGCCCATTTACCTAGGGTCGACTGATTTTTGACAAGGAGATGAAATCAGTTAAGTGGGGAAATGACAGCCTTTTTAACAAATGGTGTTGGCAAAATTAGAAAACTATCTGCAGAAAACTCAAACAATACCCACACCTCACACCATACACAAAAATCAACTTAAAGTGGATCAAGGACCTAAGACTAAAACCAAGAACTATACACTTTATTAGAGTAAAGCTTGGAAGAACCCTAGAAGCACTAATCTACAACTTAGTCTTCCAAGCATTCTGAAAAACCTACAAACAGGAGAGAATAAAATAGATGAGTGGGACCTTCTAAGAATCAAATCCCTATGCACATCCAAAAACTTCTACAACAGGATAAAAGGGGAAACCACAGACTGGGAAAAAATATTTGGTAATGACATGTCCGATAAGGGACTTATCTCTAGAATTTATATAATACGCAAGCACCACAACAAGATAAAGATAAACAACCCAATTGCAAAATGGTCACAGGATATGAACAGACACTTCACGAAAAACAACATTCAAATGGTGAACAAACACATGAGGATGTTCAAAATCCCTAGCTCTAAGAGAGATGCAAATCAAAACAACTATGTGATATCATATTGCCCTATTAATAATAGCAAAACTTAACAGAACAGCAAACAACAAATGCTGCCAAGGTTGTGGAGAAACTGGAATTTCAATTCACTGTTGGTGGGAGTGTAAAATGGTGCAACCACTATGGAAGGCAGTATGGCGCTTTCTCAAAAAGTTGCAAATAGAAATACCATTTGACCCAGAAATTCCACTACTGGGATGATACCCTAAAGAAACCAAAACTGCCACTCAAACATATATATGTACACTTATATTTATTGCTGCTTTGTTAACAGTAAGAAAGAGTTGGAATCAAGTCAAGTGTCCATCAACAAATGAATGGATAGAGAAGGTGTGGTATAGTCACATAATGGAATATTATGCAGCACTGAAAAATAAACAACTCATTAAATATTATACAAAATGGGTGATCATGGAGGACATTATGCTGAGTGAAATATCTCAGTCACAAAAAGACTTACTTTATAATTACTTTATAATGCCTCTTTTATAGAACAGGACTGATATGGGAGTTGGGGGAAAACTAAGAGAAGAGGGGATAAATAATGTACACAGCATTGAAACAGATGAGAGAGTAAACTGTATAAAACGAACGTATGATTAGGTATGATCACCAAGGCAGTGTAGTAGGATTTGAAATCAAAGAGTGAGATGTCTCTTACCTTGTTTCTCTTTTTAAGGAGTGCTTTGCTTATTCTGAGTCTCTTTCCATTCCAAATGAAATTAGAGATTGCCTTTAGCAAGTTGTTGAAGAATGGAGTTGGTATTTGTATTGGGATTGCTGTGAACCTATAGATTATCTTTGGTAGGACTGTAATTTTCTCAATATTGAGTATTCCTGTCCATGAGCAAGAGATATTCTTCCATTTACCAGGTCTCTTTTTGTTTCTTATAGTAATGTTTTGTAATTTTCTTTGAATAAGTCTTTTGTGTTTCTAGTTAGATTTACTCCTAAGTATTTAATCTTGTGATTAGCTATTGTGATGGGTATTGGGTTTTTTTTAGCTCCATTTTTACATTCTCTTTGTCACTGTAGAGAAAGCCAACTCGTTTTTGTATGTTAATCTTGTATCCTGCCACTTCTCTGACTTGGACAATTATGTCCAATAGTTTTCTTGCTGAATCTTTAGGGCTTTCTAAGTATACTATCATATTATCTGCATATAGAGATAATTTTACCTGCTCTTTGCCAATTTGGATACTTCTTATTTCCTTCTCTTGTCTTATTGCTACCATAGATTTCTAATATAATATTGAATAGGAGAGGTGATAGTGGGCATCCTTGCCCTAGTTCATGTTCTCAAGAGGAATGCTTTTAACTTCTCTCCATTGAGAACAATGTTGGCTTTTGGGTTTGCATATAGACTTTTTATGATGAGGAAATTCCCTTTTATTCCTATTTTGTTGAGTGTTTTAATCAAGAAAGGGTACTGTATTTTATCCAAGGCCTTTTCTGCATCTATTGACAGGATCATGTTGTTCTTGTTTTTTGCTTTGTTAATGTGATGTATTACACTGATTGTTTTTCTTATATTGAACCATCTTTGCATACATGTTATGAATCCCACTTGGTCATGGTGCATTATTTTTTTGATGTATCGTTGGATTCTATTGGACAGGATTTTATTCAGGATTTTTCCATCTATGTTCATGAGAGATATTGGCCTATACTTTTCAATTTTGGTGGTGTCTTTACCTGGTTTTGGTATCAAAGATATAGTATTTACTTTCTTTAATGTCCTATCCTTCCAGATAGTTATGAGAGAAATTTATACTTGTCTGTGGCTTTAGGAAAGAAATATAATTTCTCTGCACTCTACAACTGTGTTTTTCTATCCTTGGAAACATCTCCACTATTTAGTAAACTTCTTTCACTCAGTCTTTAGATAAGGGGGTGGTTTGCTTGACTGGTTTGTAATTTTGCATGCATATGACACTTGGATAAGGAGCTCTGGTGATTTAGTATGTTATTTGTTGGCCGGCTAACCAGAAGGTCAGAAATTCAAATACATCAGACAGTCTATGGGGGAAAGATGATAAAGTCTCGTTCCATAAATATTTACTTTTTTGAAAAGTAGATTGAGTGTCACCATGGGCTATATTAAATTGCACTACAGGGGGTCTATGTTTTAATTTTTTGGCATGTGAAAGACCACATACATATACTTCAAATAATTTTTTGTCCTTTTTAGACCTATCCTGTGTTTTATGTATTGGAAAATACGATGTCATATGCTTGGTGATTACCACTAGCAAGATGGAAAAAGAGTATATAACCTATCTGCACTGTCAGACTTGCATTTTGACCTGAAGAGAAGAGCTGTCACTATATTTATTTCTTTCCATTTCTAGTGAAATGGTGAGGAAATTGTGGTTATTTCATGTCTACCTTCTTAGAGTCAGTGTTGCCATCACTTTGGCACATTAAATTTTTCCCAATCTACGCGAGGAATAAAATGATATAATTCTTTCTTTTGTGGGTCTTTTGTGTTGGGGGTGGGGAGAAGGAAGCTAAGGCAAAGTGATCTTCCAAATTTAACACCTACTTTGCATGCTTTGTAACCTGAGAGCCTGACTCCTATAGATTGCATCCACCAGGATTCCTTAGGCTAGCTTTGGCCAATAAGAGGCAGATTCTGCCAGTGTATTAGAGATTAAGCTGACAGAAAGAGCAGAGTATTTATTTTCTTTATTTCCTTGGCTCTCTCTTTGATAAGAAAAAACTGACCATGTCTTTCACAGTTGTTATTTTGAAAACAGATGTTTCAGCTCTGTGATGTTAGCCTAAAAGTTGGTTAATTTTTTTTTTTTTAGCTATTAGAGTTAGGCCCTTCTGGTCTGAAGTGGCTTTAACTGAAGACACATGGTTCCTAAATCATCAACAGCTATAGTACTAGGGAAAGAGAAAGAGTGCTTTCCACACCTGACAGCAAGACTTGAGGCGAGCAAGACTTGTGGTGGCAGGCAAGATTTAAGGGAAACTGAAACAAGACCCTGGCGAGAGACTGGGTGGTGGATAGACTGTGGCATTACTGTGGAGAAACTGTGGCAAGGTGTAAGCAGAGGAGCCCTGAGATAAAAGTCAGTTAAAAGTGTGTGCTGTTTGTTCCAGATCAATGGAGATGCTGACTTATAACTACTCTGAAGCAAACCTTGCTGCATGATATGGATTTGACTGCTGAACTGAAACCAGAGCCTAGACTGAGGAGTTGTGCCTTAAAACTTGGGCTAACCACCGCTGGGAAAAAGTTGCCAGAGGCTCAACCCCCTGAGGAGGAAGAACTGGAAGCCTGGGTGAACGCCTTGCTTGGAAGAATATTTTGGGACTTTTTGGGAGAGAAATACTGGTCTGATCTGGTGTCTAAGAAAATTCAAATGAAACTCAGCAAAATAAAGCTCCCCTACTTTATGAATGAGCTGACGCTGACAGAACTTGACATGGGGGTGGCTGTGCCAAAAGTCCTTCAGGCCTTCAAACCTTACGTTGATCACCAAGGACTCTGGATTGATTTGGAAATGTCCTACAATGGGTCCTTTCTGATGACTCTCGAGACCAAAATGAATTTGACCAAACTAGGTAAAGAGCCTCTTGTTGAAGCCCTGAAGGTTGGAGAGATTGGCAAAGAAGGTTACAGGCCCAGAGCGTACTGTCTGGCCGACAGCGATGAAGAATCTTTCAGCGCTGGTTCCTCGAATGAAGATGACGCCCCAGAGCCCAGTGGGGGAGACAAACAGCTCCCCCCAGGGGCTAAAGGGTATGCTGGAGGTCATCGAACAAGCAAGATCATGAGATTTGTGGATAAAATTACCAAGTCAAAATATATCCAAAAAGCAACAGAGACAGTTTATAAAAAAGAAGACTGAGGAGGTGTCCAACACTCCCCTGCTGCTGACCGTGGAAGTGCAGGAATGCAGAGGCACCTTGGCGGTGAACATTCCTCCGCCCCCCACAGACCGGATCTGGTACGGTTTCCGGAAGCCACCATATGTGGAGCTAAAAGCTCGGCCAAAACTCGGAGAGAAGTGACTTTGGTTCACATGACAGACTGGATAGAGAAGAAACTGGAGCAGGAGTTTCAGAAAGTTTTTGTCATGCCAAACATGGACGGTGTTTATATCCCGATAATGCATTCAGCCATGGACCCACGCTCCGCCGTCTTCTCTCCTCAAAGAGCCTGTTGTGGAGGCTGCTGATCAGCTGTGATGGGGAAGAGATGGTGTTCCCACTATTACGAGATCAAAGCTCAGTGTGGGCTCCTTGGCTGCCAGCTGTGCCGTAGCATTGGCCTTCACTCGTGCCACAGCTGTTTCTCAAAGGACCGCTTCTACCCTCTGCCCGCTGGTGCCCATTTCACTGTGAGGTGCCATTCCACGCGTCCAGTGACAGATGTCTGGCTTGCCTGCTGCAAAGCTTTGATTCTAGGCGAAGGAGATGCGGAAGAATCATCTCATCACAGGTTATAGAAGTTACAGGTGACTCACACCGTGGCTTTTTCTTAAAGTCTCCCAATTTTTGTGACAGCACAAGAGCACACTAAGAGCAAAGCTGTACAACTGGAAGGCTTCCCCTTGCCTTCTCGACTCCTCCAAAGCTTTTCCTCAAGCAGCCAGTGCACAATGAACTTTTTCCCCCCTCTTGTACAGTTTATATGCTGGACTGCAGCCCTCCACACTCTAGAGAAAGGCAGGGTGGGGATGTGTGTGGAGGGCGTGGAAACTCTTGTGCCATCTCCTTGGTGGTAGAGAGATACGCATAGCATCTTCTTTCCATATTAAATTGTGCATTTTGGAAGCAAGTAGCCATAGAACACACACATACTCTCTTATCAGCTGGAGTGAGGACAGTGGAATCGATGTGACATTTAGGCAAATCCATGAGATCAAACCATCTCGAGCCTTTTACCAGTGGGGTACAACCGCCGTTTGCAGCTGAGTCCTGAATGTGCTCCCGTGACACAAGTACATGGGAATGTCAACACTGCAGTGACTGAGTGTTGTCCCTCATGAAAATGGGGGCACTGGGAGAGTGCAAGGCGAGAACGCAGTCAGTCTGTCCATCTGGCATTTGCTGTCTGCTCCTATATTTCACATAGGAATCCAAATGCTTCATTATCTAATGAATCGGTTTGGGATCACTGTGTGGGCAGTTTCCTTTTCCGATGGCCAAAACTGAGAACTGCACTCTTAAGTGAGAGTCAAGACCAAAAGTTTGCTCAACATCCAAACACTACACATCTCAAAACGTAACGGTGACCTTTCCTTACTGTTGCCAAATTTATTCTGTGCATTTGTGTCAGAATGTTTAGTTTACAAGTTCAGAGGCTCCCTCTAATTCTTATTTGCTTTGAGAAGTAAACAGTTACTTTTTGTTTAAAACGGCATTTGATGTCAAAATTACCTTAAGTAACTTGATAATTTACATCCGTGGACAGTTAATAGTGGTTTTTTAAACAGCACCTTGCCTGGACACGACTTTAAAAAATTTTAATATATTGACAAAATATATTTGAAATCTAACTGCATCATTTTAATTGTACCATTAAAACATTTGACTCAAAATGTTGTTTGACCATTCAAAAAAAAAAAACAAAAAAAAAAAAACCAAACAACAACAACAAAACCAAAAAACAAACTTGGGCTAAAACCTGCATTTGGATTTGTTGATATTCTTTGCCTCCTCTACTCTCCAATATCCTTCCCTAATAAACCCCATTCTCAGTATTACAACTCTGAGTCTCTGAATCAGCAATGAATAAACAAACCTCTTCTTATTGGTGTGGCTCTAGAAGCACCATGGGTCTGGGCTATGGGCTGTTTATCTGCTTTCCACTCTGGGGCAGTGAGGGGTTGTGCTATTTTTATGCCCTCTGGCTTTTTCAGAGAGATAGCTCATGACTCTGTGCCTCTGTGTCTCAATTTCTACCCCTGAGACAAGCTCTTAATTGACAGCCTTCTGCTAACGCCTGAAGATATTTCTAGACCTGAATAGATTTACTCATCTTTTGTTAGTTGTCCTTTATTCTGCCCTCACTTGTTTAAATGTGGTACTATGCCACTAACTGGTGGTTTTCAACGGTAGACCTTTTGGTTAGCAGCTGGACACAAACACTCCATTGCCTAGCTAAGCTTCTTATTTCTCTTCAATAAACTCTCTTCAAATACTCCTCCGCCCCTTTTTTCCCCTCACCACAAGCCTGGTTGATAACATCATTATCATAAAATCTAACATTTATTGAGCACTTACTATGTGTCAGAGGAGCTCTGGTGTAGTCTGCAGTTTGTTTCACCGCTAGCCAAGTAATGTGTGCCTCTGGTAGTTTAAATCCACTAAGGACTCCTCAAGGGAAAGATGAAGAGTTTTCTCCAATTAACATTTACAACTTCAGAAGCCCAACAGAAGGTTACTATGCACCAAAGTCCACTTGATGTAAGTAGGTTTATTATGTGTCAAGTACTGTCTAAACACCTTAAATAAGCTCATTTTATGCTCTTGGCCTCTCTATGAGGTATATATTATTGTTTATCCATTTTACCAATCAAAATACTGACATTTAGATGCATATAGAAGGTTGTTCAGGCTTACTGGTTTACTTAAGTCAGTAAGTGTCCAAGAGAGGATTTTCTTCAGGTTTGAATGTAGGACTTGAGGTTTTTGAGAGAGGACAATAAAGTAAGGATAGAAAAAGATAGATTATGAAATATTAAATGAGTTAGAAATATTAAATGACTTACCAAAGATACATAATCCCTCCATGTTTGCATTTCTTTATTTTTATAATGATAATTATTACTTTGCTTTTGTCATTTAGAGAGGTTTTTTGCAAGCAACAGAAATGTTTCAACTGATCAAAAAGGAATCTAGCACATTCTAAAGGACTCAGGATGCATGAAAAAATGGACAGTTTCTCTAGGCCACCAGTTGAGAGGAACCAGTAGAAGTTTTCCATCAGTGACTGACTGATCTCAAGGTTTCTCTGGAGAAAGCATCTTCTTGGTCTCACATGTATTACAAGTCTTTATCTTTAACCACGCAGAATAAGTCACCAAGTCTGCATTCAGTGATGAAAGTTAATCTCCTTTTGAAAAATGTGATCTTATTGGAAAGAAGGGGTAGATGACAATGTTATAAAGGCAAAAATTAAATACATAAAACCTGCTATTACACTTTTTAGTAGAAGTAAAAGAGATAATGGAGACAAAGCAATTGGCACAGGGTTCAGGACTTTCTGTTCCCTCTTGAGAGAGCATTCAGAAAGTGGGAGTTTGATTGCATTGGGAAGAATAGTGATAGAAGACATTTATCTTTCATTAACTGTATCTGTTGAATATATTCTGATGGTCTATCACAGGAAAAGGTTGATGTATACTTTCCTCTTCTGCCAGTGACAATTCTTGATGCCCATATCTCCAAATCCTCTATTGTCTACAGGCTTCTCTCAAAAGCTTGTGCCTGTTTTGTCTCCCTGTGATGTGATTTATCTTACTATTGTTGAACATCTATTTCCCCCAATATTTTTTTCTGAAGAAGAGCATATTGAAAAGCTGATGGAGTTAGGTAATGAACAACATTAATACACTACCTATATTCAACTATTGATATATTAGTGTATTTGTTTTATCCCATATCTAACAATATTCTTCTATTTTTCATATGGCATTAGGAGCCATTTTCTTTCAGAAGTGGAAGGCTAGTCTGTATTAGTCCGGATATATCTGAAAATTAGATAATGAATAAGGAAGAATGAGAAAGAATTTATATCCTTGATTTGTGATTATGGAGAAGAGTATTGAATATGCCATGGACAAATCTGTCTTAAAGCAAATTCTACCAGGATGCTCATTAGAGGGAAGGATAGTGAAACTTCATCTTATATACCTGGGGCATATTGTCAGGAGGTCCTTGGGGAAAGTTATCATACTAGGAAAGGTAAAGCTATCAGTGAAGGAGAAAACTCTCAACAAAATGGGTTGACTTAGTGACTGTAATACTGAGCATGGTGAGATCAGGAGGATGGTGCAGGGTGGAGCATGGTTCTGGTCTACTGTTCACTAGCTTGCTATGAAATCTAGTTGATTCAATGGCACCTAACAACAATCAATCATCCATCCATCCATCCATCCATCCATCCATATACGCACCTTATTTGATAACATTGTGTCTTACTGGGTTTAAAGATATTTTCTTCTAATGAGCCCAGATATTAAAAAATTTTTTTGTTTGTTGATTGCCTTCGAGTTGAACCCAACTCATAGTGACTCTATGAACAAAAGGCTTAACCCCCCTCTACAACTATCAACATTTATCAAAGTTTATAGAGTTTCTAGAGGCATGTTATTTAGGAAGTGGATGCCACTCCTGCTTCCAACTACATTATATCTTAACCAAAAGTCCGAGAAGAGATTGTTGTTGTTGTTGTTGTTTTGTACCATCAAGTTGCCTACGACTCATAGAGATCCTATGTACAACAGCCCTAAACCCTGCTCTATCCTGTGCCAATCTCATTGTCTTTAACACACCTACCCCCATTATGCCAGTTACTGAATCAATCACCTCATAGAGAGTCTTCCCCTCCCCTGCTGACCCTCCAACCTCCCAAATATGACATCCTTCTCCAAGGACTGGTTCCTCATTGCAACATGTCCAAAGTATGTCAGATGAAGCTTCAAAATCCTTGCCTCCAAGGAGCAGCCCAGTTTAACCCTCTCCAGGATGAATCTTTTGTTTTCTTAGCAGTCCATGGTACACTCAATACTCTTCTCCACTGCTCAAAAGCATCAATTCTCCTTGTATCCTCCCTAGTCATCATCCAACTCTGACACAAAATAAGTGATTGTAAATACCATGACCTGTATCAGAGGCACCTTAGTTTCCATAGTGACACCACTGCTCTTCAGTACTTCGGAGAAGTCCCTAACAGCAGACTTTGCCATTGCAATACATCTTTTAATTTCCTGGCTGCTGGTGCCAAGAATGTTGACTGTAGAGCCGAGCAAACTAAAATTGTTAACTATCTCAATCTCTTCACCATCCATCCTGATGCTGCCAATTGGTCCAATGGTGAGAATCTATCTTTTTGATATTGAGCCTCAAGCCATATTGAAGGCTGCAGTCCTTGACCTTCTGCAGCAAGCGATTCAGGTCCTCCTCAGTTTCAGCAAGCAGGGTTGTGCCATCTGAATAACACACATTGTTGATGAATCTTCAACCAGTCCTGATGCCACACTTGGTAACAGCAGTTTCCCTAACAGCAGACTTTGCCATTGCAATACGTCTTTTAATTTTCTGGCTGCTGTTACCAAGAGTGTTGATTGTGGAGCCAAGCAAACTAAAACTGGTAGTTATTTCAATCTCTTCACCATCCATACTGATGCTGCCAATTGGCCCAGTGGTGAGAATCTTTGTTTTCTTGAAGTTGAGCTTCAATTCATATAGGAGGCTGCAGTCCTGGACCTTCTGCAGCAAGCACTTCAGGTCCTTCTCAGTTTCAGCAAGCAGGGTTGTGTCATCTGCATAATGCAGGTTGTTGATGACTCTTCCACCAATCCTGATGCCACATTCCTCTTCGTGCAGCCCAGCGTCTTGGATGATCTGTTCTGCATACAGATTGAAAAGGTATGGAGACAGAATACATCCCTGAAGGACCCCCTTCTTGATTTTGAACCACGTAGTGTCTCCTTGCTCTGTTCTGACGACTGCCTCTTTGTCCAAGTATTGGTTTCGCATTAGCACAATCAAATGTTCTGGGATTCCCATTCTTCTCAAAGTCAGTCACAGCTTGTTGTGATCTACACAGTCAAAACCCATGTGCATGTGATATCATTGATATTATTCTATAATTTCCACATTCTGTTGGATCACCTTTCTTTGGAATTGGAACAAATATAGATCTCTTTCAGTCTATTGGTCACATGGTTGTCCTCCAGATTTCTTGACAGAACTTGTGAGCACATCTGGGCAACATTTTTTAGTTTAAATATGTCAATTGGTATACAATCTATTCCTGGGGCCTTATTTTTTTTGCCAATTCCTTCAAAGCAGCTTGAACGTCTTCCTTCTTCACCACTGGCTCTTGTTTATACGTTGTTTCATGAAATTTTTCTGTGTCTGCCAATTCCTTTCTGTACAGTGACTCTGTATACGCTTTGCATCTTCTTTTAATACTTCCTGGACCATTCAGTATTCTGCCTAAAGCATCCTTAAGTATAGCAACTCAAGGTTTGAATTTGTTCATCAAGTTGTTGAGTTTAAGAAATGCTGAGCAAATTCAGCCCTTTTGATTTTCTGACTCCAGCTCTTTGCACATTTCATTGTAATATTTTACTTTGTTTTCCTGCACTGCCTTTTGAAATTTTCTGTTCAGCTCTTTAATATCTTGAATTCTTCCCTCTGCTTTGGCTTCTTGGTGCTCTAGTGCAATATTCATCTCTTCTGACATCCATTTTTGTCTTTTATTCCTCCCCTGTCCTTATAATGACCTTTTCACTCTTCCTTTATGATACTCTTGATATCCTCCCACAATTCATCTTGTCTTCGCTTATTGGTGTTCAAGGCCTCAAACCTGTTCCTAAGATTCTGTTCTGAAATTCAAGTGGGCTAGATTCAAGTTCATATATTGGTTCCTATGGATTTGATTTAATTTTCCTTAGCTTCAGCTTGAACTTGCATATGAGTAGTTTATATTGGTTCCTATGGATTTGATTTAA
>NW_006399811.1:16560966-16580439 GCF_000299155.1 Elephantulus edwardii | reverse complement strand
TTGGCAGTAGGAAACACATAGACTATTATGGAGATTGATTTTGGAATTTAGATGCACTCTTATTGATTGTGCTTGGCCGTACATGTTCATACTCTGCTCCATAATTTTCAGGGAGATTTCACATCTGATTCATAAGCCCTAGAGCAATCTAAGATTCCAAGAAAGAAGCTTCTGTGTAAGTGCTGCATGCAAATCAATTGTGCCACTGGAGCTCCCCAAGATTCTAATCTTGATAGTTAGATAAGCATTTAAAATACTAATGGTTGTATAGATAACATGGTAGTTTAATTATCTCAAGTTGCACTTGATTCTTATATGACTTGGTTTCACTGTGAGATTTTGTGGCTTTGATTCAAGCCCTTGAATACAAGATTCAGGCATTTGGGATTTTTTTTTATTTGGAAAACATTCCAAAGACAGTTTTGAGCCAGAGCTTTTCAAATTCTAACTGCAAAGGTAATGAAATGGTGGGAACATACCATATCGTATCCATATCTGAAGTACAAACACAAGTAAGTTTACATTCAACTCTAAGACAAATTTAAAATGTAATTCTGTCACATAACTTTATTATCTTCATTTCATTTAGGTGTACTAATAGGGATGAAAGTATATGTTTAAATAGCACTACAGGATAGACAGAATTTGACAAATGGCTGGGGAAAACTAGCTAAAGAAAAAAGAAATGAGATAATAATTCTGTCAGTGGGAAAGAGAAATCTAACAGAGAGAATATTTGAACATACATTAAAGCCTAAAGCATGTCAACACAGAGGAAGTAAAAATGATATGTATGTAGGTAACAGTATAGGAAAGACGTGTGAACAATGCCTAAATAATCTACTACAAAGTTAATGGAGAGGAGGATTTAGTAAATTCAGCCTGGAAATTCTCAAAGCATGATGTGACAAGGACTGACTCAAAGCAACAGAATATAAGCAAGAATCAACGGATTCTAGAAACATCTAGCTTGTTGATTACTTAGAAAGATTTACATAGAAATGTCAGTGATGTCATTCTGACTCATTGTAACCTTACATACAATAATATAAAACATTGCCTAGTCTTGTACCATCCTCATAATTTCCAGTATGTTTAAGTCTGTTGTGTTTACTTTGCCAATCCATTTCACTGAGGGTCTTCCTAACACTCTTTAGCCTTCTACTCTCCTAGACACAATGTCCTTCTCTAGTAATTTATCCTCCCATATGTCCTAAGTGATTCAGAGGTTTTGTTGTGGATGTCCTCAATGGAATAGGTTGACACAGTGACTGTAATAATGGCCCCAAGTTTATCAGAGATTATGAGGATGGCACATGATAGGGCAAGGTTCAAATCTATGGTTCATAGAGTTAGTATGAGTTGTAGTTGACTCAATAGTACCTAACAACAACATACTTCAGGAGAAGCTAATATCACCTCCAGCTCCAGGAATGGACTCTTATTTGCTTAAGTTAGTCAGCACAGCCACTAGCCACAGTTCATGGGTCCAGAAAGTCATGTGACCTTTATGAAAATATTTGAAAGAAAAATACTCTTTTCTTCTATATGATGTGCTCCCTATATGGGATGCTTAAAATTTCTGCAGTGACATTGACATCACGAAGGAGGACAATCTTAAGCTGAAATTGACTGCATGGAAAGGAAAGAGAATGCAGAGATGGAGAAAAAAAATGGATCCCCGAAGATAGAATTCAGCCACTGGGTTAGTGTCCTCTAACGTCCACAAAATCCCCAGACTTAACAAATTTGGCCTCATCAATATACAACTACAGGTTGATGACAATGTTGGTGCATTCAGCAGGTATTATAACTAATTGGCTCAAATTTCATTCTATATTTGAGAATAATCTCTTAGTACATCACTTGACATACAGAAGATTCTTAATTAAAATATTGAATGGAGAGTAAAATTACCATTTCATCCGACATATATTTTTGCTAACAATCAAGGCTCAAAGAAAAGGTAACATACCGTATATTCATTAGCAGAAGAAGTAAGGAAGAATTTTTAAAATGCTCAATTAAATGGGGTGTATTTTCCCTAAGGAACCTGGTGACACAAAAGTTAAGCACTTCAATGTTCACCACAGAAATGACTGTTCAAACCCGTCCAGCAGCTCTGAAGGAAAAAGACCTTGCAATCTCTTCCCGTGAAGATTCAGCCTAGAAAATCTTACAGTGCAATTCTACTTCGTCCTATGGGGTTGCTATGAGATGAAAATTGGCTGAATAACAAACAACTAATGATATCAACGCAATATTTTCTTACATTCATCCACTATGATCATAAATAAAATACCTACAGAGATAGGAATGTTGTTGTTATGTGCCGTCAAGTTGCCTGCGACTCATAGCGATCCTATGTACAACAGTCCTAAACCCTGCTCTATCCTGTGCCAATCTCACTGTCTCTGACACAACAACTTCCAATACCCTACACTACCCAACACTGAACCAATCCATCTCATTGAGACTCTTCCCCTCCTGCACTGTCTCCACACTCTTCCAAGCATGACGTTCTTCTCCAAGGACTGGTCCCTCCTAGCAACATATCCAAAGTATTTCAGATAACGCTTCACAATCTTTGCCTGCAGGGAGCAGCCTGGTTTAACCCTCTCTAGGATGAACCTGTTCTTTCTCTTAGCAGTACATGATATATTCAATACTCTTCTCCAACACCACAACTCAAACGCATCAATTCTCCTTCTATCATCCCTAGTCATTATAGGAATAGTGGTCAGAAAAGGTGCGCCTGATAAAGGCCATGGTTTTTGCAATTACTTGTTATGCATCAGAGAGTTGGACAATGACTAGGGAGGATAGAAGGAGAATTGATGCCTTTGAGCTGTGGTGCTGGAGAGGAGTATTGAATGTACCATGGACTGCCAAGAAAACAGATTCATCATGGAGAGGGTTAAACCAGGCTTCTCCTTGGAGGCAAGGATTCTGGGGCTTTGCCTGACATACTTTGGACATGTTGTAAGGAGAGACAGGTCTTTGGAGAGGGACATCATGCTGGGCAGAGTGGAGGGACAGCACAGGAGGGGAAGACCCTCTATGAGGTGGATTGATTCAGTGACTGGGCTACTCGGGATGGGTGTGTCAGAGGCAATGAGATTGGCACAGAATAGAGCACGGTTTAGGGCTGTTGTACATAGGGTTGCTATGAGTCGCAAACGACTCGACGGAACATAATAACAACAATAACAACATTCTTTAAAATTATTCCAATGCAAGCAAGATTCTACTCAAGATTATCCAAAAACAACTGGAACAGCACATTAGCAGAGAACTTCCAGAAGTCCAGGCTGGGTTTATAAGGGTACTAGGGATATTTTAGCTAATATTAGTTGGATCTTAGCTGAAAGCAGGGAATACCAGAGGAATGTCTATCTGTGTTTCATTGATTATGCAAAGGCATTTGACTGTGTTGATCATAACAAACTGTGGCTGACTCTGAGAAGAATAGGAATCCCAGAACACTTGATCATGCTAATGTGAAACCTATACTTGGACCAAGAGGCAGTTGTCAGAACAGAGCAAGGAAACACTGCATGGTTCACAATTGGGAAGGGCGTATGCCAGGGATGTGTCCTGTCTCCATACCTTTTCAACCTGTGTGCAGAACAGATTATCTGAGAGACTGAGCTCTATGAGGAGAAATGTGGTGTCAGGATTGGTGGAAGATCTATCAACAATCTGCATTATGCAGGTGACACAACCCTGTTTGCTGAAACTGAGGAGGACCTGAAGTACTTGCTGCAGAGGGTCAAGGACTACAGCCTTCAGTATGGACTGAGGCTCAATGTCAAGAAGACAAAGATTCTTACCACTGGACCAATTGGCAGCATCAGGATGGATGGTGAAGAGATTAAGGTTGTTCACAGCTTTAGTTTGCTTGGCTCCACAGTCAACACTCTTGACACCAGCAGCCAGAAAATTAAAAGACATACTGCAGTGGGAAAGTCTGCTGTTAGGGACCTCTCCAAAGTACTGAAGAGCAATGGTGTCTCTCTGGAAACTAATGTGCCTCTGATACAGGCCATGGTATTTACAATCACTTGTTATGTGTCAGAGTTGGACAATGACTAAGGAGGATAGAAGGAGAATTGATGCCTTTGAGCTATGGTGCTGGAGAAGAGTATTGAGGGTATCATGGACTGCTAAGAAAACAAACAGATTCATCCTGGACAGGGTTAAACCGGGTGGCTCTTGGAGGCAAGGATCCTGATGCTTCGTCTGACATACTTTGGATCTGTTGTAAGGAAGGACTGGTCCTTGGAGAAGGACATCATGCTTGGGTGGGTGGAGGGACAGCATAGGAGGGGAAGGCCCCCTCTAAGGCAGATTGATTCGCTGACAGGGGTAATCGCGATAGGAGTGTCGAAAATAGTGTGATTGGCAAAGGACAGAGCAGAGTTTAGGGCTATTGTACATAGGGTTGCTATGAGTCGCAAGAGACTTGACGGCACATAACAACAACAGCAACAGTTCTTAAGAAACTGAAGTTAGTATTCTTATTCTTCTTCTTCTTTTTTTTTTTTTTTTAGATTGAAGAAACTACTTACAAGGAAAAAAAGAAGACTCTCAGTGAATGAGGTTCTGTGAATTCAAACAGACTCAATGCCTCTTGAAAACATCAACACTGTTGTATTAGAGTTCATGTGTGATGCCGACTCTTCTAGGGAACTATCATGTGTCCAAGCTTCACCTCTCATACTTTGGACATATTGCTAGGAGAGGCTGTTCCTTGGAAAAGGAGATCATGCTTAGAAGGGTAGAGGACCAGCGAAAGAAAGGAAGAGTCTCATTAAGATGGATTGAAACGCTGACTGCAGCGATGTGCTCAAGTGTATCTGAGAAGGTGAGGATGGCACAGGATACGACAGCATTCAGACCTGTGGTTTACAGGGTCGCTATGGTACTTGACTAGATAGCACTTAACAATAATACCGTAATTAACTACCTTTCCTTTCCCAAAATGTGTATCATAAACTAACAACCTTGCCAAAATACTTGAAAAATCTGCAAATATAAATTACTTGATAAATATCCCAAAACTAGATAGATAGAAGGAAGAAGAGATAGCCTGCTCTGGAAGGAATAATTCCTTTGGTCTTTATTTCCTTGACTTGTGTGCAGGTTGGTAAATAAGTTGCCAGTGAATGACATCGAGAAGTCTTATGATAATGTTTCTGAAAAATTTTCAGAAGTCAAACAGGGCTTAGTTCTGGATGATAAACGAGGTCATCAAGTGAATACACTAATTTTCAAGGTATATTGTGTGTAGGGAAATAGAGGTTTTATTGTTGGTTTTTTAATGGACTAAATATATTAACTTTCTGGTGGTTCATTTCCTTCTGAGAGCAGTAGAGTATCTCATTTATCAATACTATGCATAGCCTCTAAGTGTGTGTGGTGTGTTTCTAGGATAGAGATAGTTAATAAATATGGTGTAAATTAGAAATAGTGGTTCACCTATAAAATAGAATAAATGAGATGAGCAGTGTGATTAAATAAAGGAAATCGTTTATTCAGTGCCTTTTACACTATGGCAAGATCCTCTAGAGCTATAAGCAAGGCACCAGAGTATTTTATTTAAAGGAAAACAGAAAAGAAAAAAGAGGCCAGCGATTAATAAATACATGTTGACCTCTATAGCGCACCCCAGGAGAACATAGGTCAAGACTCCCATTGAAGTAATCTATTATGAACCTGTTACTATGAGTACCAAGTATACAGAGAGATGAATGAAAGACCTCTGCCCTCCTGGGGCTTGCACTCTCTTTAAGGAAACAGACTATACATGTAGAAAGATAAAATATGATGCACAGTATTGATATCTAAGGGATACGAGAGTTCCAGTCCTGATGCTACAGGATCTCAGAGGATCAAGTGAGATTGGGTAGCTGGGGAATAAAACATGAATTTGAACTGACTTTTATAGAGAACAGTGCTGATTGTTTGCACAAGTCAATATGTGTGTGAAAAAAAAATCAGAAGGGGGGGAAGGACAGATGGATTCGTACCTCTTCTTCCTGAGATACCACAGAATCCCTGAATGGCTGAAAAGTAAATTCTACAATTTTGTTTCAAGTGACAAAGAAACTATTTGAAGAAAATAAGATAAAATTCTAAAAATCCTTAAAGAGAACAATTATATTGTAGTGCTGATATACACTTGCTACTTTTGAATATACTTGCTACTGCACTTCAAAATATTTAAAATGGAAAACTATAGCTTTAATTATTAGTAGCTATTGTTGCTGTTATTAGGCCCCTGCAAGCTGACTAGGACTCAGTGAGTTTATGAACAGATCTCAACCTTGCCCTGCTCTGCACCATCTTCTTCATGCTCAAGCCCATTGTGGTAGTCGTGGTAATCCAGCCCACGAGGGTCTTCATAGTAGCTACTGCTGTTGTTGTTGATTGCCTTTGAGTCAAGCATGACTCATAGCAACCCTGTGAACAAAAGGCCTGAAGCCCCTCTACAACTATTGACATTTATCAAAGTTCATAGAGTTTCTGTAGGCAAGTTGTTTAGGAAGTGGATGCCACTCCTGCTTCCAAATCCTAAAAGGTAATACAAGTTATTTTCAAAAACTAAAGGGGGGAAGAGGCAGATGATCACCTGAGATCTAAATTCACTCCAGGCACAATAGGAAACCATTAGAAAATAATTTTCTGGCTTTCGGGGGCGATTCTACTCAGGAATTTCATTAGATAATTAATCATCAGTTACCAGGACCCACCCATGTACATGCTTTGCCAGCTGACCCTCTACTTTGTTGTCATCTGCCGTGTTGCCAGCTCAGGCTTCAACATCATCATGCAGACAGAAAGGAAAAAATGATGATATGGGAAATGATGATGACATCTTCTGTAAGTGTCAAATATCCCAGAGGTTTTTTCCTGGAATTGCTGAATGGTTTCCTTTATAGTGAGCAACAACTCTTAATGAAGGGAGTGCTTGAGGTCATCTGCTCTGAAGAGTCTTATTAAAGACAAGTTCAGTATCTTTTCAACTGCCTTGAAGCAATAACATTCTTATTATTTGAAGTGTTCAAGCAATGTGCTCAAAGTTAAAATAGTCATCTTACCCTTTTTCATTCTTCCTTATGTCTCTCCACAAGACTGTTGTCTTTAAAAAAAAATATGACGTGACTATCTATCCAGCGACCCAAGCCAGATGCCCTGGTGTCACTCCAGATATCTTTTTTTTAATTGTTGTCATTGAGTACCTTCAAGTCAGAACTGACCCAGAGTTGACCCTCTAGTGGGTTTTCAGAGGCAATTTAATTGCATGGGAAAGATTGTTCCTCCTTCTCCTTAAGAGCAACTGGTGGATTTGAACTGCATACTTTCAGAATTGCAGTGCAGCTCTGGACCACACTCCCTCTTTTTTCTACCCCTTTAGCCTTTCTGCAGTCTTTCTCCCCAGCCCCATTTCTATTGCTACTGCCTACTACCATTGTTCAACTGGAATATGAGAATAGTCTACTTTCTGAGCTCCTTTGCTTTCCTCTTACCCATCCTCAATGATGAGTCAGTCCTTTAAAAAGACCATTCTGCTTTTGTTGTTAGTTACTATAGAGTTGGCTCCAACTCCTGGTTGACCCTACATATGACAGAATGAAATGTATGTAAGTCCACTGCTGTTGCCATGTCAATCTACCTCGTGGAAGGTTTCCACTTTCTGTTGACCTTCTACTTGATCAAATATAATGTCTTTTCCTAGTGATTGATCTTCTTGATGACAACGGAAAAGTAATCAAGATACAGTCTCACCATCCTTGCTTCTAAGACTTCTGGCTGTACTTCTTAAGTAGTTTTTACCCAGCATCACAATGAAAATGCAATAATTCTTCTGCCTTTATCATTCTATCTCTTTCCCACTAGCCCTTATTTGGATCTTTCCTGCTTTTGAAGTAGAGTGTGAACCACTGAATAGTCATAAAAATGTCTTTATGGGTTGAACTCTAAAGAGTACATCAACCTTACTTCTTACCGTATTCTGTTTTGTATGCCCCTCAGCCTAGCCATGTCAAATAATTTTCATGTTTTCTGAATGTATTCCACTTTTTTCCTGATCTGGTGGCTTGTGCTTCTGTTGTTGTTATGTGCCATTGAGTCACCTGTGGCTGGTAATAACCCTATGTGTAATAGCTCTCAATCCTTCTGTCTTGAGCCAGTCTCACTACCTCTGCCACACTTGCCCCTATAGCCCCAGTTATTATGTCAATCCATCTCATTCTGGGTCGTCCTCTCCTGCATTGTCCCTCCACCCTTCCAAGTATGATGTCCTTCTCCAAGGACTGATCCTTCTAGACAACATGCCCAAAGTATGTCAGACTGCACTTCAAAATCATTGTTTCCAAGGCACAATTTGTTTTCACCTCACTCTGACGCAAATAATTGCAGAGTAGGGCCTGGCTCTGGTACACCTTAGTCTTTAGGCTGACATCGTTACTCTTCAGCACTATAGAGAAGTTCCTCACAGCGTATTTATCTAATGCAATTTGCCTTTTGATTTCCTAATGCCAAGAGTGTTGATTGTGGAGCCATGCAAGCTGAAAATGTTAACAATTTTAGTTTCGTCTTCTTCTATCATGGTACTGCTAATTGGCCCAGTGGTGAGAATCTTTGTTTTCTTGACAGTAAGCTTCAGTCTATATTTGAAGACTGCAGTCCTTGACCCTCTGCAGTAAATGCTTCAGGTCCTTCTCAGTTTTAGCAAGCAAGGTTGTGGTTTGAACTCTAAAAAGTCCATCAAACTAATCCTGTTTCTTAGGCCTCTGTGCCCAGCCACATCAAATCATTTTCATATTCTCTGAGTGTATCTCAATTTTTCCTGCTCTCCTGGCTTAGTGGTAAAGAATTGTGCTGCCAACGCAGAGGTACACATTTTTAATTCACCAGCTGCTCTGTGGGAGAAAGACGAGCAATCTCCTCCCGTGCTGTTTACTGCCTCTGAAAACCAACTGGAAGGTCAGCTATGAGTATGTTCCAACTTAACAGTACACAACAACAAGAACAACACGACACGTTTTTGTTCAGACTCTTCTTCCACGATAAAATGTTCTCTCGGTGAAGCTGTCTGTGTGGCCATCAAAGCTTCAGCTTGAGAGTTATCAAGGAAGACGTTTTCTATCTAGTCTCTTAAGAATGACTTCTAATTCAGTGCTGCCTTTAGAGCTCTGCAGTCTTCTGGTCTCACATAAACTAACTGAATGTTCTGTATGTCTGTCTTTCCTTTCAGACTGAAGATGAAGAATGATGTCTTATTTCACTCCTTGTCAAATTTGTATATATCTTTGTATTTCTGTATTTCTAGCGGTTTTATGCTGTTGTTGTTGTTATTGTTATGTGCCGTCGAGTCACTTGCGACTCATCGCTATGTACAACAGCCCTAAACTCCACTCTGTCCTGTGCCAATCACACTGCCTCTGACACTCCCATCCCGATTACCCCAGTCACTGAGTCAATCCACCTCATAGAGGGCCTTCCTCTCCTGTGCTGTCCCTCCACCCTGCCAAGCATGATGTCTCTCTCCAAGGACCAGTCTCTCCTCACAACATGTCCAAAGTATGTTAGACGGAGCCTCAGAATCCTTGCCTCCAAGGAGCCACCTGGTTTAACCTTTCCAGGACAAATCTGTTTGTTTTCCTAGCAGTCCATGGTATTCTCAATACTCTTCTCCAGCACCACAGCTCAAAGGCATCAATTCTCCTTCTATCCTCCTTGGTCATTGTCCAACTCTCTGGTGCCTAACGAGTGATTGCAAAGACCATGGCCTGTATCAGACGCACCTTAGTCTCCAGAGAGACACCATTGCTCTTCAGTACTTTGGAGAGGTCCCTAACAGCAGACTTTCCCATGGCAATGCCAAAATGAATGTTAGAAGATACTCTGAAAATTGCACTGGAGCGCAGAGAAGCCAAAGCACAGGGAAGAATTCAAAATACTAAAGAGTTGAATAGAAGATTTCAAAAGGCAGCATGGGATGACAAAGCAAAATATTACAATGAAATGTCCAAGGAGTTGGAGTCAGAAAATCAAAAGTGCTGAACTCGCTCAGCATATCTTAAGCTCAAGGAACTGAAGAACAAATTCAAACCTAGAGTTGCTATAATCAAGGATGCTTTTGGCAGAATGTTAAATGATGCAGGAAGTATTAAAAGAAGATGGAAAGAATATACTGAGTCACTGTATCGAAAGGAATTGGAAGACACAGAAGAATTTCACGAAACAACATATGAGCAAGAGCCTATGGTGATGAAAGAAGAAGTTCAGGCTGCTTTGAAGGAAATGGCAAAAAAATAAGGCTCCAGGAATAGATGGTATACCAATTGACATATTTGAGTTAACAGATGCTGCCATGGACATGCTTACCAAATTGTGCCAAGAAATCTGGAGAATGACCACTTGGCCAACTGACTGGAAGAGATCGATATTTTTTCCTATCCCAAAGAAAGGTGACCCAACAGAATGTGGAAACTACAGAACAATCTCACTGATTTCACATGCAAGCAAGATTTTACTGAAGATTATCCAAAAACGACTGGAACAGCACATCAACAGAGAACTACCAGAAGTCCAGGCTGGGTTTAGAAGGGGTCGTGGTACTAGAGATATTGTAGCTGATGTTACATGGATCTTAGCTGAAAGCAGGGAATACCAGAGGAATGTCTATCTGTGTTTCATTGACTATGCAAAGGCATTTGACTGTGTAGATCATAACAAACTATGGCTGACTCTGAGAAGAATGGGAATCCCAGAACACTTGATCATTCTAATGCAAAACTTATACTTGGTTTTATGCTAGGCTCTTTTAAAGGGAATTTTTTTCTAAAACAGCTTCAAGGTTGAAGGAGGCAGGTATGTTTCCTTCCAGTCGGATTCTTTGTGATGCTTTGTATTTTTCTTGTTCTTATTAGCATCATTCTGCCAATGAAACTTCACATTTCTGGAGCAAGAGCTGACCCTCGTCTGAAAATTTTCCACCTTTTCAAAACCATCCACATTGTGTCCTCAGGAGATACCAAGCCTGGCCAGTGGCCTTTCATCAGAGGTCCAGGCCCTAGTCTCTCAGCTAACTTCTAAGTTTTAGTACTTCTTATTCTATATTCTCTCAGGCTAATGGGTGTGAGTCTCTTTCTGCAGTTGATACTTCCAATATCGTGGAGTTCTGTTTTTGCACTTCTTGTTACTCAGTGAACAACCTCATGTAGGTAACTTTCTTTATTTTCAATTTCCTGATATAGTTGGTGGCTTCTGACATAACCCTGACTGACATGCTTACCAAACCAATGGAAAAACTCTTCAGTGTGCAGGTATCAAAATGAAGTTTCTTCCCATGAAAATATTAGCAGATTTCTAAAATATTTATAAAGCATGGAACCATCACATAAAAATTTACCTCCAAAACATTGTCTGAATTTATGATGTTTTAGCAGATAATTTATTCAGGACATCTTGCTCTCAGTCTATCTTTGCTTTTGAGAGCTCCTGGCGAATTTATGACCGTCCCTCCCAGAGTGTAGGGCAATGTCTCATGACCAGCCATCCCTGGAACAACCATATCTCATTCATCTCTCAGGCCAGGCCTGCTGTGATTGGGCCGATTAACTGAAGCATCTTTTCCTTCTCTACTAGTTAGCCATTTCTGTGTATTTTGTGCCCATTCCTTGCTCTAGCTGAGCACATTATCATTTCATCACTTTCTGTGAATTCCTCACAGCTAAGCAAATGTTATGCAAACAAATAAGTGAGGGGATGGAGTGAATTATCAGGAAAAGGGAAAATCCATTTGCCTTGTTACCACTGCTTATTGAGTGGGAGACCTTGGGCATAATAGTAGCACTCAATAAATATTGATGATTGATATACTCACCAGTTTAAATTACGGTCTCAGTTTTTCATGCCTGTTCCTGACTCATTTGAAGATTGGCATTAAATAATACAAAATATACACACTTTCAGAGCTACAGAGTAAATTCCAACTCAGGGCCATCCTCACTGGGTTTCTGAGGGTTTACAGGAGGACAGGAGCAGATTGCCTCCTCTTCCTCCTACGGATCAGCTAATGGATTTGAATTGCTAACCTTCTAGTTAGTAGTTCAACACAGAACCTATTGTTGTTGTTGTCATGTGCCATCGAGTCGCTTGCGACTCATAGCGACACTATGTACAACAGCCCTAAACCCTGCTCTGTCTTGTGCCAATCTCATTGTCTCTGACACACCCACCCTGATTACTCCAGTCACTGAATCAATCCACTCATAGAGAGTCTTCCCTTCCTGCACTGTCCCTCCACCCTACCATGCATGATGTCCCTCTACAAGGACCAGTCTCTCCTTACAACATGACCAAAGTGTCTCAGATGAAGCCTAAGAATCCTTGCCTCCAAGGAGCTTCCCACTTTAACCCTCTCCAGGATGAATCTGTTTGTTTTCCTAGCAGTCCATGGTACCCTCAGCACTCTTCTCCAGCACCACGGCTCAAAGGCATCAATTCTCCTTCTATCTTCCTTAGTCATTGTACAACTCTTTGGTGCATAACAAGTGATTGCAAAGACCATGGCCTGTATCAGACACACCTTAGTCTCCAGAGAGACACCATTTCTCTTCAGAACTTTGGAGAGGTCCCTAACAGCAAACTTTCCCATGGCAATGCGCCTTTTAATATTAATAAGCATTTATTGGATGTTATATCCCAGACCCATTTTAAGTGCTAGACATACCTTAAGTTGTTTAATTCTTATATCATCCCTGTGAGATATAAGAGAGTAAAATCAATTTAGAAGATGTTAAAGAATTTTCCTTTGAAAGAAGTCTTGGGATTAGGATATAGACTTAGGCAGCCTGATTTTGAGACCAGGCCTCTAACCACCACAGCCTCCTTCCTGGTGTGGTTACCAAGGATCTCATTCACTAAGTTAATATGGATTGAGGGGATGGTTAATGTACTTCTCTCTTACATGGTAGTTATCCTGGCAAGCTGTAAGGGGTTTCAGGGACAGTGTGTGAATTCAGTGGCTGACGTTCAGATTAGATCTCCTATTGCAATAACTTTGTGTGCCCTGTTATTTTTGACATGAAAAATTTTGGCAAAAGCCCCTGGAGAAGAGTAGCAGAACATTTTCCTACCACTCTTGGCCAGCTTGGTGAAAAGTTTTTGGTGCTGTAATGTTTATTCTGTGTTCTGTTGCTAAGGAAAAGGTGATGTCGTCAGATAAAAAAAGGCATACAATGAAAACAGAGACAGGTAAATGAGGGGACTTCCCGAACCAGCCATCGAATGCAGCGCACAATATCCATTTCCTTGCTTTATTTTTTTGTCCTTAGTACCTGTTACAGAGTTCAGAGCTATTGTGCACAGGGTTGCTATGAGTCATAGTTGACTTGACAGCACATAACAACAAAAAGATATACTATTTGCTTTGTCTATAAGAATAAAGATTCCACGAGCTGAATATCCATTACTAAAATAATGTCCTGCTCCAGGTGGGCACTCAGTATTGTTGAATCAATAATTGGCAACGTTGTTAATAGCAGTTTTTCAGAAGATGCAGAGAGATTCTTTATGTGATGTCACTCATGCCCATTATTAACAGAAATTAAGGGTATAATCTTATAATGTAACCAAGAGAAAGCAGGTACAGCTACAGATGAGAATCAGAGATTGTATTTCCTTCACTTCCGAGCAATGGGTGCCGTTTTACAAATGGCAACTAGAGGCGAATTCTGAGAGGAGATGCCATTTGAGGACAGACCTGAATGCAGTTACCAGTGTTGATGTTAGCACCTTGAATAAGAACCAATTTTAATATAACACCTTTCAGAATTTAGTACCAAGGGGGAAAAATTGTCTCTTCCAGAAAAGAATATGGATTAAATAACTGTGAGATTGTTTTGCTTTCAGTGCTTTGACGCTTAGGACCAGACTTGAAAACTAATCTCTTAGGATGTGACATCATGTTGGTAAAGTTGAAGGTCTGTGAAAATGAAGAAACCTTTCATGAAAGAGCCTGATAACACAACGACTGCAACAACGGGCTCTAACACATCAAATGGGTGGCATAGGATCACGTGGTGTTATTTTTTTGTAATATATAAAACCACCATGATTTTGGAGCCGACTTGATGACTAATATTTTGGAGCTATTGTTGTACTATTTAGCGCCATCAAATACGACTCATAGCAACCCTGTGAACAGCAGTTTTGAGCCCTGTCTGATCCTGTGCCACCCTTATAATCTCTGATATACTCATTGTCACTGCTGCAGCCCCTGTATCAACCCATCTTGTTGAGGGTCTTCCTCTCTTCCACTGACCCTCCACCTTTCCAGGCATACTATCCATTTCTAAGATATTGTGGTTGTGGTTGTGGTTGCATAGCATTGAGCAGAGACAGAAGCATAACTGACCCTCAGTTGGGTTTTCAAAGGAAATTAATTGCACAGGAGGTGATTACCCATCTTCTTCCATGTTAGTGGATTTGAATCATGTGCCTTTGGGATTGCAGTGCAGCTTCTCATCACTAGGCCACCAGAGCTCCTGGCAAGGAATTGTTGTTGTTGTTACATGCCATCAAGTAGTTCCCAACTCTTGGTGACTTTATGTACAATAGCTCTGAGCCCTGTTCTATCCTGAGCCAGTCTCACTGACTCTGACACTTAATCCCTGGTTGTTGTGTTAATCCATCACATCTGGGGTCTTCCTCACCTGCACTGTCCCTCCAACCTTCCAAACATAATGTCCTTCTCCAAAAGCTGGTCCCTTCTGGCCACACACCCAAAGGAGGTGAGGTCAAGCTTCAAAATCCTCACCTCCAAGGAGAAACTTGGTTTCACCCTATTCTATATAGATCTATTTGTTTTCTTGGTGATGCATGGTATGATTAATACTCTTCTACAGCATCACAACTCAAAGACATTGATTCTTCTGTCATCCTTAATCATTGTCTAGCTCTTCGATGCATAGCAAGTAATTGCAAAGACCATGGCCTGGATCAGGTGCACCTTAGAAAATAAGAAATTAAAAAAAAAGAAAATAAGAAATTAAGAAATCAAGAAGTTAAGGAGCTGAACAAATGATTCAAAGGGCAGCGTAGGAAGATAAAGCAAAGTATTATAATGAAATGTGCAAAGAGCTAGAGTCAGGATATCAAAAGGGCTGAATTCACTCAGCATTTCTTAATCTGAAGGAACTATGAACAAATTCAAGTTGCAATACTTAAGGATCCAGGAAGCATTAAAAGAAGATGGAAGGAGTACATGGAGTCACTGTACCAAAAAGAATTAGGTAACACACAAAAAAAATTCATGAAACAACATATGGTCATGAGACCACCCTTCCATAACATCTTCTGATATGTGTCTAAATTAAGTGAGATGAAGCTTCACTCTTCTTGTCTTTCAAGCTGCATCTTGTCCAAAATATCTATGTTTGTTCTTTTGGCAGTCTATGCAACACTTAGTATTATAAGTATATAACATATATAAGATGTGTCTTTGAGAAAGTACAGCCAGAGTGCTTCTTGGAGCCAAAGAAGACAAAGCTTTGTCTCACATAGTTTGAGCATGCTCTAAGGAGAGGCTGTCTTTGAACAGGGACATCCTACTTGGAAAGGTAAAGGGTTGACAAAAGAGAGGAAGACCCTCAACCAGATGAAATGACACAGTGACTTCTGCAATGGGCTCAAATATGTCAGATATGAAGAGGATGTCACAAAATAGGACAGACTTCAGATCTGCTGTTCACAGGGTCACAAGGTACACAGTTCAAATCCACCAGCTGTTCCTCTGGAGAAAGATAAGCAATCTCCTCCTTTGCCATTCATTTACTGCTTCTGAAAACCCCCTGGAGGGACAGCAATGAGTCAGTTCCAAATAGATCCATCCAACAAGGATGGGCAATTTACAACAGTGAAATTTGCTACCTTTGAAAACCTGCTTGAGGGTCAACTATGGGTCGGTTCCAATTTGGTAGTGAACAACAACAGCAATACACACACACCCCCTACCCACATGTTAAATAAATAAATAGGACTTTTGATCTTCTGCAGCAAGCACTTCAGGGCCTCCTTAAGCAAGAAAGATTCAGCAAGCAAGGTTCAAATGCTTCAGAAAAGCTATTCATGAGTCTTCCTCTAATCCCGATGCTACATTATTCTTCACAGAGTTAAGCTTCTCAAATAATTTGCTCAGTGTACAGATTGAATAGGTATGAAGAAAGGATACAATCCTGATGCACACTTTTCTTAATGTTACACCACGCAGTATTCTCTTGCTCTGTTTGCACAATAGCCTCTTGGTCTAGGTCTAGTTTCACATGAGCACAATTAAGTGCTCTGGGATTTCAATTATTTTCAATGTTAGCCATTGTTTGTTATGATCCATACAGTCAAGTGACTACATAGTAAATAAAACACTAATAGACATTCTTCTGATAGTTTTTTTTAATTTCCAGTGTTTTACTTATAAAATTGGAATACATTGTTTTAATGAACAATTTTTTTCAATTTCCCCATGACCCATCCAATTATACAACCCATGATTAATCCCCTCCCTCCTCCTGCACATCCTCATCCCTCTGCTTCCAACCTCTCCCATCCCTCTTGGATCCTTATACTCATTCTACAGTAATGGTTTTGTACAATATTTATTCTTGTGGGACTGAGTTCACTCAGCATAAGGCTCTCCAGTCCTTCCTAAGTGAGGTAATAATTTACAAAATCATTGCTTCTGCGTGCTGTATGGTATTTCATTGTGTGAATGTTCCATAATTTCTCAATCCATTCGTTTGTGACTGGACATATGGGCTGTTTCCATGTTCTTGCGATGGTGAATAATGCTGCTATGAACACTGGTGTACAAATCTCAGTTTGTACCTTAGTTCTCATTTTCTCAGGGTATATTCCAAGTAGTGGAATAGTTGGGTCATATGGAATTTCTAGGTTCAGCTTTTTGAGGATGTGTCAAACTACCTTTCAGAGTGGTTTTGCTTTCAGCTAGGATCCATCTGACATCAGTAATGATATCCCAGGTGCCATGGCTTCTTTTAAATCCTGCTTTAACTCTGGCAGTTCCCTGTCTATGTAAGGTTTTAGTTGTGTTTGAGTGATTTTCATGAGTAATGGATGATCTCTGTTCCACAGTTAGCATCTGACCTGGTTTTGACTGCTGATATAGAGCTTTTCCAACAAGTCCTCCCATAGACGTTGTCTATCTTATTGTATACAATCTATTTAGTAAGGAACATGTGTAAAGTTACCATTTGTATTTTTTTAAGGTATTTGTGATGAATAAGTCATTGTATGTACAAATGTGATCATTCTATTTCTGGCCTTGTTTCTGTTCAGAAGTCCATGCTTTTTACCACTTCTTCATCTGTTTCCAACTTTGGCATTCCAGTCACCCACTATCAGTTACACAGCTTTATTGCATATTTGATCAATTATGGATGGCAAAATATGGTCGAAATCTTCAATTTCCTCCTCTTTGGCTTTAGCTGTTGATGAATATATTTGAATAACAATGGTATTAATAGGTTTTCCTCGTATGTATTATACTTCAAGATAGAACTTGAAATTGTCTTTTTAACTGTGAATGCAACATCATTCTTCCTGTTTGACATTTCCAGCATAGTATCTGAACCATAGGAAATGGCCACTACTCAATTGCTTCTGACCTGTCAAAATTGCAGTATGTTTCTATAGCTCAGTATTCCCCATACAGTGTAATCTGGAGATGAATTCCTTAGATGTTCTATGCACTCTGACCTGAGGTCTGTGAGATTGATTGCAAACCTCTGTCCACTCTGGCCTGACTTAATCGTCATCCCCCTCACCTTGTTTGCTTCCTTCCAAAAAGGACTAATTCCTCTAGCAATGAGGCATTAGGTACAGTTTCGGTGGCAATTATTTGTGTACCACTTTGTGACCTTTGCCTTAGGCTGTTATGAAAATCTTTTGTTGATTTTAGCTTTTTGCAAGTTATGCAAATTTGCATATTTTAATAGAAATAGAGTTCATGAAGGCATCCTTGGGAGGAGAGTGGAGAGACTATGCCATTCTGTGTCATGGAGCACAGACGTAAGGGACTATGAACAGAGACATAGAAAGGAAGAGATTCAAGAGCAGTTGGCCAGGGAATTGCCACAAGGATCCAGAAAAGTAAAAGAGAAAGAAAAAAATAAGAAGGGGGGGTTGGGGAAAGAGCCTAGGAAGAGAGGAGAGTATGTGTTCAACTTAACTTCAAGGTATAGAAAAGAATTCACAGAGAAGACCTTCAACACCAGTGTGAGAAAATCCTTGACCTAAAGGAAATTTGAGATAAATTACCATTACTAATTTCTGAGACGAATTTGACTCGGTGAATTTGTTAGGATTTAGGGCTATTGTACATATAGGGTTGCTATGAGTCACAAATGACTGGATGGTGCATAACAACAACAACAACAACATCTGTTACCAAAGATTACCATAAGGAGATCAGGAGACGTATTGTACTGGGGAAATCTGCAGTCAGGGATATCTCCCAATTACTGAGGAGCAATGATGTTATTTTGAGGGCTCATGATGTTTGAGGACAATGATGTTAGTTTGAGTACTAAGGTGTACTTGATTCAAACCATGGTCTTTTTCAATAACTTGCTATGCTGCTAAGAGATGGACAACAAATAAGGATGACAGAAGAATTGAGAATTGATGCCTTTGAGGTGTGCTGTTGGAGTGCTGAATATCCCATGGATTGCCAAAAGAACAAACAGATCTATCTTTCCTTTTTCTTTTTAAAAATTTATTTATTTTTTAAATTTTATAGTTGTTTGCATACAAAGTTCATTATATAGTATTTTACACTGTCCTTCATTCACATTATGTTTCATGCAATCATTCTTATTCATTGTTTTATACAATCAATCACAATTAAACCATGCGCTTCATTACCCTATCTTTCCAGATTCACGCTGCAATCTTTCCCATTTCCTTACCCTACCACCACCAAATTGTGCCACCCTATCATTTCTCTTTCCCCACTGCCCACCCTCAACCCTCTGTTCCTACCCCTTCCCCTAGTGGATCCCCATTACATTTTACTAGTTATCCTTCTGTTTTTACAATAATGGTCCTGTGAAGTATCTATCCTTATGAGACTGTGTTCATCCTCACAGCATAATACCTTTCAAATTATGTGGTAATTTTCAAAATCTTTGCTCCTGAGTGCTGTTTAGTAATCCATCTTGTCATTGTACCACAATTTCTCAATCCATTTGATTGTGTTTTTTAAGAGGCATAAACGCAGGTTATATACCTAAATTTCACCTGATGGCAGGCATAGGAATCAGATAGGAATCAGATCGATTACATATGTGGAAAGAACCGCTGGAGAAGCTCAATATCAGCTGTGAAAACTAGGCCAGGAGCTGATTGTGGAACAGACCACCAACTACTCATATGCAAATTCAA
>NW_006399811.1:16557148-16559111 GCF_000299155.1 Elephantulus edwardii | reverse complement strand
CATACTTTGGACGTGTTGTAAGGAGAGACAGGTCTTTAGAGAGGGACATCGTGCTGGGTAGAGTAGAGGGACAGCGCAGGATGGAAAGACCCTCTATGAGGTCGATTGATTCAATGACTGGCGTAATCGGGATGGGTGTGTCAGAGGCAATGAGATTGGTACGGGATAGAGCACTGTTTAGGGCTATTGTACATAGGGTGGCTATGAGTCGCAAACGACTCGAGGGCACATAACAACAACAACAACAACATGTTCAATTTGAATGGCTGAACGGTACACCATTTGCTCTGTAAGCTTTCACTCAAATAAAAACAAGCTTCTTTAAAAAATGGTGTATAAGAGACAAGACTACCAATAAATAGGAAATACATTTTCTAGCAACTGGATTAAAAATGTTCTTTTTCTTGTCTTGAATTTCTTTATAACCACTCTTCCCCCCACATGAACTATTTGTTTTTTAGAGATTGTGTTTAATTTATTTTTGTGTCTTCCACAAGGCATATCCTAGTGGTGGAAACACTATTTAAAATAGTAATAGTAATAATAATATTTTTTAAAAACACCAACACTGTCATAGAGATGACCTTGACTCATGATGATCCCATGAGTGTCATAGGTGAACTATGTTCCACAGGATTTTCAGCGGCTGATTTTTCACAACTAGGTCACCAGGTCTTTCTTCCAAGATGTTTTTTGGTAGACTTTAACTTTCATCTTTTGATTAGCAGCCAAGCACACTAACCATTTGCATCACCTAAAGATTTAAGAAATACGATAGATACTTAGTAATCATATGTCACAGTCTTCCTAGATTTTGAATAATACAAGGAATGCAGCATATCCTCATAATTTTGGTTACTATTTGAGAAATGATGTTGGTTATAAAAAGGCTTTAGGTCTTTTGTCCACAGGATTACTATGAGTCGTGCTCAACTCGATTGCAATCAACAACAACAACAATATGGATAGTCACAGAGAGCTCTGGGCCTAGTGAATAAGGAATTGTGCTGCCAAGCCAAATGCAGGTAGTTATTATCCACCAGCTGCTTCTTTGGAGAAAGATGAACAATCTTCTCCTGTGTGATTTACAGCCGCTGAAGACCCATTGGAGCATCAGCAATGGATCCATTCAGATTCCATGACAAAGACTTTAACTTTGGGGCTGTATCTGAGTCCCTAATAGGTTCTGTATCTGTTAACATTAACTTGAGACTTTTAGGATATACCCAACATGTTGTTGTTATTATTATTAGCTGCTGTTTAGTCTGTCCCTGACTCATGGTGACTCCATGAATAATGGCATTAGACTATTGTGATTCATGGGTTCTCTCTGACTGATTTTCACAGGTTACGAGCCTTGCTTTCTAGTCTGTTTTAGCCTGAATGCTCTGATAAAACCCGCTCGCCATAATAACACACAAGCTTTTACTGCCATTCAGGTGGTGGCTGTCCTTGCAATGTATTCCCTAGGAACCAAATCCAGGTGCTCTACATAGAAAGCAAGAATTCTACCTTGGTTTGGCTAAGTAATAAAAGCATCAACATCATTTATACAACATGCTTTCCTATACATCATACATCATTTGGTATCTTGCGGAGTTCTGACTCATAGATAAAGCTTGTACTAGTCCCATTTTACTGATTCAGAAGCTTTTGCAGATATGAGAATTGATGGGGCCTCTCTCTGATCCCTCTGTGCATGTGCATATTCTGTGCCTATTATTGCATCCTCTGTTTTCCTTGGGCTTTCCAGTTCAATTGGGCACCAGTTTTTCCAATCCTTCTCAGTCTATCTGAAGATGAGAAAATAAACTCTAGGCCAAGAAGTTACAAAGTGGGCAGAGAGTCCTCAATGGGTTACTTGACGACTGAGGTGAGGTTGGTGGACTGCAACGAGGTTCTTCCTTCATTTTATTGACTCAGTCTCAGTATCTGAGTTTAGAACCTGACGACATTCAGATGG
>NW_006399811.1:16542829-16555993 GCF_000299155.1 Elephantulus edwardii | reverse complement strand
CAGCGGTGAATGAATGGAAACCCAAAATCTCTGTAAATGTTTATGAAAATTAATAAAATATAATTATAGAAAAAAAAAAGAACCTGACTTCTAAACCATGACCAGTCTCCTTTTCGTTATGATTTTTCACTGTCTCCTATGTGGCTGCCACAGCTACAACTGGCCCCTGACTTGGATATGCTCCTCATGCTTCTTTTAATTAATATGTGATGCGGCATCTTATGGCTAGGGTGGCAGCCAGGACCAAGGCACTTCCGGGGCTGCGGCTCTGTGGAGGGAAAGGCAGATGACAAGGGAGCTTTTTGTCTTTCATAGGCTCTCTGCACTGTGATATGCCCCAATGCCCAATGCAGGCAACCACGGGTGGGTCTCTCCCTTCAGCAAGCCCTGTGACATGTGTCAGGAAAATGAGCCAGCTCCCTCTTGGTTTCAAAAGCTTGCTTCTCACTGAGTGTCCAAGAATAATGACCTAGTGGCTTCACTTTGTCTGAGGGATTGTGCAAAGGTGAGGTGAAACCATGAAACTGGCAGGAAAAGCAGCCCTTTAGGGCTCAGTAACTGAATTTGAAGAGCTATACATTCTGGCCTCAGCTTTAAGATGAATTTCTTTTGTGGCCTGAAGCAAACTGCAGAAACTCTCTGCATCTTTCTCTAGCCTTTCTATTTGAGAGTGACTTGGGATGTCCTCAATAGTTCTAAAGAATAAAAAACTTAAATGAACTGTATTGCACTGATAAATACTAATTGAAGTTGACGATTGTGCAAATAGAGAAGTGCCAGAGAAGAAGAGGGTATCTGCTTCTTTTATTTTTTCTTGAGTGAGTCCCACAAAGTTGAGTTTGTCTCACAAATGACAAATGTGGAAATATTACACAGACAGAGTGATACTTTTCATTTAATCTCTTAGCTCATACTGCTTTTCTATTTAGATGCCTGTCTAAGAGGACACCATCAATATTCCATTAGTCACAACTGGAAAAAAATGTGCCTGCCTCTCCGGTTATGTCATTAAGATGCAGCCTCAGTGTTATGGGAATATTCACATGGGTCACCCACTCGGAGTCAAAATAATGAGCTTCATCCCATTGTGGAATGATGCTAATCATAAACAGGCTAGGAGCATCCCAGGCCAAGATTCTAGTGAACCCCAGAGGCCAATGTCAGGTTTGGATAAATTAAGACCAAGCTATGCTTTCTGAGTAGAAACACATATAAGGAGTTCAAAAGTCTTTTGTTCTCAGCTTTCTTTAAGTTCACACTTCAGTTTTCTTTAAGTTCAAACTATTTCTGCTGAATTTAAAATAGAAAAACCTTTCCGTAAAGCTGAAGTCATTTATGTATTTACTAAGACTTTATTGGTGAGCTTTGGTGGAGCTCTGGTGGCCCAGCGGTAAGAAATTGCACTACAATCCCAAAGGTATGAAGTTCAAGACCATGGGAAAAAGATGGGCAATCTTCTCTTGTGAGATTTACTGCCTCTGAAAACCAGCTGGAGGCTCCGCTGTGGGTCAGTTCCAATTTGATGGTACACAACAACAAAGCCCTTATTGAGCATGTCCTGTGCACTGTGAAAGCAGTTCTGGCACATGGCTACTAACTGAAAGAGTGGAAGTTTGAGTCTAATCAATGGTTCTGTGAGAGAAAGACCTGTTTTTATGTTCCTGCAAGGATCACAGCCTAGAAAAACCTATGGGGCCACTCTGCTACATGGAGTTGCTTTAAGTTTGGAAGATGTCAATGATACCCATCAACAATGCATTATAAGCACGTCACTGCTTGGCACCAGAGATACTAAGAATGAAAAAGACATCATGACTTCTAAGGAAATTTACAGTCTTGCCAAAAGATAGATAAGCAATAGACCTTCATAGAATAGGACAGAAAATACTATGAAGAATGAGCCCAGGTTGCTGTGGGAAGAGGCAAAGAGGCCAAATGACTACAAGAAAGATACTTGGTTAAAGATGACTAGTTAGAAAAAAAAAGATGGCTAGTTAACTCTGTGTGGCTAACTTTTATCTTTCTTCAGAGACCCAGGAGGAAAATTATTATAATTGGCAAGTGTATATTATTATAAAATAAAATTATTTAAAAGATACATTAAAGGTATCTGAAACTGAAGACAAACTGTTACAGAAACTGAAGTGAGAGGTGCTTAGAACAAATCCATCAAAAAATAGTAAAGTGGATGGAATGGTACTGGAGAAGCAGGAAGGAGGAGCCGGTGTCCAAAACAGCAAACGGTGGGTGCTGAGGGAAGAAAAAAAGTGAGAGCATACAATGAGAAGTAAGACTTAGGAAAGCTCAAAAGTCAGAATTCAGGTCTGACAGGATTGAAAACCAGCATAGTAGGTAGTAGAAACAAGGAAAGACATTGACAATTGAAAGCCTGATGGAACACAATTGACCCCTCTCATGCTCTTGTAGCCTAGTGGTAAGAAGCTGTGCTGCTATCCCAAAGACACATGGTTTAAATCCCCCAGTTGCTCCCCAGGAGAAAGATGGACAATCTCCTCCTGTGTAATTAACTGCTTCTCAGCTGTAAGTCAGTTCCAACTCGATGGTAAACAATAATCACCCATGTCTTACCACACACACACTCCTTAACTGAGTGCTCAACCAGTGCTGGATGTTGTTGAGATCCATCCATGAGATGGTTATTAGGAAAATGGAGAGAAGGGGTATGCCAGTGTTGTTTTGGAAAGCTTGGAGACAAGTCAACCTTGTTTTTTTTCAGATAATAAAATAAAAGAAAGCATGAAAAATAGGAAAAGGCAAAGAAGCTGCTCCTGTTGTGTGTTTACAGAAGAAAGGGCCATTACAGAAGGTTGACCTCATCATAGCCTGTAGAGGACAGCTGTTGAGGCAGAGCGACTCGCTGCTCTCCAGTTGGCTCCGGCTCATAGTAACTTTGCCTTGTGTTTCCAAGGCAGTGATTTATGATAGGTGAAGACTAACTATCTTCCTTCCTCCAAGCTGCTGGTGGATTTGAACTGCCAGGGACATGCAGTGGATTAGTAAGGCAACTTGTTATGGACTTTGCCTCTAGCTCTTCTCTGGAAACAGCAAGAAGCAGGGGATTTATGCCTTGTAAGAAGGTAAATCCAGCAGACAATTCATGGATTCAAGTCACCACCAGAAAGTGAAGACAGTTGCACACTAGTTCAAGTCAACACCAGAAAGTGAAGACAGTTGCACACTAGCTCTGACTCTAGTTTCACAAGGGATAAACTTGAGACCACAGAAGAGCTGGAGAACCTATCACCCTAAAACTAAGGATTGAGAGTCCTGGCTGAGTGTGAGATTGGGGGGAAAGCTCAATCTATTATCAGCTGCTGGACTTTCAACAGAGCAAGGGCAGAATAGGCCTCTGAAGAGGCATCTGAGGGCTGGCAGTATTTTCTCTGTCTTTTGGCCTTTACTTCTCATGGGCACAGCTCCTTGTATGGCAGTGAAAGGACAAAGGAAAGAACAACCTCCAGGCCATACCATGATGTAGGTGCATCTGGAAGAGGTAACCTCAGAGCTGATGGGGAAGTGGAATGTTGGCTTTGGTTGAAAGAAGGCATTTCTCTGTGTTATTTTTCACCAACCAGTCACATGATTATCCTACAATTTCAGCACGACATTCCAGGGTGCTTTAACTGTATAATTTTCCCTTGCAAGCCATTCTGTATGTACTTTTCGTTTTATAAGAACAAATAAGTCAAGAATAAGCGAGGCATTTTCAGACGTGTGTTCAGGGGATATTTAGGGTATTCTGGAAAACAGAGCTAAAATTCTATCAACAGAGTTGCCTTTCAGTATTCTTCTTTATCATCACTAATGATAATCACTCACTTATTTGCCTCCAGGTTTGTTTTAGACATGTCTGCAATAGAGTCAAGTCTAAACACTGCAGGAATCTTACTCATTTATGGTGGACAACAGGCCAAGTGGGTAACAAGGAGGTTTAATGTCCAGAAATTTGCTCTGAAGCTGAAATAATTAGGTTCAAAACACCAATCTGTTCCAGTGCAACACACAACTCAGACCTCAAATGAGGAACATTCCAGTTTATCAGCTTGTTGCTTAAAATACTGTGCTTAAAAGTATCCTTTCCTGACAGCAGAATGAGAAATAACATAATTCAAAAAAGTTGGAGAAAGGAACTACAGATACTGATATGCTGGGCACCGACCTTATTAATTTATTTATTATTACATTTAAATTAGGTAAGGAGTGCATCAAGGATGTATTTTGTTTCCATATCTTTTCAATCTGTATGCAGAACACATCATTCGAGACACTGGACTTTATGAGGAGGAGTGTGGCATCAGGATTGGAGGAAGATCCGTCAACAACCTGCATTATGCAGATGATACCTTGCTTGCTGAAACTGAGGAGGACCTGAATTGTTTGCTGCAGAAGGTCAAGGACTGTAGTCTTCAATATGAATTGAAGCTTAACATAAAGACGATAAAAAAAAATCACCATTGGGTCAATTGGAAGCACCATGATGTATAAAGAAGAGATTGAGGTTGTTAATAATTTCAGCTTGCTCAGCTCCACAATCAACACTCTTGGCACCAGCAGTCAGGAAATCAAAAGATGAATTGCACTGGGGAATTCTGCTGCCAGGCACCTCTCCAAAGTGTTAAAGAGCAATGATGTCAGCCTAGAGATCAAGGTGTGAGTGATTTAGGCCATTGTCTTCACAATTACTTGCTATGTGTCAGAGAGCTAGAGTATGACTAAGAATAATGGAAGAATTAATGCCTTTGAATTGTGGTGCTGGAGAAGCATCATGTCCACATCATGGCCTACCAGGTCTGTCTTGGAGAGGGTGTAACCAAGGTTCTTCTTGGAGCCAAAGATTGTTGAAGCTTGGTCTCACATACTTTGTGCACATGGCCAGGAGGGACTAGTCCTTATATAACATATATCATATGCTATACATAAAGTATATATCATTATATACATAATCATTATGTTATACATAATATGTCTGTTATAGAAACAACCAAAATTCCAAGATGTCACTGTATGAATCCAGCAAGCTTTTGTTAAATGCCTTCCATGGCAGTACCAATGAAGGAAACACATAAAAACATGCATTTCTCCTCTACCTGAAAAAAATAGATATGGACACTGGCAATTTTGCACTATGCAGCTTTGTTAGGTGTTGTTGTGTTGATTCCACCACATAGCAACCCCATAAGACAGAATAGAACTGCCCTATAGGATTTTCATGGCTATAATCTTTGAAGTAGATTTCCAAATTACTCTCCCACAAATACAATGAGTCGATATGAACTGGCAACCTTTCAGTTAGCAACTGAGCACATAGACATTATGCTCTCAGTACCCTTTTGATTTGGTATTAGAAATACTATAAGGAGGAAGGATCACCTAAGATCTGCTAAAGTCAGGACAATTTCACAGCAGAATTGACACAAGGTGTTTCTTGAAATAATAGAGATTCTCCAGGCCTCTTCCTGATCTGATGTTACAGTCTTGTTCTACTGCAAAGTAATATTTCTTATTTCTGGGAGAAACAAAGTGCAGGGAACTTCTAGAAAGCAAATTAGTTTCAAGTTATAAACTTAAATACAGCTTGATATTTTCTATTGCATACCAGTGTATACTTCATACTATCAGAATTTTGGGGCCCACCAAGAAGCTTTAGAGGATTCTCAGGACAAGACAAGGTGATAATATAACTTACCAAATGGCTTTCACCATGCTTTCTTCTTACTTAGAGATACTTTTCTAGTTGCCAGTGTGTTGACTTTGGCTAATGACAACTTCAGATGCTTCAGTGTAGAAATGTGCTCCATAGGATTTTCAGTGGCTATAATCTTTGAGGAACTAAATTTCCAGGTCTTTCTCTGGTGGATTAGTGGTAAGAAATGATACTACAATCCCAAAGGCACACAGTTGGAGGCGATCAGCTGCTCCATGGGAGATGGATGGACAATCTCCTCCTGTGCAATTAATTGTCTCTGAAAACCTGCTGGAGGGTCAACCATTGGTACGTTCAAACTCTGTGGTACTCAACAACAATCCCCACAGATGCACTGAGTGGATGTGAAATTGCAACATTTCAGTTAGTAGCTAAGCACATATCTGAATTTTCTTCTACAATATCTTACAGAAAATGTCTAAGGAATAGATTCAGCATGAAGGTTGCCAAGTCTGACTTCTACCTGCTCATAAAGGGGAACTGTCACTGTCAATAATGTCCATAGCACAGAGTTTAACAGGGCAGCAACTAATAGATGTTGGAGAGGATGTGGTGAGAAAGGAACTCTTATACATTGTTGGTGGGATTGTAAAATGGTGCAACTGTTCTGAAAGGCAGTTTGGCACTTTTCTCGAAAAGCTGGACATAGAAATTCCATATGACCCAGCTATTCCACTACTTGGAATATACCCTGAAAAATATGAGAACTGAAGCACAAACTGAGATTTGTATACCAGTGTTCATAGCAGCATTATTCATCATCGCAAGAACATGGAAACAGCCCATATGTTCAACTACAAACGAATGGAATAAGAAATTATGGTACATTCACACAATGGAATATTGTGCAGCACGCAGGAGCAATAACTTTGTAAATTGTTACCTAACTTGGGAGGGACAGGATAGCATTTTGTTGAGTGAACTAACTCAGTCCCACAAGGATAAATATTGTATAAAAGTTATTTTAGAATGAGTATAAGGCCAGGAAGGGTGGGAGAGGCTGGAAGCAAAGCGATGTGGAGTACAGGGGGAAGAGGGGATTAATCATTGGATTGTGTAATATGTTGGGTGGAGAGGGTGAGGGAAATTGAAAGAATTTGCTCGAATTTATATTAGAATTTTGTAAATAAACTAGTTAAAAAAAAATAATGTCCATAGCAGTAAACAGATAGCTGCTAGGTTAGATGCACTTCCCCTTATTCTCTTGCACTTATTTCTATCAACCATTAAGCTTAATATTTATTGTTTTCTCACAGACTTTACTCATAGTTGTGGTACCGAGGGTGAGGTTTACTAGGGAAGAAGATTGGGGAAAGGGAGAGGCAAAGAATAGCTCACAATTCAAATACAAGTTTATCTCAGCAGTCCCAAACCAGATCAAAAAGGCACAATTCTTCAATTAGTAAAAGTCCTGGTTTCAGTTCAGCAACAAAAATAAGCAGTATCTGGTTTCTTCAATCATCCAGCAAGGTTTACCTCAAAACAGTCGTGAGTCAGCTTCTCCTTTAATTCTCTGACAAACAAAACTTTTAACTGTGTCCAGCACAAAGAAGACTCAGGTTACACCTTGCCACAGTCTCTCCTAGACATTGCCACAGTCTCTCCTCTTCACCACTGTCACCACCAGGATCTCGCTCTAGTGTTGAAAGCACTCTCTCTCTTATATTAGTTCCACAGCTATTGATGATTTGCAAGACTATGCATCTGCAGTTAAGGTAACTTGAGATCAACGAGTGCTAATGTAATGGCCAGAAAAGCCATCTTTAAACTAACACCACAGAGAATTAAACCTCCAACTTTTTTGTTTACAATCAAGTGTCTTAATAATGTACAATACCCAGGGACTCCTTAGATACAAACTGAAGACAATTAAGCTATATGTCTCTTCTATCTTCCCTGTAACTGCTGCTGCTTTAGAGGCCAAAGCGTCCCCTGTCCCCACATTGCTAGCTCTCTGATTAGCCCAACCCACAAAGGTTCTGTCTGAACTTTTTTAATAAAGCCCTTTGCCCATCAAGAAAATGATATTGTGATGTTATGCAATGTTTAGTTGGGCTGGGATAGGTTAGGTTAGGTTGAATTAGGTTAGGTTATGTTCCATCAAGTTGAGTACAACTCATAGTGAGCAATCCTATAAACAACAAATCTGAACTTTACCCTATTGTGTGTCATCTTCACAATCTCTGAGGTATTCAAGCCCATTTTTATAGTCACTGTCAGTCCATCCTGTTATGAGTCTTCCTCTATTTTTTCTGACCTTCCACCTTTCCCAGCATCATGTCTTTTTTCAAGGACAAGCCCCCTCAAAATAACATTCCCAGAGTATATGAGACATTGTTTCACCATCCATCAAGGAATAAAGGCTAATATTCATGGAGAATCAATCGAGCAGATTTATGATGGCAATGCCTCTGCTAAGAATCTTCTAGTTACCAATGCATTTTTTTTTAGACATTCATTGAAGCTAAAAGCAAAAGTCAGAGCTGTATGAAAAGCAGATTTTAGCCTTGGGTGTTAAACGGTGACATTTTCTGCCATCATGGGGCCAGCTTACCATAGTATTATTAACTAGAGGACTATTTATTGCTGCAGTATATCACAAAGGCTATCAAAGGCCCCTTCTCATATTACTAGATTCCTTTGGATATGTTGTTGTTGTTAAGTGCCGTCGAGTCGCAGGCAACTCTTAGCGACCCTATGAAGGAGAATCCTTGACACTTGGGTGCCTTTCATCCTCTCTCCAGGTTCATAGGTTTTCTGGAGGCAAGCTACTATGGAAGTGGATGCCACTCCTCCTTCCACGCTTGTTTAATCGGGGAGCTCCATCCCACTCTCAGCCCACATTGTAGCCGTCCATTAACGCATTTGATACATCCGTGTCACAGTGTTCAGCCTCACAGCAACCATAAGTGACCGCGGAATGGCAACTTGTACACCAGGGCTATATGACTTAGAGGAATGTCTGAACAAAATGAAAGACTGTCCCGAGGGCCGCGAACTAAAAAGTCACCCACCTTTGTCTTGGTCACATCGTTTTCTCTTCGCTGGGCCAGCTGATCTCTCTCTCTCTTTCTCTCTCTCTGTTGATGTTATTGTTGTTAAGTGCCGTCGAGTCGCAGGCGACTCATAGCGACTTAGCCTTTGGATATATCTTGTTCTAATACACTGTCAGAGAGTTTAAGTCAATTATCAGTCACAAAAAACTCATGCTCAGGAAACACCCAGGTGGTGAAGGTAGCCTGTGGACTCTTGAGCTACTGAAACAAACAAATAAAAAAAATGCTGAAACCTCTTTGACTTTTATTTGAGACATTACAGAAGAATAATACAAGAAGGTTTATAATAGGCAATATAGTTCATTTTAATTAGGATCCTACAACGCTAGCAATGAAGTTGGAAAAGATCTATTAGGTCATCTGGCCTATCACCTTCCCAGCCCCCTCTTCAATGCAGGATTGTTCCCCAGGGTCTGCTCACAAATGCATGGTTCAGTCTAAATTTAAATGGCTGAAGACATGAGATTGACGTCATTCCCCTCGGGGTACTATTACACAGGCTAATGGATTTCTCCATGATTATTTTTCCCCCTGAGGTTCAGCCCAAATTTCTCTTTGCTTCAGTTTGTTTCATATTTCCTCATTACATATATTAAGGTTCAGAAAAATCACATAGTAACAGTGAAAATGGCCAAGTAATTGACATTTTCTTCTCCTTAGTAGTAAAGATATGGTCACATCTCTCAGCTTCACATTTTTAAGTAATCTGGGGTATTACTAGTCCCTTTTACCCATGTAAGATGCTCACTCACCTTTCCTCACTGAAGGAATCTACAAATCTATCAAGGTCAGGGCAATTTTGAGTCTCATTGATGTTGGTACAATTGACATGATTCATGGCGTTCTGCCTGGTCTGATCTCTGACCTTCCTTCCACCCATACAAAGAATGATATACTTGCTATCATTTGAAAGTCCCTCTCGATTATGTTGTTATGCGCTGAGGAGTCTATTTTAATGCATAGAATCATCATGTAACAAAGTAGTACTGTCCTACATGGTTTCCTAGGCTATCATCTTTCTGGGCGCAGATTGCCAGGTCGTTCTCCATGAAGGCCCTTTGTGAGCTTACACTACCACACCAATCTTACAGTTAGCAACAAGATGCTTAAAACTTGTGCCACCACAGAGGAAATCACCATGAATGTTTTGAGGTGGAATCTAGGACTTTACATTTTTTAAAAACATTTTCTAAATTAATTTTAATGAAAGTTTACAGAGACTTAGGGTTTCCAGTCATTCATTGTTGCACTTTTCTGCCTACCCACCCCGTTACCCCAAATTCACTCTTCTCCTTGAAAATAAAGAAAAACTCTTTCATTGTTATGCAATCCCTCCCCAACAAGTCCACTCCACTATGCAGCCTTCACTCTGGACTTCTGTAATGACAAGAATGCTCACTCATATATCCCTTTTAAACAGTTCTCCCCCTCACCTGTTTCAATGCAATATACATGATTCCTCCCCTCCTTTTCTGTCTTCCCTCAACCCTGATTTCAGTCTCGTTTTACAACAGCAGCCCTACACAATATTTGTCCTTTTGTGACTGAGATATTTCACTCAGCATAATGTCCTCCAGGGTCATCCATTTTGCATATTTCGTGAGTTCCTTGTTTTTCAATACTGTATAATATTCCATTGTGTGAATATACCACAGTTTCTCTATCCATTCATTTGTTGATGGGCACTTGGGTTGTTTTCAGCTCTTTACTATTGTGAACAAAGCTGCAATAAACGTGGGTGTGCATATATCTGCTTCAGTGGCAGTTATGGTTTGTTTAGGTAAATTCCCAGTGAATTGGTGGGTCAAATGATATCTCTATTTGCAACTTTTTGAGAAAGCGCCATCCAGCCTTCCATAAAGGTTGCACCATTTTACACTTCCACCAAGGACTTTACCTGTATTAGCATCCTTTACCAAATAATCAAGCTACCTGATGTAATGTATTTAATTGAATTCTTAGAACTTTCTGCTGGCTCAGGGAGGATAGAGGTTTTGGTCCTCTATCTGCCGTGTATACAGGCAGCTATGGTGGCCTGGTAGTAAGAAGTTGCACTGCAATCCCAAAGACATGTGGTTCTATTTCACCAGATGCTCCATGGGAGAAGGATGGGAAGTCCCCTCTCAAGCAATGGAGTGCCTCTGCAAATTCACTGGAGCGTCAGTTATGGGTTAGTTCCAACACAACAATATACAACAACAACAACCTCTCCCATATATAGTATTTCACACTTGCGGCTATGATATATAGAGAGAAGCAACAGCACCAGGAGAAATTAAAGAAGAGGAAATAGCGGTATGGCAGTAAAATACAATGCATACAACATCTACAGTCCTCTAGAAGGGAGAACTGAGTCCCAGGAATGGTGGGGCTGTGAAGCATTAGAATTCCTGAATTAAAGAGGAAATCTTCCCTGATTATTTCATTTCCTTGGCTTATTGAGATATTACTATCATATGAGGAAGACAGCAGTGCCCTAATCTAGGAGAAAATCATTCCTCTGAGCAGTGCACAATACGAGGTAAGCATTCATGGGTATAGTGCACATCTCCAAGTAATGGCACCTCCTCACTCTCACAAGAACAATGGCCACCAAATGCAGTGCCCCAAAGTTACTGTAATCTGGTTACCATTATGATGTCCCCAACTCATGGTGAAGTAATGTGAATCAGAGTAGCACTCCATAGTGTTTTCCAAAGTTAATTTCTCAGATGTTGATCATCAGGCCTTTCTTTGGAGGCTGAACTATTATATCCTATGGCAAATCACTCTCAAAGCAGTCTAGTCTGTACTGACTCAGGGCTGATACTCCAGAGGGTTTTCAGAGGCTGTTCTTTCTCCCATAGAAAAAACTGGTCGATTTGAATTGCCTGCCTCTTAATTTGCAGTGCAACAACTCAGGACGAGCAAATTGGATGGAAGGGAAAGGATTATCAAAGTGTACTTTCATGATAAAAAATAACCATGGTGTGCATTTGGCTAAGAGTTTTTTCCCAACAACAAGTCGTTCAGCCACTGACCCATTTATTCTCTCATTGTTTTCTCTTTTACTTATTACATATTCACATGGAGCCCAGGTACTCTGCTAAATACTAGCGATACAGTTGTTCTAAACTATTGGGTAGAATTGATAGGCCATGTATTAAAAATTATATAAAGATGTATAAAATCAGAAAACATAATATATTGAACACTTGTTTGTCTACTATCTTAACATTTAACACATTTGTTTTGTTGTTGTTGTGAGATGTTGTGGACTCAACTACAACTCATAGCAATTTTATGAATAGCAGATTGAAACCTTGCCCTGTCTCAGAGATGTTGACGTTCCTTGTGGTGGTCGTTGTGCAAATTTTTCTCTTTGCAGGGTTTCTACTCCTTCACTGACTCTCTACCTTTCCCAGCATGATGTCATTTTCCAAAAATTTATACCTCCTGGTAACATGCTCAAAGTATATGAGATGACATTTCACCATCCTTGTCTCTAAGGAGCACCCTGGTTTCACTTCCTCTAGAATATATTTACTTTCATTTTCTTAAATAATACAATTTTACAGCTATAATCTAGACTGTTCCTATACCCCTCCCCTAAGCTACAACACAGAAAGCCATCATTCTGATCATTGTAATTCATATTTTTTCACATTACTATTCATATAATGTGTTTAAAGTACATTTTATATGAAAATTCATAAATAACAAAAACACTGCTTTTAATATACTTACAAAATTATATGAATGACATTATAGTCATCCTTCTGCAATTTTTCAGTCCTATGTTTTTGAGATTTATACATATTAATATGTGTTAGACTAGTATATTCATTTTAAACTCTTGTACAATTCTACATAATCTATTTTTAACATTAGATGTCATTTAGGAGCTCAGGTGGAGTAGCATGTAATAGACAGCTAACAGAAAGGTCAACCATTAGAATCCACCAACAGCCCTACAGGAAAAAGATGGGCAGTCATCTCACATAGAGATTTGTATCCTCTGAAACCTGATGGGAATGGGGAGTAGAGTAGAGTTGAATTAGAATGAAACAGAAATTGGTTTTAAGTAGGTCATTTAAATTGTTTTTCCTTCTTTCTCCCTTCTTTCTTCTCTTACCATCAGTGTACTAAAACATTCTTCTATAAATCTTCTTGTGCAGATGACAAGCAATTTTATATGATTATATGGTCATAGCGGAATTGTTGGTTCATATAGTGATAAGTAAGTTTATAAGTCATATAAAAGAGTTTTAGTCTATCTCTGTCCTTGCTTATACTTTCTATGATTGGACTTGTTAAGTTTGTCCAATTTGAGGAGTGAACCATGATGTCTTATTTTTACCTAGATTGACATATTTCAGCTAACAGATGCTGCCGTGGATGTGC
>NW_006399811.1:16536115-16538014 GCF_000299155.1 Elephantulus edwardii | reverse complement strand
AATCCTTGACTTTCTGCAGCAAGTACTTCAGGTCCTCCTCAGTTTCAACAAGCAAGACAGTGTCATTTACACAATGTAGGTTCTTCATTAGTTGTAGTAATTTTAAAAAATTGGATATGAGGCTTATATCTGTTATTTGAGCATCTGATTTCTGCCCCCCTTCCACCTCAGAACTATTTTTAATCTTTCTTTGTGGTGCTTCTTATTAAAAGACATTTTAGACTTAATGTAATTATGTTTGTCACTAATTTCCTTTCTGGTTTATATATTTTATGAATTGTTTGCAGAATACTTTTTAGCCCTTAAGTAAAAAAAAAAATTAAAATGTTTTCCTTTGTGCTCATCTAAATGTATTGCATCTTTGCTTTCACATGGAGTTTTTAAATATGCTTAGAATTGACTCAATGTGACTGTGATATGGATACATTTTTATTCTTCTCCATATAAATAACACATTATCCATCGTTTTTTATTCTTTCAAACCCAATTTTTATTTGTATGTGAGTTGATATTTTTCCCTGGCACTCTGTTCAAATCTACTACCTGCTCCACAGAAGAAAGTTGGGCAAGCTCCTCCTATGAGATCTACTGCCTCTGAAAATCTGCTGGAGGGTCAGCTATGAGTCAGTTCAACTCAACAAAACACAATAACATTCTATTGATTTGTTTTCTATCCCTGCATCAGTTCCAGCTCCCTTAATAACCATGTCCTAATTCAAATATCACTGGACTCTGAAAATAAAAAAGGAATAACTCGTGTAGCATTTCTCAAGCTGAAGGAACTGAGGAAAAATTCTATATTTAAATGCAACACTGTAAGATGCTAGAGGCACAATATTAAGTGATCCAGTAAGCACCAAGAGATGCCGGAAGGAATATAGAGAATCACTGTCCCAAGAAGAACTGATTGACATGGAAAAACTTCAGGAAAAAACATATGAACAAGAACCAACGGTAATGAAAGATGAAGGTCAAGTAACAGGCACTGGCAAAAAATAAGGCCATAGGAATTAATGGACTACCAATTGACATGTTTGAACTAGCAGATACAGCCCTGAATGTTCTCATCAGTTTATGTCAAGAAATTTGGAGGACAGCTACCTGGCTGACTGATTGGAAAAGATCCAGACTTGTGCCCATTCCCAAGAAAAGTGATCCAAAAGGACATGGAAACTATCAAATAATATCATTAATATCTCATTAGAGAAACGATGAAACTTATACAAGTGTTCAGGTCTTTTGTTCATAGGGTCACTATCAGTAGTCTACAAAACAATGACACTTAACAACAGTTAAGGTCCTTGGGAAATTACATCATGCTGAGAGAAGTAGAAAGTCAGAGAAGAAAAGAAGATCCTCAACAAATTAGTTGATATGGGCTCGATCATGTCGAGCATTGTTAGGATGGCAAAGGACAGAGCAAGAGTTAAATCTGGTTTTCATAGAATTGTTGTGAGTCATAGAGAGAGCTCTGTTGGCATAGTGGATAGAAAGTTATACTATCAATCCAAAGGTGGGTAATTTTAATCTGAGGACCTCAGGCCTAGTTTTAATTGTTTTTGGTCAAACGTTGTTCTAAGTGGTATAGCACTGGTCTGTTAATTTGCTGTATAGAGTTAATTTGTGGTTGCTATGATGCTAAACACTGTGACACTGGTGTGTCAAATGTGATAACGGTTACTCATAGTGAACAGTGTTTGGTGGAGCTCCCAGATTAAAATGGGCTTAGAATCAGTAGTGGCATCCACTTTAGAAATAGCTTGCCTCTGGAAACTCTATAAACTTGTAAAAACAAAAATTATACAAGTGTTCAGGTCTTTCATTCATAGGATCACCATACCTATTCAATCTCTATGCTGAGCAAATAATTTACAAAGACAGACTCTATGTAGAGGAAAC
>NW_006399811.1:16525075-16534330 GCF_000299155.1 Elephantulus edwardii | reverse complement strand
CAATGAATGGATGAAAACCCAAAATCTCTGTAAATGTTCATTAAAACTAATAAAATTTAATAATAATAATAAAAAAGAAAGTTAGGAAGATATGAAATCTCTGATGCAGAAGATCAAGGACTTAACCTCTCAACATCAAGAAGACAAAGATTCTCACCACATGCCCAATGGTCAGCATTATGACAGATGGAGAAAAGAATTATTTCATCTTGCTTAGATTAAGAATCAACATCCATGGTACCAGCTGTCAGGAAATCAGAAAACAATGCATTGGGCAAGTCTACTGTCAAGAACCTCTCCAAAATAATTAAGAACAGTGATATAACTTTGAAGACTAAGGTGAGAAAGGGTCTTCTCAATCATCTGCTATGTACAAGGCTGGACAATGAATTAGGATTACAGAAGATTTGATACCTTTGAATTGTGGTGCTGGAGAAGAGTACTGACTATCTTTTGGGCTGCCAAAAGAATAAACAGATATGTCTTAGAAAGGTGTGGCCTGAATGTTCCTTGGAGGCAAGGATAATGAAGCTTTATCTTTCATATTCTGGACATGTAGCTAGGTGAGGCTATTCCTTGGAAAAGGACATCATGCTTGGAAAGATGGAAGATCAGGAAGACTCTGAATGAGATGGGTTGACACCATGACTTCAGCAATAGGCCTTCATGTGTCCGAGATGATGAAGATGGCATAGGATAGGGCATTTTTCAAAATAGTTGTTCATAGGGTTGCTGTGAGCCATGCTTGACTCAACAGCACTTCACAACAAGAAGGTAATAAATCTTGATACTTAGTAAGGTAAATTTCCCCACTTCATTCTTTTTTAAAACTTTCTTCTGTTATCCATTGTCCCTTACTCTACCAAATACATTTTATGACCAGCTTGTCAAATGCCATGAAGCATAAGTGTACCAGTCCCTAAACTCCAGCTATCTGAGGGAGTCCATCTTTGCTGTGGCTATTTTTATACTGAGTAGTAAAGAAATGCCAGGGTGTGCTAAGTGGTTTACATATGTTGATTAATTTAAGTCTCATAGCAGCTCTCTGGGGTTGTTGTTGTTGTTAGGTGCCATAAAGGTGGTGCCAAGTTATAGTGACTTCATATTCAATGGAATTGAAATCTTGCACTATCCCATGCCATTCTTAAAATCTCCATTTGCTTACTCCCACTGTTGTGGTCACTGTGTCAATCTATTAGTTTTGTTGAGGGTTTCCTCTCTTCAGTTTTTCCAAGCATGATGTCCTTTCCCAAAGACTTGAGCCTTCTGACAGTATGTCCAAAGCATGTGAGTTGAAGTTATACCATACTGCCTCCAAGGAGCACTCTGGATGCATGCCTTCCAAGAAGGATTTGTTTGTTCTGTTGGCAGTCTAGGCACATTATTATTAGACAATATCACAATTCAAAGACATCAGTTCTTCAACACCCCTTCTTCAATGTCCAACTGTCACATGCTTATGAAGCATTTGAAAATATCATTTTGTTGTTGTTTATTGCTGTCAAGTTGGAACCAAATCATAACTGACCCTCCAGTGGATTTTCAGAGGTTGAAAATTACACAAGTAGAGATTGGCCATTTCTCCCTTGGTGATTCAAACCACTTGCCTTTGAGTTGGCAGCATAACGCCTTACTTATCCACTAGGCAATCCTTGGAAATACCTCCCTAGAAAATATCATGGTAGGTATTAATTATTATTCCATTTGTTCTGGTTGAAGAGAGGATTTAGGAGATTAAATAATTGACCAAGGTTGCACAGTTCTTCCGTATCGTAAAATGGATTGCAATAGAAATGACCCTATATGACAGACTAGAGCTACCCCATAAGGTTTTCTGCCCTGCAATGTTTATGGAAGAAGACTGTCATATCATTCTTCCATGGAGCAGTTGGTTTCAAATTTCTAACCTTTGGATAACTTCTAAAAACTTAAACATTGTTTAAGAAGCTAACAGAGCTTCTTATAACCAGGCCGTCCTCTTCTAATCACACATCACAGCTTATCTAAACACTCACAGCTTTAAAAATGTTTCACACTTCTGATAAGGCAAGTGATTGAAAATTATTATCTTTTTTATTTTGCAAAAGAAGAAATGAAAATACTGGCAAGATACATAATTCATTTAATATTCTCTACAATGTACACTAAAACTAGAATTTAGATCTTTTGACCTGCCCTATGTTGAAGCTCCTTCCATCACTCTCTCCTCATTGTCCATACCCAATGCTGGGCCTCCGAAGGCCCTCTTAGTCAGATCACTGGAATGAATGCTGCAAGTATTATCCTGATCTCCACTGTGTGCTTCTTGGTTCTTATTGTGCTATGACACTGAGCAAGAAGAAATGGATTCTTTAGTCATTGGCCACCAAATGCTTAATAACACTACCTTTCATATTGAAAAATTAGTTGTGACAAATATAACAAAGATTTTTCTAGTTTCTAACCCAAGGTACTATCAAGATCATTCCAACTCATAGTGATTCAGTAAGATATCATAAAACTGTAATATTTAATATTATACGGCTGTAATATTTAATGAGTTTATACTCTACTTGACCACATTTAACCACTGCTAAGTGATACTAGTGTTGTTATATTTGGAGGAACATTCTTCTACTTTGTACATCACTCTTTGTACATCAGTTTGCTGTTTTGAGGTAATATGGGTTTGCTGTGATGCTGAACCTTGTGCCATTTGGGTATCAAATATCATAATGGTCTCCCAATGTGGACGACAGTGTTTGGTGGAGCTCCCAGTTGTAAAACAGGTTTGGAAGCAGGAGTGGCATCTACTTCCTAAACCACATGCCTATGGAAACTCTATGAACTTGGAGAAACAATGATAGTTATGGAAAGGCATTAGGTATTTCATTCATAGAAACTCTATGGGTTGTACTTGACATCAATCAACAACAACAGCAATCTATAAAGAAGCAGACAGCTACATCTTTCTCCTATATAGTGGATGTTTGATTCAAACGGCTGAGATTTCAGTTATCAATCAAGCACTTAGCCATGGTACTACCATGGCTTCTTCTACCTATAATATTATTTGCTTGCTGAATAACAGGCTATATCCATTTCATAGAGAATCCTAGAAGGAAGCTACAAACAAGACAGTGAGAGTAAGTTTGCAGGAGTAAATTATATAGAAATTAATTAAATAAGAAGACATTAGTTAGGTGTTGTAAGGGGAACTAAGAGGAAAACATCAAAACGTGTTCATTGCCTCAGGTTAGCTGTTGGAGGATAGACTCTGTTATCTCCAACTTTCAGGATAAGACCTTAAAGGGGTCACCAATGTGCCTAGTAACTTTGAGTAAGTCACTCCGAGAAGCCTGGCCACCTCTGTCCCCGTATCTGTGAAAGGAGACCTCAGTGGCTTTCACTAAAAGACAGGAATCTCTGTGGTCTCTATGACCCATGCCTGTGATAAGAAGTGTGGGAACACATTACTTCCTGAAAACCAGAGGTGAAAAGTGAGTGGCACAGTAGTAAAATATTCACAAAGTTAAATGTTCTCTGGATTTCCCCAAGGCAAGCAGACATCCCTGATCATTAGATCTCTTCCACCTTTTTAGATAATAAGACAGCTTTGGCAAATCATATAATGTCCTCACACATTGATCCTTGTGTTTAAAGCAAGTCTCTAGTACAACCTGCCCTACAATGAAGGCAACAAATGTGAGGCTAACGTGTAAGCCTGCTAAGCTAGAACCTAAGCAATTAAAGGAAGGTGAGAATGGAAAATAACATTTGATGGGGAATCTCTAGTGGGCTCGACTCCATACAACCATAGAGGTTAGAGAAAGGAGACAGCCTAAGACACAAAGGAATTGCAATGCTCGTGGGAGGCCCAGGGAAGCAGCCTGTTCCTTCTCTGCCCTCTTGAACAAGTGTGATGCTACCTACTGGTTTTTATATTAATGAGATAATTATTGTTCATGTTTATGCACCTGGGTCTTAGTCTCAGCTTCACTGTCTTCCTCTTTAAGCCTTGTAGCTTTCTCTGTATTTAAACATCTAGAGGTTGTTGGCACCAGTAGCCAGGAAATCAAAAACGTATTGCAATGGGAAAGTCTGCTGTTAAGAGACCTCTCCAGGGTACTGAAAAGCAATGGTGTCACTCTGGAGACCAAGGCATGTCTGACACAGGCTATGGTCTTTGCAATCACTTGTTATGCATAAGAGTGTTGGACAATGACTAGGGAGGATAGAAGAATTGATGCCTTTGAGCCTTGGGGCTGGAGAAGAGTATTGAATGTACCATGAACTGCCAAGAAAATAAACAGTTTCATCCTGGAGAGGGTTAAATCAGGCTGCTCCTTGGAGGCAAGGATTCTGGGGCTTCGTCTGACATACTTTGGGCATGTTGTAAGGAGGGACAAGTCATTGGAGAGAGACATCATGCTTGGGAGGGTGAAGGGACAGTGCAAGAGGGGAAGACCCTCTATGAGGTGGCTTGATTCAGTGATTGGGGTAATCGGGATGGGTGTGTCAGAGGCAGTGTGATTGGTACAGGATAGAGCAGGGTTTAAGGCCGTTGTACATAGGGTCGCTGTGAGTCACAAGCGACTCGACGACAGATAACGACAACAACAACAACAAGAGGTTGTTGCTGTTGTTAGGTGCCATCTAGTCAAGTACCACTCGTAGCAACCCTATGAACAATAGATCTTAACCCTGACCTGTCTTGTGCCCTCCTGAACACCTCTGACACATTTGAGTCGATTGCTGCAGTTACTATGTCAATCCATCTGGTTGAGGGTCTTCCTCTCTTTCACCGATCTTTCCAAGTATAATATCCATCTCCAAGAAACAGTCTTTCATAGCAACATGTCCAAATTATGTGAGCTGAAGCTTCATTATCTTTACTTCCCAGAAGTACTTTAGCTGCATCCTCTCCAAGACATATCTGTTTGCACTTTTGCCAGTCCATGGGATATTTAGTCCATGGGATATCTAACACCAGAATGCAAAGGCATCAATTCTTCTTTTCTCATCCTTATTCATTGTCCAATTCTCATATGTATAGCAAGTGATTGAAAAGACCATAGTCTCAATTAAGGACACCTTAGTCCTCAAACTGACATCATTGCTCCTCAATAATTTGGAGAGGTCTCTGACAACAGTCTTTCCCAATGAAATACATCTCCTGATTAATGGTACCAAGGGTCTTGATTGTTGATCCAAGTAAGATGAAGTTATGGACAGTCACAATCTTTTCTCCATCTATCATTATTTTTCCTATGAGTCTGGTGGTGAGAATTTTTGTTTTATTTACATTTAGATACAATCCATATTGAAGATTGTATTCTTTGATTTTCTATAAGCAAGTATTTCAAGTCCTCCTCACTGTCATCTGGATAGTGTAGGTCATTAATGAGTTGATTCTGATCCCATTTTCTTCTTCATAGAGTCCAGCTACTTGAACAATTTGCTCAGCGTACAGACTGAACAGGTATGAAGAGAGGATATAACACTGATGCACATCTTTCTTAATTTTAAGAAAGTTTTCACTCTCTCCTTTCACACAACAGCCTCTTGGGTCTGGGTATAGGTTTTGTATGAGCATAATTCAGTGTTGTGGGATTCCCATTCATCTCAATTTTAGCCATAATTTATTATGACGCACACAATCAAATGCCTTTACATAGTTAATAAAGCATAAACATACATTTTTCTGGTACTTCCTTCTGATTTGATTTTAAGTAGTTGACAAGGCCCTTCTTTTTAGTCTGAATGTTCTCCTAAAAAAGTTCAACATCCCAACAACACACAAATCTCCACTAATAGATGGGTGGTGGTTGTGCTTGAGGAGCGTTGGGCAGGGAGTGAAAATGCTACCACTGACCCACTAACACCTCTCTGATTCAGTAGAGTTGGGTTTGTTTTTGTTTGTTTGTTTTTAAAAATAAAACCAACAAAAAACAAAACACCCAAATGCCCTAAGACAATGGAAAGAATTTCTATTGCCCCAAAGGCAGGTCATAAGTTCAGTATTAACATGTAATTATAATTAACAGTCCATTTAGGGGCTGGGGGCCTCTTACTTAAAGCAGTCAGGATCTGTAAAGTAGATCTTTTATTTGATTAACAATTGGTTAGGGCTGGGTGCCCCTTGTTTAAAGCAATTAGGTGGGCTTTTGTGATTAACAGTCAGTTGGGGGATTGGAACCTTTTGTTTAAAGCAGATGGGATCTGGAAGATAAGTCTTTTTTATTTGATTAATGGTTGATTGGAGGATGCAAATCTTTTACTTAAAACAGTTGGGATCCAGAAGGTAGATCTTTTTTATTGATTGTCAATTATTTCAGCACTGGAAGCCTTTTGGTTAAAGCAATTAGGACCCAGTATGTGGGTCTTCATGATTAACAGCTGGTTGGGGATTGGGAACATCTTGTTTAAAGTAGTTGGGTATTGGAAAGTAAGTCTTTTTTATATGCAGTTGGTTGGAGGCCTTTTATTTAAAGCCATTGGGATCCAGAAGTTAGATCTTTTTTATTTGATTAACAATCATTTTGGGATTAGAAGCTTCTTGTTTAAAGCAATTAGAATCCAGTAGTTCGAACAGTCTATTGTTACCAGTCAGTGGGGCACAAGGGTAGTACGGAGCCTGATTCACTATTAGAGGTACGATGCTATGTTGTTAGTTTGTTTTATTTCTGGAATACATTGTTCTAACTTGTATAGCACTTGTCTGTCAGTTTGCTGTACTGAGATAGCGTGTGGTTTGCTATGAAAGCTATGCCAAAGGTGTGTCAAATGCTACAAGAGTTACCCATAGTAGACAGGTTTTAGTAGAGTTCCCAGAGTAAGACAGACTAGAAAGAAAAATTGGACATCCACTTCTTAAGTAACAGGCCTCTGAAAACCCTGTGAACATTAGAGGAATAAGGATAGTTATAATACTAGAGGTAGAGCCCTGACTGGAAATCAATCTAAATAAGAAAAAAATAGTGGCAAATATCCTATAATAGTTGGAATATGTAATGTATGAAGCATGAATGTTGGAAAACTAGAAATTATGAAAAATGAAATGGAATATATGAACATCAACATTCTAGGCATTGGTGAGATAAACTAGCTTTGGACACTTTGAATCAGATAGTCACATAGTATACTATGCTGGAAATGAAAAACAGAAGAAAAATGGTATTGCATTCATTGTCAAAAGTCAATTTTAAGTTTTATCATGAAATACAATGTTGTGAGTGATAGGATATTATCACTACGCATTCAAGGAACACCTGTTAATACACTATTATTCAAATATATGCTCCAACAGCTAAAGCAAAATAATAGGAAATTGAAAACTTTTACCAAATCTTGCAGTCAGAAATTGACAAAACATCCAATCAATTGGTGACTGGAATGCAAAAGTTGGAAGCAATGAAGAAGGAACAGTAATTGGGTAATAATGACTTCATGACAGAAATGAGGTTGGAAATAGAATTGAATTTTATATTTTCAATGATTTATTCATTGCAAATACCTTTTAAAAAAACACACCACAAGTGACAACTTTACACATAGATATCACCTGATAGGCTACATACAAATCAGAAAAACGGTATCTCTAAAAGGAACCACTGAAGCTCAATAATAATAAAAGCTCAGTCAAAATTAAGCCAGGAGAGAACGGTATGTAGGTCAGATCATCAATTACTCGTGTGCAAGTTCAAATTGAGGCTGAAGAAAATGAAAACATGTACACTAGAAGATAATATGATTTTGAATCTATTCCACCTCAATTTAAAAATCATCTTAAGAGTAGATTTGAAACAATGAACACCAATACTCAAAGAGCAGAGGAATTTTGTGGAATGACATCAAGGACATCATCCATGAAGAGAGCAAAAAGGTCATTACAAAGACAGAGGAGAAAGGAAAAAAAACTGAAAAAAATATCAGAAGAGACTTTGAAAACTGCACTATGTTGTTGAAAAGCCAAAACAAAGGGAAATCATTCCAAAGTAAAAAAGCTGAAGAGAAGATTTCAAAGGGCAGCTCAAGAAGACAAAGTATTATAATGGGATGCGAATTAGAGAATAAAAGGGGGGAAACTCACTCTGCATTTCTCAAGCTGAGAGAACTAAAAACTCAACTTAAGCCTTTAATGCTGAAAGATGCTATGGGCAATATGTTGAATGACCCAAGAAGCATCAGAAGAAGATGGAGGGAATATACAGAGTCATTGTACCAAATAGAACTGACTGACACAGAGAAATTTCAGAAAGTATCACATGAACAGGAGCCAATGGCAATGAAAAAGGACATGGAAGCTGCACAGAAGGCATTAGCAAAAAGTAAGGCCCCAAGGAAATCGATGGAATACCAACTGACTTACTTCAACAAACAGGTGCAGCCCAGGATGCACTCAGCAGTCTTTGCCAGGAAATTTGGAGGACAGCTGTCCAGCCAACAGATTGGACGAGGTCCATATTTGTGCCCATTCCCAAGAAAAGTGATCCAACAGAATGTGAAAACTATCAAACAATATCATTAATATCACATGCAAACAAAATATTGCTGAAGATCATTCAAAACGGCTGGATCATTAAAAAGATAGGGAACTGCCAGAAGTTCAAGCAGAATATAGAAGAGGCTTTGGCACTAGAGATATCATTGCTGATGTCAGATGGATCCTGGCTGGAAGTAAAGAATACCAAAAGAATGTCTATTTGTGTTTTATTGACTGTGTGGATTGTGGTTCATAACAAGTTATGGCTAACATTGAGAAGAACGGAATCCTAGAGAGCCTAATTGTGCTCGTGTGAAAACTATACCTAGACCAAGAAGCTATAGTGCAAACAGAGCAAGAGAACACTGCATAGTTTAAAATTAAGAAGGAAGTGTGTCATGGTGGTATTCTCTTTCTATATCTATGCAGTCTGTATTCTGAGCATTATTCAAAAAGTTGGACTCTGTGAAGAAGAATGTGGAACCAAGATTGTAGGAAAACTCATTATTAACCTGTCTTATGCAGATAGTACAACCTGTTTGCTGAAAGTGAGGATAACCTGAAGCACTTGTTGCAGATCAAGAATACAGCTTTTGGCTTTGTTTACAATAGCAAAGAGTTGGAAACAACCTAAATGCCCATCAACAAACGAATGGGTAGAGAAGCTGTAGTATATTCGCACAATGGAATATTATGTTGCATTGAAAAACAAGGAACTCATGCAATATTATTCAAAATGGGTGACCCTGGAGGACATTATGCTGAGTGAGGTATCTCAGTCACAGAGGGAC